>NC_079190.1:246965588-247294755 GCF_029499605.1 Hyla sarda | reverse complement strand
ATGATCCTGCCACAGCCACAGTCCAGGCCTTCTTCACTGAACTCCGGAGTGTCTTCGAGGAGCCAGCCCGAGCTTCTTCTGCCGAGACTGCCCTGTTGAACCTGGTCCAGGGTAATTCTTCCGTTGGCGAGTATGCCGTACAATTCCGTACTCTTGCTTCAGAATTATCCTGGAATAACGAGGCTCTCTGCGCGACCTTTAAAAAAGGCCTATCCAGTCGCATCAAGGATGTGCTGGCCACACGAGAGATTCCTGCCAATCTGCAAGAACTCATCCATCTAGCTACCCGCATTGACATGCGTTTTTTTGAGCGACACCAAGAGCTCCGCCAGGAAAAAGACTTAGATCTCTGGGCACCTCTCCCATAGTATCCGTTGCAATCTACGCCTGGGCCTCCCGCCGAGGAGGCCATGCAAGTGGATAAGTCTCGCCTGACCCAGGAAGAGAGGAATCGCCGCAGGGAAGAAAATCTCTGTCTTTACTGTGCCAGTACCGAGCATTTCTTGGTGGATTGCCCTATCCGTCCTCCACGCCTGGGAAACGCACGCACGCACCCAGCTCACGTGGGTGTGGCGTCTCTTGGTTCCAAGTCTGCTCCTCCACGTCTCACGGTACCCGTGCGGATTTCTTCTTCAGCCAGCTCCTCCCTCTCAGCCGTGGCCTGCTTGGACTCCGGTGCCTCAGGAAATTTTATTTTGGAGTCGTTTGTTAATAAATTCAGCATCCCGGTGACCCGTCTCGTCAAGCCGCTCTACATTTCCGCGGTCAACGGAGCCAGATTGGACTGCACCGTGCGTTACCGCACAGAGCCCCTCCTCATGTCTATTGGACCCCACCTTGAGAGGATTGAGTTCTTTATTCTCCCCAACTGTACCTCTGAGGTCCTCCTCGGTCTGCCTTGGCTCCGGCTTCATTCCCCCACCATTGATTGGACCACCGGGGAGATCAGGAACTGGGACTCTGCCTGCCACAGGAAGTGCCTCTCCCCCCCTCCCAGTCCCGTCAGGCAAGCCTCTGTGCCTCCCCATGGTCCCCGTCCTGGTGTCACACTGCCCCGTGCCAGGCCTCGCCCTCTGCCCTCCCTCCCCATTCCCACTCCTGCTGTACTGCCTGCCGTTGAGGAAACCCTCCATTCTTTCCCGGTGTCCTCATCCCAGGGGAGGCAGTTACCGGACAAAGAGAAGGGGAGACCTAAGGGGGGGGGGGGTACTGTTACGCCTAGCGCTCCGGGTCCCCGCTCCTCCCCGGAGCGCTCACGGCGTCTTTTTCCCTGCAGCTCCCCGGTCAGTCCCGCTGACCGGGAGCGCTGCTCTGTCATGGCCGTTGGGGATGCGATTCGCACAGCGGGACGCGCCCGCTCGCGAATCGCATCCCAGGTCACTTACCCGTCCCGGTCCCCTGCTGTCATGTGCTGGCGCGCGCGGCTCCGCTCTCTAGGGCGCGCGCGCGCCAGCTCTCTGAGACTTAAAGGGCCAGTGCACCAATGATTGGTGCCTGGCCCAATTAGCTTAACCTCTTAAGGACCCAGGACGTACGGGGACGTCCCCGCACCCTGGGCCTTAAGGACCCAGGACGTCCCCGTACGTCCTGGCGTTTTCCGGTCTCTGCCGCTCGCCGGGCAGAGATCGGAACTGGATGCCTGCTGAAATCCTTCAGCAGGCATCCAGGGCAAACGCCGAGGGGGGCCATGTAGGCCCCCCATGTCGGCGATCGCCGCAAATCGCAAGGGAAATCGCCCTTGCGATCTGCGGCGATACCGGGCTGATCGGGTCTCTGGGACCAGACCGCCCGGTAATTTCGCATGATCCCGGCTGTCACAGACAGCCAGGACCATGCTGAAGTATCGGAGCGAGGTGGCAAGCCGGCCACCTCCTCCGATCCCCTGCGATCTGTCGGTTAGTGAACCGACCAATCGCAGGAGGGGGGGCGGTTACTTCCTCCCGCCCTGCCCGGCCCCTAAAAGTCCGGAGAGGACGGGAGGAAGACCGGAGGACGCGGCGGGGGACGGGGGAGTGCTGGGGACCGGCCCCGGTACTTACCTCGTCCCTGAAGACCCGGATCCCGGCGAGGAAGATGGCGGCGGCGACAGGTGAGTAGATCTTCAGCCGCGGTCGGGCCCTTTACAGCAATGCACGTCGCCGTAAAGCGACATGCATTGCTGTAATGGGACCCTGTAAACTACAACTCCCAGCATGCCCAGACAGCCCTTGGCGTCTGGGCATGCTGGGAGTTGCAGTTTTGCAACATCTGGAGGTCCACAGTTTTTGGACCACTGTGCCCTTCCAGATGTTGCAAAACTACACATCCTCAGCATGCCCTTACTGTCCAGGCATGCTGGGAGTTGTAGTTCTGTAACATCTGGCCCTTCAGATGTTGCAGAACTACAACTCCCAGCATGCCTGGACAGTTTTGGCATACTAGGAGTTGTAGTTTTGCAACATCTGGAAGGGCACAGATTGGGAACCACTGTATTAGTGGTCTGCAAACTGTAGTCCTCCAGATGTTGCAAAACTACAACTCCAAGCATGCTGGGAGTTGTAGTTCGGCAACATCTGGCTCTAAAGATGTTGCCGAACTACTACTCCCAGCATGCCTGAGAATGTTTGGGAGTTGTGGTTTTGCAACAGCTGGAGGCACACTGGTTGGGAAACATTGTTTCCTAACTCAGTGTTTCCCAACCCGTGTGCCTCCAGCTGTTGCAAAACCACAACTCCCAAACATTCTCAGGCATGCTGGGAGTAGTAGTTTTGCAACAGCTGGAGGTCCCCCCCCTGTGAATGTACAGGGTACACTCACATGGGCAGGCGGCTTACAGTGAGTATCGGGCTGCAAGTTTGCAATGCAGCAAATTTTGCGCGGCAGCTCAAACTCGCTGTAACCCCCCCGCCCGTGCGACTGTACCCTAAAAACACTACACTACACTACACTTACACAAAATAAAATAAAAAGTAAAAAACACTACATATACACATACCCCTACACAGCCCCCTCCCTCCCCAATAAAAATGAAAAACACCTGGTACGCCACTCTTTCCAAAATGGAGCCTCCAGCTGTTGCAAAACAACAACTCCCAGTATTGCCGAACAGCCGTTGACTGTCCAGGCATGCTGGGAGTTTTGCAACAGCTGGAGGCACCCTGTTTGGGAATCACTGGCGTAGAATACCCCTATGTCCACCCCTATGCAAATCCCTAATTCAGGCCTCAAATGCGCATGGCGCTCTCACTTCGGAGCCCTGTCGTATTTCAAGGCAACAGTTTAGGGTCACATATGGGGTATCGCCGTACTCGGGAGAAATTGACTAACAAATCTTGGGGGGCTTTTTCTCCTTTCACCCCTTATGAAAAGGTGAAGTTGGGGTCTACACCAGCATGTTAGTGTAAAAAAAATAAACTTTTTACACTAACATGCTGGTGTTGCCCTATACTTTTCATTTTGACAAGAGGTAAAGGGGAAAAAAGCCCCCCAAAATTTGTAACGCAATTTCTCCCGAGTATGGAGATACCCCATATGTAGGCGCAAAGTGCTCTGGGGGCGCACAACAAGGCCCAGAAGGGAGAGTGCGCCATGTACATTTGAGGTGATTTGCACAGGGGTGGCTGATTGTTACAGCGGTTTTGACAAATGCAAAAAAAAAAAAAACCCACGTGACCCCATTTCGGAAACTACACCCCTCACGTAATGTAATAAGGGGTGCAGTGAGAATTTACCCCCCACAGGTGTCTGACGGATCTTTGGAACAGTGGGCTGTGCAAATAAAAAATGTTGTACAGCCCACTGTTCCAAAGATATGACAGACACCAGTGGGGGGTAAATGCTCACTTTACGCCTTCTTACGTTCCTCAAGGGGTCTAGTTTCCAAAATGGTATGCCATGTGGGGGTTATTTTGCTGTCCTGGCACCATAGGGGCTTCCTAAATGCGACATGCCCCCCGAGCAAAATTTGCTCTCAAAAAGCCAAATATGACTCCTTCTCTTCTGAGCATTGTAGTTCGCCCGTAGTGCACTTCAGGTCAACTTTTGGGGTACCTCCATACTCAGAAGAGATGTGGTTACAAATTTTGGGGGGTATTTTCTGCTATTAACCCTTGCAAAAATGTGAAATTTGGGGGGGAAACACACCTTTTAGTGATTTTTTTTAATTTTTTTTTTACGTATGCAAAAGTCGTGAAACCCCTGTGGGGTATTAAGGCTCACTTTATTTCTTGTTACGTTCCCCGAGGGGTCTAGTTTCCAAAATGGTATGCCATGTGTTTTTTTTTTGCTGTCCTGGCACCATAGGGGCTTCCTAAATGCGACATGCCCCCGAGCAAAATTTGCTCTCAAAAAGCCAAATATGACTCCTTCTCTTCTGAGCATTGTAGTTCACCCATAGTACACCTCAGGTCAACTTATGGGGTACCTCCATACTCAGAAGAGATGGGGTTACAATGTTTGGGGGGTATTTTCTGCTATTAACCCTTGCAAAAATGTGAAATTTGGGGGGAAACACACATTTTAGTGAAATTTTTTTTTAATTTTTTTACATATGCAAAAGTCGTGAAACACCTGTGGGGTATTAAGGCTCACTTTATTCCTTGTTACGTACCTCAAGGGGTCTAGTTTCCAAAATGGTATGCCATGTGGGGGATTTTTGCTGTTCTGGCACCATAGGGGCTTCCTAAATGCAACATGCCCCCCAAAAACCATTTCAAAAAAACGTACTCTCCAAAATCCCCTTGTCGCTCCTTCGCTTCTGAGCCCTCTACTGCGCCCGCCGAACACTTTACATAGACATATGAGGTATGTGCTTACTCGAGAGAAATTGGGCTACAAATATAAGTATACGTTTTCTCCTTTTTCCCCTTGTAAAAATTCAAAAATTGGGTCTACAAGAACATGCAAGTGTAAAAAATGGAGATTGTGAATTTTCTCCTTCACTTTGCTGTTATTCCTGTGAAACACCTAAAGGGTTAAAACGCGGACTGAATGTCATTTTGAATACTTTGGGGGGTGCAGTTTTTATAATGGGGTCATTTGTGGGGTATTTCTAAAATGAAGACCCTTCAAATCCACTTCAAACCTGAACTGGTCCATGAAAAATTGTGAGTTTGGAAATTTTGTGAAAAATTGGAAAATTGCTGCTGAACTTTGAAGCCCTCTGGTGTCTTCCAAAAGTAAAAACACGTCAATTTTATGATGCAAATATAAAGTAGACATATTGTATATGTGAATAAAAAAAAAAATTATTCGGAATATCCATTTTCCTTACAAGCAGAGAGCTTCAAAGTTAGAAAAATGCAAAATTTTCAAATTTTTCATAAAATTTGGGGATTTTTCACCAAGAAAGGATGCAAGTTACCACAAAATTTTACCACTATGTTAAAGTAGAATATGTCACGAAAAAACAATCTCGGAATCAGAATGATAACTAAAAGCATCCCAGAGTTATTAATGTTTAAAGTGACAGTGGTCAGATGTGCAAAAAATGGCCGGGTCCTGAGGTGTAAAATGGCTGGGTCCTTAAGGGGTTAATTGGCTTCCACCTGCTCCCTGGCTATATCTGATCTCCTCCCATGCACTCCCTTGCCGGATCTTGTTGCCTTGTGCCAGTGAAAGCGTTTAGTGTGTCCAAAGCCTGTGTACCTGAACTTCTGCTACCCATCCTGACTACGAACCTTGCCGCCTGCCCCCGACCTTCTGCTACGTCTGACCTTGCCTCTGCCTAGTCCTTCTGTCCCACGCCTTCTCAGCAGTCAGCGAGGTAGAGCCGTTGCTAGTGGATACGACCTGGTTGCTACTGCCGCAGCAAGACCATCCCGCTTTGCGGCGGGCTCTGGTGAAAACCAGTAGCCTCTTAGAACCGGTCCACTAGCACGGTCCACGCCAATCCCTCGCTGACACAGAGGATCCACTACCTGGAAGCCGAATCGTGACAACTGCACAATCAAAAAGTCGCAGAAAAAAAGAGAGTAGTCGCACTTGCGACAATTTTAAGCAAAAAAAAAATCTACTAAATGCTTTGATAAATCTCCCCCATAGTGACTAGATAAAATTACCATACTGAATAAAATATTTCCCCCTACAGGGACCGTATAGGGGTAATTCCAGCTCTGTATAGGCTGCGCAGATCGTCTATGGGATTATAGTTCACTCACATACAGTCACTCACAGGTCTTCTTAGTGTTTCTTTCCTTTTTCTTTGTCATGAAACATCTTCCAAGTATGACTCTTTCTCACATTTATCAAGCTTCATCAAGCACACATGTTCCGCTGCCAGGTCACAGGCTCGCTGGATTTATGTAGAGGCGGAGGCTAGCAGAGATTTCAACAGCAGTTTTCCCTGGTTTGCCAGCGTCAATTGACATAAATCTAAAGAGTGGGCACTTCCCCTTGTCAGAAACCATGCCCCTTTCCACTATAACACTCACCATTGGTTTCTCAGCGAAAACTACAAATAATAGCTCAACAATCCGCAGGTAATGCAGAAATTGTGCAATATACGTACAAGATGGCAAAATATTCACACATGATATATACCCCCTTAGTGTTACTTGCCCCTTTAGTGCCCCATGCTTAGTAATAATGCTTCCTCATTTCCCCTAATGCTCCTTGTTATCTTTGTGTTGTAGCCACTTAAAAAAAATATATATATATATACTTACTCACCCACTGATTTCCATGATGTCGCTTATTGCCTTGCCATGCTTTTAGTCTATAAGCCGCTCCAGCAATTCTCTGGGGCAGGAGCTGTGACATTATATCTTTGCGCCAGCCAGAGAGGCAGCCTGTTAGAGCATCTCAGACTGCAGGCCTTTCTGAAGTGCCTGCACTGAAAACTCAGGGCTATCAAGGCCAGACCTGGGGCTTCAGCCCCAGTAGCCCCTCCCAGTGATTCAACTGTTGCGTGGTAATGTGTGCATTGTGCACATCGCCACTCACTTTAGATTCTAGGGGGGGGGGGGCAAACTAGGTGGTGCTGCCTAACTTGCCTAAAGGTAAAGCCTTCTCTGATGCTGTGTTTGGAAAGAAAAAAATAGATGTTAAAAATTCATATTTTAAGTTCTCTGAAAAATCTTTTGATGCATGAGCACAAAGTAAACAAAAGCGTTAAAAGGAACCTGTCATCACTTTTATCTGGGAGGTCCTTGGTGGCTATTCCCTGCCCCACTAGCCTTAACTGATAGATCCTACCTACCTATCGAAACAGGGAAAGACCTATCAATCAAGACTGGTGGGGTGGGTAAAAGCTGCTGAGCACCACCCTGATGACTTGTGGTTCAGGCAGCATGAAAGGGATGAGAGGTTCCCTTCAAAAAGATTAACTCTTAACATATGGTGCCATATAGGCTCTGTCCACACAAGCCTGCTGTGTGTATAAATTCTGACACTTAGATTGTTACATTAACTAAAAATAATTCCAAGCAGGTCCGGAGATTGTTTTTTTCGTCAGGGACTTAACATTTATTATTAATGATGTCCCTCAATGGTTGGTTCATTAATGATAATTACAGCTCTGTGACAACAAAAGGATAAATGCAGGTAAAATATTTTCATTGCACAGAGCACCCCAAGGGCTGAACACTGTATGTGCTAGAGGTCAACCAAGACACAGAATGCATAGCAGATTATATTTCTTACTGTAGCCAATACATTTATGTATGGTTACGGGTAACAAACTGACAGATAAGTAAGAAGGTTGTATGCAAAAAAAAAAATTTACAAACAGCTGGGAAAACTACATTTCCTTACATCAGAATTAAGAAACAAGGAAAAAGGCGACAGTAATGGAAATAGAACCAGGAAGCATGCAGCAGCTATTTGTGTTTGCAAAACTTTGTGTGACATATTGGTGATCCCATAGCCGTTGGGTAATGAACATTAATGCTGGTATCCAGAGGATTCAGAATTCTAATGGTAACTTGCCAATTTACGCTGTTTAATATGGCTATAATTAGCATATTCTTTATTGTAAAAAGACAGTAATGAAATAATAGACAGCTACTCCCAGTCATTAGCACAAATGTGCATATTTATGAATTGCCAGCTATTAGCACCCAAATGAGCCCAGTACATAAGCAGGTATGTGCATGGATCATTAGCTACAGCATTTTCATTTATGAATAAGGTGAATGCTATGAAAATTGCCTTCCAAGCTCTAGAAATAAGATTTTAGTTATACTAATACCCACTTTGCACATCACATCAGCAGGATTTATTACCTCTAAGGTCTATCACTAATTGTGGAATCATAACAATTGGTAACATTCTATTCTTTCCAATTGACTTATACCCTGTAGAGACCCAGGCATTTCATATGCCACCTCTGTGCCTCAATAAGTCAGCATCAATTCATTGATGACTGGCATATTTAATGCCCAGTGAGCAGTTATTTCCATTTTGTCTATACCAGTATTCAAAGGATAGGGGATGGGATGTTTGATCGCAGGGGTCCTGCTGTTGGCGATCTCCCAAAGCACCCAGCGTTCTAAACAATTGGTTTCCTGTGGAAGTGGTCGTGATGTCACGGCCCTCCATTCATGTCTGTGGGAGGGGGCATGACGGCTGACATGCCCCCTCTCATAGACATGAATGGAGGGGGCATGGTGTGACATCACGAGGGGGCATGGCCGCGATGTCACGATCACCGCCATGCTGGAGCACTGGAGTACCCCTTTAAGCATCGATCAGATGGCGCAGTGGAAGGTAGGTGTCAAATGGAAGAAAAATGGCTGACATTTTCAGCCATATTTGCATAAAAAATATCCTTATTTTGAAACTAATTACTGAATGCAAAGTGCAATGGGACTTATTTCAGTGATGGTCGTCCAATGAAGAATGGTTGTTGGGAAACTTTTTGGTGTTTTCAATTATTAGCTCATGTAGCACACAGTACTTTATATGTACAGTTTTGTGTCTGCAGGTGGTTGTACAAACTGTTAGAAATACCTTCATTGTAATGGCAGTACAGTAGATGGAGTTTATCATAATACGATACATTTTGAAGGCAGTTTTCTTTTTTCATCTTTATGGGCTTTTCCTTGGCTCTTAATGTCGATTTTGACATTTATTTTCTGTAATATTCCAACTACAAGAGACACTCAAATGTGACAATGGTCTCTGTGAATCATATGAAATTTTTACTTTAAAAGTCAAAATGCATTGAATGAACAATATTTCATATAAATTAAAAATATACCTTTAAAAGCTAGAGAGGTCAAGGTATAATCATATATATATATATATATATATATATATATATATATATATATATAGTGTTTCACTTGACAACAATAAATGTTCATATAATTTGTACCATTACAACCTATACTAAAGTAAATTTAAAAAAATGTAATCCACCTTTTTAATGTTAACTTTAGTAAAGTACATAGTAAAATGTCTGTTTCCCTGTCAAATGTTGAATATGTAGCCTTCCCTATAAAATGGTGAATATATAGCCTGAATTATGTCGATTTAAGCTATGTAGACATAAAAGCAAACACCCCTTAAGGACCAAGGACGTACCGGTACGTCCTTGGTCCTGCTCTTCTGATATAACGCGGGGTTGCACAGTAACCCCGCGTCATATCATGGCGGGCCCGGCGTCATAGTGAAGCCGGGACCCGCCTCTAATAGTGCGCAGCGCCGATCGCGGCGCCGCGCGCTATTAACCCTTTAGCCGCGCGCTCAAAGCTGAGCCGCGCGGCTAAAAGTGAAAGTGAAAGTTCCCGGCTAGCTCAGTCGGGCTGTTCGGGATAGCCGCGGCTAATCGCGGCATCCCGAACAGCTGACAGGACAGCGGGAGGGCCCCTTCCTGCCTCCTCGCTGTCCGATCGCCGAATGACTGCTCAGTGCCTGAGATCCAGGCATGAGCAGTCATCCGGCAGAATCGTTGATCACTGGTTTCTTATGAGAAACCAGTGATCAACATAGAAGATCAGTGTGTGCAGTGTTATAGGTCCCTATGGGACCTATAACACTGCAAAAAAAAAGTGAAAAAAAAAAGTGAATAAAGATCATTTAACCCCTCCCCTATTAAAAGTTTGAATCACCCCCCTTTTCCAATTTAAAAAAAAACACAGTGTAAATAAAAATAAAAATAAACATATGTGGTATCACCGCGTGCGGAAATGTCCGAATTATAAAAATATATCATTAATTAAACCGCTCGGTCAATGGCGTGCGCGCAAAAAAATTCCAAAGTCCAAAATAGTGCATTTTTGGTCACTTTTTATATCATTTAAAAATGAATAAAAAGCAATCAAAAAGTCATATCAATATAAAAATAATACCGATAATAACTTCAGATCACGGCGCAAAAAATGAGTGCTCATACCGCCCCATACACGGAAAAATAAAAAAGTTATAGGGGTCAGAAGATGACAATTTTAAACGTATTAATTTTCCTGCATGTAGTTATGATTTTTTCCAGAAGTCCGACAAAATCAAACCTATATAAGTAGGGTATCATTTTAATCGTATGGATCTACAGAATACATATCAGGTGTCATTTTTACCGAAAAATGTACTACGTAGAAACGGAAGCCCCCAAAAGTTACAAAACAGCGTTTTTTTTTCAATTTTGTCGCACAATGATTTTTTTTCCCGCTTCACCATAGATTTTTGGGCAAAATGACTGACGTCATTACAAAGTAGAATTGGTGGCGCAAAAAATAAGCCATCATATGGATTTTTAGGTGTAAATTTGAAAGAGTTATGATTTTTTAAAGGCAAGGAGCAAAAAACGAAAATGCAAAAACGGAAAAACCTCCGGTCCTTAAGGGGTTAAGACCACTGAAATACAAGAGGGATAAACTAAAACAAACTGCTTTGTAGAAAGTTTTTTCCAAGTTATTTCCACTATTTGTGATCATTCAAATATTTTAATACAACAATTAAAACTCATTCCCCATTCCACATTGGTAAAGTCCAGCAATGACATGAAAAATCTGCTATTTCCTAACAATGCCATGAAAAGTGCAGTAACTTAATGAATGACAATAATAGTTCGTACCTGGACTCTGTACTGTGACGTACTGAACTATGGGCCCATAAGGACTCTGGGGGAGATTTATTATGCTGCTAAACCTGTGTTTTAGGCATAGATAAGTTGTGCGTTTTTGCCCAATCCTTTATTTGCAAAAAGAAGTACAACATTTTGTACTTTCACACCACTCGCACCTGTTTTTAGAAAGTAGGAGTGTCTGGTGTGTGCGGGGGCATTTTTATTGGACAGTTTCTATGGTTGCGCTAAAACTGTTCTCAGTTAGCTGAGTGTAGCCTCGAGGCTACTAATTTAGCTACACTCTGGATATTTTGGTAAAAGTTTCAATTTAGGATATAATAAAACATTGCATACTGACAGAGAGGTACTCTTTTAAATAAAAAACTCCCAAAATTTCAGTACAACTAGCACTCATACCATTTGTTTCTTATTTGGGAGATGTTAATTGACATCTTTATGAAAAATTGGCCACATTTAAATATTTGTGATGACAACTTCAGGAGATGATGGGGAAAACCCTCAGCATCTCTCCAAAAGAGTACCAAATTTACATGACCTTTTAGTCCGATCTGAATTTTGTAGGTCAGACAGAGACACAGTGAATAGGTTTTCAGACATCCTAAGGGAATGTAGAAAGTGATAATTGTTCACAGTTTAAATATGTGAAATAATCTAATGTGCTTTTCAGTTCCCCTGGTACAGAGAAATTTACGTCATGTGACTTCTTAAAAATTCCTGAAAACAGAGCATTATTAAGATATAACTCCATATTTATACAGTGATACAATATGAGATTTGCACTTTATAGCGGCAAGTCAACAACTTTATTGTATTAAATAAATCGCATGCTATGATATACCAAATTAAACTTTTTGGTAATCTATATAATATACCAAATTAAGCGATGGTATTCTACTGGGATATTTGGGATGCATATATTTTATTTAAAAATTACAGCATGATGTATGATTATAAATAAACGGATGGTTAAATGAAAACACTCTACTATCACTTTTTTATTGCTTTTTCCTTTTAAATGTGCGAAAATGATTCCTTTTTGGATGTAGTTGCTTGCTTGTGTTTATATGCACAAAGATGTATCAGATGAAGCAATGGCTTTTTCCAAGTGGTCCAAAAATAATCCCTTTTTGGGAGAAGTAACAGGTTTTATCAATGGAAAGTGAAAAAGTAGTGGATTTTTACAAATTATTGAAAATTCCTATTTTGGCGCATTGCAAAAGTGCAAAAGGTGTAAAACAATAAAACAAACACAACTTCTTATTTAACACTCTCTGCAAGGCTGTTTTACTACAATTATTATATACATGTACTCCTCCTATCTGTGTACCTCACAGAGATCTTCACCTAACACCTGCTATCTCTAAAATGGCGCTGGAGCTACTTAAATAGACTTTTATAGTGGCTTTGGCATACCACTAAGGCATTATGGGATTCTTTGAGGTCATGTGATTCATCCTACTTCTCCTCTCTGCCATGTGGCTGAACCTAAACACCCAAAGTTCTAGCGGAATTAAACTTTAAAGGGGTACTCCCGTGGAAAACTTTTTTTTTAAATCAACTGGTGCCAGAAAGTTAAACAGATTTGTAAAGCACTTCTATTTAAAAATCTTAATCCTTCCAGTACTTTTTAGGGCCTATATACTAAAGAGAAAAAAAAAAAAGAGATGCATTTCTCTGATGTCATGACCACAGTGCTCTCTGCTGACCTCTGCTGTCCATTTTAGGAACTATCCAGAGCAGCATATGTTTGCTATGGGTATTTTCTCCTGCCCTGGACAGTTCCTAAAATGGACAGCAGAGGTCAGCAGAGAGCACTGTGGTCATGACATCAGAGGAAATACATTTCTTTTTTGGATTTCTCTTTATTATTCAACCCCTAAAAAGTACTGAAAGGATTAAGATTTTTTTTTAATAGAAATGATTTACAAATCTGTTTAACTTTCTGGCACCAGTTGATTTAAAAAATAAAAAGTTTTCCACGGGAGTACCCCTTTCAGCAAAATTCCTACCGAACTCGGCGTTAGCTCATCTCTAAAATGACTTCTCTTTTCTATTTACCAAACTGTTTTTGTGCATCTAAAGGCATTGTCATTTGTGTGACCAGATTATTATGAATTGTTTAGGGATATGATGCTAGTGTCATGCAAAAACACCAGAACACATTTGGGGTTTTTTTTTTTTTGGTTTTTTTTTAGCTTATTTGGCTTAAATCATTACATAATGTTTTATTATATCTTTGACTGAGTAATTTGCCTTTTTACCATTTTTTTGTTGGTTACCCGTTTTTTCTCTTTATACTGTGCTTTTCATTGCACACAGCTCATTGCCTTTATTGTACAGTGTCAGTAGATAAAGTAAGTTGGGAATTATTTTGTGTTACTTTCAGAAAAAGTGTTTTAGAAAAGTTCTAACCTTGTATGAGCAACAAGCACTTAGAAACTGACCTAAGTATATGACTTGATCACAGACAGTATGTTTGTAGATAAGGAGAACTAAAATGTTCAGAAGTTTTCTGGCTAAGTTTTCCTTTATAATTCTGACTATAGCCTAGATGTTTAGAAGCAGCAGGAGGTAGTGAGTAAAATGCACTTAAAATTTCCAGGGGTCAGGTTTTACCCAGACAGAAGCTCTTGTTTGAGGAATGCATTTTGACAGGAAGCTTGTTTATCAGGCACTTCTAAAACTGGCTCTTTTGCAGACCAGGCTTCAAAAGCATCTATGAAATGTGGGAGTAGAAATGTAAAAATTGTCTTCAACCATTTTAACAGTCTGTGGATTTGGCCCAAAACTTATTTATAAATAATTCCACAGATTGAAATCTATTTAGATTTTTACTAATGCCATTTTCATCTGCTGATATTTCCATGATAAAACAGAAATGATGTACCGTATTTTTCGCCATATAAGACGCACTTTTTCTTCCCCAAAGCTGGGAGGGGGGAAAGTTGGTGCATCTTATATGGCGAATACACGCCTATCGCGGCGGTCCCTGCGGCCTTCAACGGCCGGGACCCGCGGCTAATACACGACATCACCGATCGCGGTGATGCCCTGTATTAACCCTTCAGACGTGGCGATCAAAGCTGACCACCGCGTCTGAAGGGAAAGTGACACTAACCCGGCTGCTCAGTCGGGCTGTTCGGGACCGCCGCGGTGAAATTGCGGCGGTCCCGAACAGCTTACAGGACCTTACCTGCCTCCTTGGTGTCTGCTCCGTGCCGGGATCCCCTGCTTGGCCGGCGCTCTCCTTCGATGTCATCACGTCGTCGCGCACGCAGTCCTGTCATCCAATAGGAGCGGCGTGCGTAGCGACATCATGACGGCGACGGAGAGAGTGGATCCCAGGGAAAAAGACGTCCGGGGAGTCGGGGACACCACGGAGATGCGGTGACAGTGATGGAGCGACATCCAGGGCAGCGGTTACGAGTCCGGAGCGGTGGGGACACGTGAGTATTACCTCCTATCCAGTGGTCTTCAACCTGCAGACCTCCAGATGTTGCAAAACTACAACTCCCAGCATGCCCGGACAGCCAACGGCTGTCCGGACATGCTGGGAGTTGTAGTTTTGCAACATCTGGAGGTCCGCAGGTTGAAGACCACTGTTAGGTTCAGAATCTTTATTTTTTTTTTAGATTTTGCACCTATAAATCGGGTGCGTCTTATACGCCAGTGTGTCCTATAGGGCGAAAAATACGGTAAATTTATATTGGTTTCACATTATGCCTGGTTTCTGTTTGTGTGCACTACAGAGTCATTATAGGGGGCCAGTTATAAAACTAATAGGATAGTACTGCCAACATCTGTCAAATTCTAATAAATACATCAGTGATTAGTATAATAAAAGCCCCAATGTGAGCCAGATCTGTCATTCATACATCAGATACCAATGGTGCCTGATCAATCAAATTGGCATGCAGTAGGGCCCACTGGGGTTAGGTGTGGAGTTTACTGTCTTGACAAGAATAGCTTTACATGCCGTCCTATTCCTACTGATAAATCTGACAGAATTTTAGCTTCTGACAAATGGAAATATAGCTCAAGTAAATAGTTTTTTATGGAAACTACAAATAAAAGCAATAGTAAAATAATAAAAACTCTATAAAATAAATAACACACATCTTAGAAGCATTGTTAGTTAATAGACATAATGGTGGAAAGTGGTGTTGAAGAGGACCTGCGGCCAATCTGATCAAACATCTTTTTAAGGTTTCTAGATACGCCCCTTCCATTCCTGGTTGTGAGGGTTTATAATTTGTGTGACACTTTAGGGAATCAGTCAGATGGGCGTGAACCTAATTTTAATAATGGGAGTGAATATTAGACGATGGGTGGAATAATACAGTCAGGGGGTTTAAGTATACATTGAGGGGCATGCATGCTTAATACACACCCCTTGACTGTATAACCCGGCCCATTGCCTGATATTCACTCCTATTAAAATTAAGCTCATGCCCATCTGAGTGATTTCCTGAGTTGTCATAAAACTATAAACCCACATATTTCAGGAACAGGAGAGCATATAAAAAAAAACTGCACCCTAATGCAATCTTATTTATTTATTTATTTTTTTTTTTTTGGGGGGGGGAGGATTGGTCACAGGTCCTCTTAGAATTTAGAGGGTCCCAGTCCCTAATTTAATCTTGATCTACATTGGTAACCAATTCTTCAGAATTTGCAGCATGGTGACCCAGTGGTTAGTCCTGTTGCCTTGCAGGCCTGCTATCATGGATATGTGGGGCATTTATCATTGTCTTTAGAGCTGTTTTTGTTTGTAGATTTGTCTCACATTTGGCGCAACACGCAAAAAAAAGTGTGCACAGACCAGCTGTTAAGGTTAGTCTTATGCAGTGGTAATGAATAGGGATGCACCGATATATCGGCGGCCGATACATATTGGCCAAAAATAGCTATTTCGGCAAAATGCCGAAACAACAAAAATTGTGCCGATAATGACTCAACTCCCCTGCCCGCCCACAGCACAAGTTGCAAACACTAGAGCGCTCGTGGGCAGTGCAGGGGGGGCCGGCCGCACCGGGCGCAACATCTGGGGGGGCGCGCTCTCCGGGATAGGAATACTTCTTTTTTTGTGCCCTGGCCGGCTCCTGTGTGTGGCTGCAGGCGGGGGCCGGCCAGCGCATATAAAACCTAATACTGTATACTAAAAACCAGGGGGCCTCCAGCTGTTGTGAAACTACAACTCCCAGCATGCCCGGACCGGCAAAGTCTGTCCGGGCATGCTGGGAGTTGTAGTTTCACAACAGCTGGAGGCCCCCTGGTTTTTAGTATACAGTATTAGGTTTTATATGCTCTGGTCGGCCCCCGCCTGCAGCCACACACGGGAGCCGGCCCGGGCACATAAAAAGAAGTATTCCTATCCCGGACATCCCTGTGTCCCGAAAAAATCTTTTCGGGACATAAGGATGTCCGCTGGTCACTCACCATTCCCCGGCATCCTCCTGCGATCCTCCTTCGGGCCTTCGCTTCTCCGCCTCTATGGTCGTACGCACGGGACGTTA
Source organism: Hyla sarda (assembly GCF_029499605.1). Classification (NCBI taxonomy): domain Eukaryota; kingdom Metazoa; phylum Chordata; class Amphibia; order Anura; family Hylidae; genus Hyla; species Hyla sarda. The sequence goes on along the minus strand of NC_079190.1, from coordinate 247,278,234 downwards.
CTGACGTCCCGTGCGTACAACCATAGAGACGCAGGAGGACCGCAGGATCGTCGCAGGAGAATGCGCGCTGGCCGGGGCCTGGTAAGTGACCGCGTCATCTTGTTCAGTGTTCCGGTCACCGCTTCTCTGGTCCCGGCACCTACTGCTATGGTCCATAGGCCATAGCAGTAGATGTGACCCCGGGCCGGAGGATCGGTGACCGGAACACTGTGGGGGCAGCAGTACAGACATACAGCCTCCAGCCATACACTGTATATGGCTGGAAGCTGTATGTCTGTGGGGTGGGGGGAAGCTGCCTACTGTTGAGGGGGAACTGCTGACCTAATGTGGGGGGGAGCTGCCTAATATTGTTGGGGGGAGGTGCCTAATATTGTTGGGGGGAGCTGCCTGATATTGTGGGGGGAGCTGCCTGATATTGTGGGGGGAGCTGCCTAATATTGTTGGGGGGAGCTGCCTAATATTGTTGGGGGGAGCTGCCTGATATTGTGGGGGGAGCTGCCTGATATTGTTGGGGGGAGCTGCCTGATATTGTTGGGGGGAGCTGCCTAATATTGTTGGGGGGAGCTGCCTGATATTGTGGGGGGAGCTTCCTGATATTGTGGGGGGAGCTGCCTAATATTGTTGGGGGGAGCTGCCTAATATTGTTGGGGGGAGCTGCCTGATATTGTGGGGGGGAGCTGCCTGATATTGTGGGGGGGGAGCTGCCTAATATTGTGGGGGGGGGAGCTGCCTACAAATGTGGGGGAGCTGCCTAATATTGTGGGGGAACTGCCTACTATTGTGGGGAACCTGCCTACTATTGTGGGGGAATTGCTGACCTAATGTGGGGGGGAGCTGCCTACTAATGTGGGGGAACTCCCGACCTAATGTGGGGGAGCTGGCAATCTAATGTGGGGGAATCTAATCTAATGAGCAGAGCGCTGCATTTTACCAGAAGACGGGGAGAAGTCATTTTCGGTATCGGTATCGGTTTCGGCCGGACATTTTTTTTTATTTCGGTTTCGTTTCTGAAATTTCCATTTCGGTGCATCTCTAGTAATGAATTTATCAACTCAGACTTTTTTTTGAAAAAACGTAAAAAAAAAAAAAAAAAAAGCCGCAAAATCAACAAAGAGTCTCTAAACTACAGCCCAGACTTAGCTTAGATTTTTGGTGATTGTGAAGAGTGAAGTTTCAGAAAATGTGACCTGCACAAAATTTATCAAATGCTCTGTGACCAGTTAATAAATTTGGTGCTCTTACACATTACCAGCACACAAAGGTGTAGAAAAATGCTTCACTTACACCAAGAATGATAAATGCCCCCTCCCCCTTGATTCTTACCGGTGGCAACATCTGTGCATAGTCTATATGTTCGCTTCACAAGAAATTTAGATTGTAAGCCTAATGAGGACTGTGAGGGATAAAAATCTTTGTACAACATTATGGAATATGTTGCCGCTATGTAAATGAATAAAACAAATTTCTAAATAAAGTTCTTCTCTATTTAGTTTATGTCTGGTGAACACAGGTTAGAATAATTTTATTTTTATTTTTTGGGACTTTCATTAATCTTTTCTGCAAATAACTCTTATTGGTTTACAATAATGTGGTGATCATTTTTTAATATGCTTTTATAGTGATCAGGGCTCAATTTTCTGATGTTGAGGTAAAATCCTCTGCAAGCTATTTAAAAGGTGCATAGGGATTTTAAGACATAAAGATTGAACTAAATAATGAAAATGTATGCAGTAGTGACAAGGCCATCGTGGCAGTTGTTGAGAGTCCTAGGGTTACTTGCATATTTGATGTTGGGCTACTCCATGGGGCAGATTCTAAGTGATTTATGATGCTTCACTCTTAACCCCCACAACCAGATATGGACTTTACCCTCAGAGAATACACAATTTGATTGTTTCAGAATTACGCAGAAGCTAACAGTTAAAGGAAATCTGTCATCAGTGTCACCTGCACTAACCTGTTGGTATAGACAAGTAGTGCTGATGACACTGATGACAGCGGTACTTACCTTGTCCAGTTCTGTGCTGTCGTTCTCTGGCAATCCTTTTTGGCATCTTCAGCTCTGGACCCGACTTGGAGCATGGGCGGAGCTTAGTGACATCACCACCTCTGTTCTCTGCTGGGTCGCGCTGCTAGCAAACAGCAGTGGTAACATCGCTAAGCTCTGCCCATGCTCCAAGTCGGGCCCAGAGATGAAGATACTGAAGAGTATTGCCGGAAAACGACAGCACAGAACGGGACAAGGTAAGTACCATTGTCATTAGTGTCACCTGCATTTCCTGTCTATATCGACAGGTTAGTGCAGGGGACACTGATGACAGATTTCCTTTAATGTTTCTAGGTGTGGTACTGTAGGAGAACAAAGAAGGTCAGGGCAGGTGCAGGTTGGTTGTCAGCGGTAAGAGTGTAGGGCAGGGCAGGCAGAGATATGTAGTCACACATAGCAGGCGGTAGGTCAAGGCTGTCAGAGTTCAGTCATCAGAGGTAATAGAGACAAGGTGAGGACAGACAGCAGCCAGAACAATGGTTTGGGAAAGCCGGGTCACATGCTTAGTAGCACAAATAAAGATACAACTTTGCTTTTTACTGGAATAGAAGCTTTAATGCTTAGAAAACGTGCCTCGCTGAATATTTAATTTAAACATGACAGGGTACCAGAGCATGACATCCAGGATAGAGGACAAAAAGAGCGACTCACACTGACCCCTTTAACATGAGCGGGTCAGCACATGCGCTCTAATTTTAACCAGGAGGGACAGCAGAGTGGCAGAAAATGCTTTGTAGAGGGAGCAAGGCAGGATCAGCTATTATTGAATACATTGGAATGATGTATGGATGACAAGGGAATAAAGTCAACCATGACACGTTTGCTTCCCAAACTTCCTCGAGTGGCAGCTACAGACAGTCAGAATCAGAATGTTATATATATATATATATATATATATATATATATATATATATATATAGGAAATTTTGAGATATGCTTCAGAAAAAAAAATGCATATGTAAATTTATCTTAATAGCTGTCCATTTATTCAATAAAAATAATGTTTGGCCCCCTTTGGCACCAGGGTCAAGGGCAACTACATTACCTCTGTACCACCTATAGCTATTTCTCTACCTAGACAAGCAAAAAAGCCTATCTCATAATATTCTGATAACAAACACATTTTTTTTATCATAGAAACCTATACACTCAGTTGTTAAAATGTCTCAGAAACGTTTGATTTTTTCTGGGCTGCTGGCTATATTTGCTGCTGTCATATCATTTAACAGCAATCTGTCAAAAATCTGTAATGTGTAACAATGCAAATACAAATATTCATCCGTACTGACTATCCTTATGGTGATCATTAAAGTTAAGAGAAAAGTCATGAGCGTTTATGGGGTTAAATGGCAAACCTCACAACCTTAATGGAAAAATATTATTTTTTTTACATTTATACTGCATGTATGTACAACACTACATACAAAGAAATCTCTGCACAGGCATGGGACTATGTACACATTAATAACCTCCATTAAGAAGTCTATTCATACATGTTTCAATAACAATATACTCCTCTAAGTATTTCTATTATAGCATTCACTGAGATCTATTTAATTGTTCTCATGTTGCCATATGGAATGATAAGTATAAAAATAAAAATAAATACCTTGGCCTTACTCATTAGTTTGTCAGCATTGTCTTTTAAATGGCACATCGCATAAATTTACCTAAAAATAACAGGTTTGACAGTCTGTAACTGTACCACTCCATATGCCATTATCCATACAAAGTGACAAGTAGCCTGTAATAAAATACAGTATACCACAGCGCCTTCCATTTCTATGAAAGCTGCCAAGACAACTCTGATTAGTTTGTTTTTCATATTCATGTATTCTGTGAATTTATTAAATTGAGTTTTTAACCAGAGAAGGTTATGATATATGAGGCTAGGTGCATTGAGCCATAATCCGCACTGAATGTCTATAGTTGTTTACATCTAGCATTTTAATGGTCTAGTGGGTACTATACTGCAGCAATGCATCTTATAAATACAGGAACTAGAGAGCCAGATCACTTTCTCCAGATCATGTGATATAGACTGCAGGATGACAAGCTCCAATATAAAAAGGGTAAACATTGGGAGGATATATATACATATATATATATATATATATATATATATATATATATATATATACTGGATAGATGCAATTTTATTTCCTAATTTCTCTTGATAGGTACTGGTGTATGAGATCATCTACATTATTGAATAAACATAGAAATTATAGAAATGTCACTTTAACCCATTAAGGACACAGCCCATTTTGGCCTTAAAGGGGTACTTCGCCCCTAGACATCTTATCCCCTATCCAAAGGTTAGGGAATAAGGTGTCTGATCATGGGGGTCCCGCTGCTGGGATCCCCCCCCCCCCCCCCCACCATCTCCATGCACGCACCCAGAGTTCTGGACATTATGTTCAGAACGCTGGGTTCGGGCAGCTGTGGTCATGATGTCACGCCATGCCCCCTCGTGACATCACATCACGCCCCCTCCCATAGACATGAATGGAGGGGGTGTGGCATGATGTCATGAAGATGCGTGGCATGGTGTGACATCACGACCATCTGCTGGAACCCTGCGTTTTGAGCACAATGTTCCCAATGCCAGGTGCGTGCATGTAGATCGGGGAGGTCCCAGCGGCGAGACTCCCGCGATTAGACATCTTATCGCCTATCTTTTGGATAGGGGGATAAGATCTCTAGGTTCGGAGTACCCCTTTCAGGCCAAGTTTCATTTTTGCATTTTTCTCATCACCTTTAATGAAACATAACTCTTTTCTTTTTCATCCACAGAACCATGTGAGAGCTTTTTTTGTGAGACCAATTATACTTTGTAATGACACCTTTGATTTTACCATAAATTGTATAGCGACACTCACATTTTTTTTATTATTGTTAGACAGGTTGCTAAAAGTAATGTGAAACAACACTGATGACAGTATGTGTTGTTTCTTTCATATCTGTACTTATTAGGCTCTGTTTGAAGTTAATTTCTAAGACAGGATCTAATAAAAGTCAAATGTGTAATCTACAAGAGTCAAAAAAGGCCTCAGCACTCACATATAAGGCTGGGTTCTTTATTTCAAAACATTTACAAAACCTCTTTTGCTGTTCTTGACAAGGCGAGCTTTGCAGAATGTGACTATAAACACTGAGCTGTCACACTATTGCGCTGATACTATCAGTGTCAACTTTGCAAAGGGCATCCACAAACCAAATTGACGGTGACTTTTTCAACTTGAATTTTTAATCCTTTGCCTTTATCTGCATAATCAAAAATGTCACTTGTGCCTTCAATAGCCGGATTAATTTCTGCCCAATTTAATAACTTTAATTACTCTGGTAAATCTCAACTTCCCTGGAGAAAATAAAAAAATTAACAAAATAAGCGATAAGTCTGTCTTGAGACTCAGAACATTAAATGTCGATATGAGTTAACCAGCTGTTATGTGACACACAAAAATAAATGCTACAGTTGGATATTATAAACATAAAACAAATTCCCAGGCCAAGATGTGTATGACAAAAAATACAGAGGTTATTGTATTAAGCTTTTTTAGAGCTCATGGATGTCACTGGGGTTAGTCCTTGACTTGAAATCCTGTCTATAAGCCAGAACAGAAAGCCTAGAAACATAGAATGTGTGGGCAGAAAAAACATTTGGTCCATCTAGTCTGCCCAATACTCCTAATACTGCCAATAGTCCCTGGCCCTCTTTATATAAAGGATAGGCCTCTTAAGAAGCTCACCATTTTTAATTGTATAAAAGTGGGCAAGTAAGGTGTACCAATTCCATGCACACATAGAAAGCAAGTAACTACAATCTAGCTTTAAAGGGGTACTCCGCTGCTAGACATCTTATCCACTATTCAAAGGATAGGGGATAAGATGTCTGATCGCAGGAGTCACGCTGCTATGGCTCCTTGCGATATCCCGCAGCACTCGGCACTCTAAACAAATGCAAGGTTCCTTTGTTAGTGGCCGTGACATCACGGTCTTGCTCCTCGTAACATTACGCCATTTCGACACGCCCCCTGCTATGGACATTAATGGAAGGGGCATGACATCACGAGGGGGAATGACCTAATGCCACAATCTCGGCCTCTGGTTACCAGCATTCTGAACAGAATGTTCAGAATGTTGGAGCAACGGAGTACCCCTTTAAGACCTTAAAAATGCCTTTCTTTTATTGAAAACATAAAAATATGAACTTGACCACATTGTACATCTTCATGTTGATGTGTTTTAAATAAACATTTAGTCATAATATGAGTCTAAAAACATGTTTGTTTGAAATGCATCGTGAGGACAAGCTATAGGGTAATGTATTTTAATTCTATGTTTTTAATGAATAAAGATTTTTAAGGGGTACTCCCGTGGAAAACTTTTTTTTTAAATCAACTGGTGCCAGAAAGTTAAACAGATTTGTGAATTACTTCTATTAAAAAATCTTAATCCTTCCACTACTTATTAGCTGCTGAATACTACAGAGGAAATGGTTTTCTTTTTGGAACACAGAGCTCTCTGCTGACATCATGACCACAGTGCTCTCTGCTGACATCTCTGTCCATTTTAAGAACTGTCCAGAGTAGAAGAAAATCCCCATAGCAAACATATGCTGCTCTGGACAGTTCCTAAAATGGACAGAGATGTCAGCAGAGAGCACTGTGATCATGATGTCAGCAGAGAGCTATGTGTTCCAAAAAGAAAACCATTTCCCCTGTAGTATTCAGACCCTAAAAAGTACTGGAAAGATTAAGATTTTTTAATAGAAGTAACTTACAAATCTGTTTAACTTTCTGGCACCAGTTGATTTAAAAAAAAAAACTTTTCCACGGAAGTACCCCTTTAAGGACTAACCAGCTCTGGCAATAAATGTTGACTGGTAAGACCTTTTTAGTATAACCCGCTATTTCTGACCAGCCTGATGAAGGGTTTTAACCACTCAAAATGTTGCACCCATAAGTCCATTATTTACAGTATTACCAGCTATATCATGTGGATGTAATATAAGTATATGCAAAGCTTCAGGGGGTTGTTTATTTTTCCTATTATCTCATCCGATATACATAAATTAATATATAGTATTCTCATTTACTGCTTTGTTTTTGTTTTTTTTTCAATACATTTGCTTTACTTTATAAAGTAAAATTGACTTGTATTAATCTGTCACCTACATACTTTTACATTGCTGCTCACTAATCTCTGTTATTTCACTTGTAGTTAAGAAATTGATTTGAAAAGCTCCATATCTATATATAAAACTCAACGTGTGTGTGTGTGTGTGTGTATGTATGTGTGTGTATGTGTGTATGTATGTTCCACAAAAACTTCCAAACGGCTAAAGATATTAACATGAACTTGGTACACATGTTACTTATATGTCAACAACAAACATAGGCTAGGGGATTTAACCCTTACTTACCCCCATTTGCCAGGGGCGGAGTTTATGTTTAAAGTCCTATACAAGTCTATGGGAAATATATGTTACTGCATAACTTCCAAACGGCTGGAGATATTTCGAATAATACTTGGTCACATGTTACTTATATGTCCACTTAAAATATAGGATAGTTAATTTAACCCTTAACTACCCCGATTTGTGAGGGTCGGGGGTTTTGCTTAAAGTCCCATGCAAATCAATGGGAAATGTATGTTCTCACATAACTTCTGTACGGCTGGAGATATTTAAATACCTGGTACACATATTACAGGTCGGAATATGAGGACGGGATGGGAGGTCGAGATAGAAGATCAAGATAGGAGGACGGAATATCGGGATAAGAGGTCGAGTTAGGAGGTCGGGATACGAGGACCGGATATGAGGTGGAGAAAGGAGGATGGGATAAGAGGTCGAGATAGGAGGTCGAGATAGGAGGTCGGGATAGGAGGACGGGATAGGAGGTCGAGTTAGGAGGATGGGATAGGAGGATGGGATAGGAGGTCAGGATACGAGGTTGAGATAGGAGGTTGAGATAGGAGTTCGGGATAGGAGGTCGGGATAGGAGGTCGAGATAGGAGGACGGGATAGGAGGACAGGATAGGAGGTCAGGATACGAGGTTGAGATAGGAGGTTGAGATAGGAGTTCGGGATAGGAGGTTGGATTAGGAGGTCGGGATAGGAGGATGGGATAGGAGGTCAGCATAGGAGGATGGGATAGGGGGTTGAGATAGGAGGACGGGATAGGAGGTCTGGATAGGAGGACGGAATAGGAGGTTGAGATAGGAGGTCGGGATAGGAGGTCGAGATAGGAGGTCGAGATAGGAGGTCAGGATAGGAGGTCGGGATAGGAGGTCGAGATAGGAGGATGGAATAGGAGGATGGGATAGGAGGACAGGATAGGAGGTCGGGATAGGAGGTCGGGATACGAGGTTGAGATAGAAGGTTGAGATAGGAGGTCGGGATAGGAGGTCGGGATAGGAGGTCGGGATAGGAGGATGGGATAGGAGGTCAGCATAGGAGGACGGGATAGGAGGTTGGGATAAGGGTTCAGGATAGGAGGTCGGGATAGGGGGACGAGATGTGAGGATGGGATATGAGGTTGGGATATGATGACGGGATAGGAGGTCCGGATATGAGGACAGGATATGGGGTTGGGATATGACAACAATATATGAGGACGGGATATGAAGTCAAAAGCTTCCTCCTTTGTTTATTTTCCTCCCCAACAAGGATTAGGAAGGAAAAAACGGGTAACGCTGGGTACTCAGCTAGTATTAATATAAAAATGAATAGAGACTAAATCCGGTCCAATGCTTATGGTCTCTTGTAAACGAAGATGATGAAAGGATACATTTTCCGAAAACTAAAAATAATGGCATATTGCTATGATATGCTCTGACCTCCAGATTGGTAGCCAAAACCTTGCAGCAATATACCTTGAAATAAAACATTACAGACATGGTGCCAATTGAAAACAACAGGCTGTCCACATAACACAGGGACAAACTGGGATACCTAAAAACAAGAGATTTTAATTGCCACTCTTAATTATGACTAATTGACAGAAATAAAAAAAAAAGTATAAAAAAGTGAGGAACCTTTCTTTATTAAAGGTGGAAATCATTTTTTTCTAACTATGGCCATTGTGTGGGATATAAAAAATAAACCTACTTACCTCCAGTGCTCCCATGGTGCCTCAGGTGTCCGGCTCTTGTCCTATGCAATCATCTTCCTGAGTTGCAGTATGACTGACGCCTTTGGAAGCACCATAGCCCAATGTGTTATACTGCCACTCGCTGGCCGAGGCGGGACGTCACTGCAGCCAGGAATTTGTTGAGCTGTAGTATGACACGGGCCTGGGTGCTTCCATAAACGATCCATCACGCTGTAGCTCAGGAAGACGATCGCATTCTGCTCCACGGGAGCGCTGGTGGCACATGTTTATATTTTTTATATTCCACACAATAGCCATAATTGGAAAAAAAAAAGCCCTCCTGCTGGAGTTCTCCTTTGACTCAGCCTACTCTACTGAAACAACATGGATGTATAGGGCTTGTGACCCTAAAATCTGTACATAAAGCACAATATATGCAAAGTAGGCTTTGGAGACCATTGGGCGTTCCTCTTGACTCCTAGAGCCCAGCACAGTTTGCCCCTTCACCAGTAAGTCACTTCTCTGTCAGTTGGGTAGAGGAGGGGACCAACGCATAAAGTGGTGGGACTAACTGGTGGAGGGGCTGCACTGTGCTGAGTTCTAGCAGCAAAGAGGAATGGCGAGTGGGCTCCAAATCTGCTCATTTTTGTAAACTTTAATATTTCAGTGCTGGAGGGGTCTATCAACTAATAAGATGTATGTACGAGTTCTATACAGCCAGGCCCTTACATTCATTATTACATAAATACCAACTGACCGGTCTGCTTCAAATGTGAGCTTAGCCTAAACTAGCCGGGCTTATTCTGCTTACAGTACTGAAAGTCAACTCAATCAGGTTTACCCCCCCCCCCCCCCCAGACCAGAATAGCACACCACACCAAAATATGAAAGCATACAAAACTGCTAAGAAACATTAATTGCATAGTAAGGGTATGTTTACAGACAGTACTATATACTATTTACACTGCAGATTTTTTTGCTGTAGATTTTATTCTATTCTGTGTTCAGGTATATTTACACAATGTGTATTGATTGGATTTTATGCTATTTACAGTATGTCATTGAAATGCACAGCATTAATTAAGCACCATAAAACCGGAAGCATAAAATCTGCAGCATATACAGCATGTGTAAACATTCCCAAAGGTTATGTTTACACAATGTAAGATAAAAGCAAAATATGTAAAAAAAAAAAAGCTATAAAATACGTATTTTTAATCGAATGATGCACACAATTAAAGTCTATGGAAAAGCGTGAAAATTATTGGATTAAAAATACAAACGTATTTTATTGCTATTTTAAGGCTTTCATTTTACACTGTGTGACCATAGCCTAATAGTGTATTCAAGCCTAGAGAATTACTAACATTTGTTTCTACTTTTTCTCATTTCTGTTTAGCAATACAACCAGGTCCACACCAGTAAATACATTTCCAACAACCAACTGGTTTATTTATACAAAGGAAACAAAAATCCTGCAGTGAAAACAATGTAAAGAGAGTCTAACTCTCAATATGAGGTCATCGCAGGTTAACTTTTCAACAGAGACTACAAGACCAATTGGAGCTTTCTTAGCATTCTGTACTTGTCACAAGTTATCTTCGGTGTCATAGAAAACATTGCCTTTTTATGGATAAAAATATACGTGGCAAGGTTTTATGCTTTATACTTAAAATCTTAAGGTTCAGATAGGAGTTTGAACCTGCTGCTGTTTGTAACATGTTGTGCAGTTGCTGTTTTCAGATTATATAGTAGAGATAAAATCTTTACGACAATTTAGATGGGAAGCTCCCTGCCAATACTAGTTTACAATGTAATGTTATACAGATAAAACAATCAAAACTGATTTATATCAAATAAACTGACAGTAAATGAGCAAATTGCCAAGTAAGGAACCCATTAATATAAAAATATGCTTCCTAGAATTTTCAAATACCCTGCATCCTCCTAAAAAGTATTTTAACCCCTTAAAAAGGAACTCCGGTGCCAAAAACGTAAACAGATTTCTAAATTACTTCTATTTAAAAATCTTAACCCTTCCAGTACCTATCAGCTGCTGTATGATCCGAAAGGAAGTTGTTTCGTTCTTTTCTGCCTGACCACAGTGCTCTCTGCTGACACCTCTGTCCACGTCAGGAACTGTCCAGAACAGGAGAGGTTTGCTATGGGGATTTGCTCCTGCTCTGGACAATTCCTGACATGGACAGAGGTGTCAGAAAGAAAAGAACTACACAAGTTCCTGGAGCAGGAAGCAGATAAGTACTAAAAGAATTAAGATTTTTAAAGAGTACCTGTCATGATCTTGTTAAATTTTATAATCCTCCCAGTTCAATGCCCCCATCATGATAAACCACCCTTGCCTATATTTTTATTATTTGTTAGTTTTCTACCTTGATGTTGCTCTGTATTTTCTGCTCAGTCTCAGTCAGATTTACAGACTGGGAAGGGGCGTTTCCCAGCAGGTGTGACATTTTTTTAAGCCATACAGGGGAGAACTTCCTCCTTCCCTCTGCTACACACAGCCCAGAGCAGTTCAGTGTGAGATGAGCTATGATTGGCTAAGACTGCACACACACTCCTCAGCATTTCCTGCTTCTGGACTTCTTTCAGGCCAGCAGGAGTCCAAAGTCTGTGCAAGAGATGGATGGATGGCTCTGGACAAGTAGGGAGATACCTAGTGGCAGTTTTTTTTAAACACAAATAAAACATAGAACAATGTACATTAGAAAGATTAGAAAGATCTGCTTCCCTAAGTTCCCCTCTTTGCCTGTGGTTGACATGATAATTCTGTTCCAATACACAAATCAGTTTAATATTTTGGATCTATTTTTTTTTTTTTACATCGTCAAGGACCCAGGGCATACCTGTATGCCCTGGACGTTTCCGTAAACCGCTGGTAACTGGGCGGTGAATGGAATGGGATGCCTGCTAAAATCATTCAGCAGGCATCCTGTGCAAACCCCTAGGGGGGTCCTGAGACCAATTCAGACCGGTGACTAGCAGAGATTCTGAGTAAATCGGGTCTCTGGTGACCTGGAAAAAAAGGGTGGTCCGAGATGGCACCTATCACCCTTTACCAGCAGGAGTGAGGTGGCATGGGTGCCACCTCATGATCAAGTGATTGGTCGGAACGACCGACCAATCACTGTAATGCTGGGCAGTGATTGGGGCCTTCCTTACCTGTCCGGAGGTCGGCGAAGGTCCCTTCAGGCGGCGGCAGGAGCGGCGACGGCAGTGGCAGGAGCGTGGGCCGTGCAAGCGGCAGGATAGAGCCGGAGGTGAGGCCTGTTCACCTTCTGCTGTTGCTTAGCAACAACTCCCAGCAAGCACAACCAAAGGGCATGCTGGGAGTTATAGTTATGCAACAACTGGAGGCACATTTATTTCTATGAAAAAGTGTGCCTCCAGCTGTTGCATAACTACAACTCTCGGCATGCACGGAAAGCCAAAGGGCATGTGTTACGCCGAGCGCTCTGGGTCCCCGCTCCTCCCCGGAGCGCTCACGGCGTTTCTCTCCCTGCAGCGCCCCGGTCAGACCCACTGACCGGGAGCGCTGCACTGACATTGCCGGCGGTGATGCGATTCGCTTAGCGGGACGCGCCCGCTCGCGAATCGCATCCCAAGTCACTTATCCGTCCCGGTCCCCGGCTGTCATGTGCTGGCGCGCGCAGCTCCGCTCTCTAGGGCGCGCGCGCGCCAGCTCTCTGAGACTTAAAGGGCCAGTGCACCAATGATTGGTGCCTGGCCCAATTAGCCTGATTAGCTTCCACCTGCTCCCTGGCTATATCACATCCCTTCCCCTGCACTCCCTTGCCGGATCTTGTTGCCTTGTGCCAGTGAAAGCGTTTAGTGTTGTCCAAGCCTGTGTTACCTGATCTCCTGCTATCCATATTGACTACGAACCTTGCCGCCTGCCCCGACCTTCTGCTACGTCTGACCTTGCCTCTGCCTAGTCCTTCTGTCCCACGCCTTCTCAGCAGTCAGCGAGGTTGAGCCGTTGCTAGTGGATACGACCTGGTTGCTACCGCCGCAGCAAGACCATCCCGCTTTGCGGCGAGCTCTGGTGAACACCAGTAGCCACTTAGAACCGGTCCACCGGCACGGTCCACGCCAATTCCTCGCTGACACAATGGATCCACAACCTGTAAGCCGAATCGTGACAGTAGATCCGGCCATGGATCCCGCTGAGGTGCCGCTGCCAAGTCTCGCTGACCTTACCACGGTGGTCGCTCAGCAATCGCAGCAAATTGCCCAACAAGGACAGCAGCTGTCGCAGTTGACCGCCACGTTACAGCAACTTCTGCCTCTGCTACAGCAGCAACCATCTCCTCCGCCAGCTCCTGCACCTCCTCCGCAGCGAGTGGCCGCTCCTAGCCTCTGCTTGTTCCTGCCGGACAAATTTGATGGGGACTCTAGACTCTGCCGTGGATTTTTGTCTCAATGTTCCCTGCATATGGAGATGTTGTCGGACCTGTTTCCTACAGAACGGTCTAAGGTGGCGTTCGTAGTGAGCCTTCTTTCAGGAAAGGCCTTGTCTTGGGCCACACCGCTCTGGGACCGCAATGATCCTGCCACAGCCACAGTCCAGTCCTGATTCGCTGAAGTCCGTAGTGTCTTCGAGGAACCAGCCCGAGCTTCTTCTGCCGAGACTGCCCTGCTGAACCTGGCCCAGGGTAATTCTTCAGTAGGCGAGTACGCCATCCAATTTCGTACTCTCGCTTCCGAATTATCTTGGAATAACGAGGCTCTCTGCGCAACCTTTAAAAAAGGCCTATCCAGTAACATCAAGGATGTGCTGGCCGCACGAGAGATTCCTGACAACCTGCAAGAACTTATCCATTTGGCCACCCGCATTGACATGCGTTTTTCTGAGAAACACCAGGAGCTCCGCCAGGAAAAAGACCTAGATCTCTGGGCACCTCTCCCACAGTATCCTTTTCAATCTACGCCTGGGCCTCCCGGCGAGGAGGCCATGCAAGTGGATCGGTCTCGCCTGACCCAGGAAGAGAGGAATCGCCGTAGGGAAGAAAATCTTTGTCTGTACTGTGCCAGTATCGAACATTTCTTGGTGGATTGCCCTATTCGTCCTCCACGTCTAGGAAACGCACGCACGCACCCAGCTCACGTGGGTGTGGCATCTCTTGGTTCGAAGTCTGCTTCTCCACGTCTCACGGTGCCCGTACGGATTTCTCCTTCTGCAAACTCCTCCCTCTCAGCCGTGGCCTGCTTGGACTCTGGTGCCTCTGGAAATTTATTCTGGATTCTTTGGTGAATAAGTTCTGCATCCCGGTGACCCGTCTCGTCAAGCCGCTCTACATTTCCGCGGTCAACGGAGTTAGATTGGATTGCACCGTGCGTTACCGCACAAAACCCCTCTTAATGTGCATTGGACCCCATCACGAAATGATTGAATTTTTCGTCCTTCCCAACTGCACCTCTGAGGTCCTCCTCGGTCTGCCATGGCTCCAGCTTCATTCTCCCACCCTTGACTGGACCACCGGGGAGATCAAGAACTGGGACTCTGCTTGCCACAAGAAATGCCTCTCCCCCCCTCCTAATCCCGTCAGGCAAGCCTCAGTGCCTCCTCCTACACCTGGTCCCCCCAAGGCTTATCAGGACTGTGCCTTGCCTCCTCATGGTCCCCGTCCTGGTGACACCCTGCCCCGTGCAAAGCTTCACCCTCTGCCCTCCCTCCCCATTCCCACTCCTGCTGTACTGCCTGCCTTTGAGGAAACCCTACAATCACTCCCGGTGTCCTCGTCCCATGTGAAGCAGTTGCCGGACAAAGAAAGGGGGAGACCTAAGGGGGGGGGGGGTACTGTTACGCCGAGCGCTCCGGGTCCCCGCTCCTCCCCGGAGCGCTCACGGCGTTTCTCTCCCTGCAGCGCCCCGGTCAGACCCGCTGACCGGGAGCGCTGCACTGACATTGCCAGCGGGGATGCGATTCGCATAGCGGGACGCGCCCGCTCGCGAATCGCATCCCAAGTCACTTACCCGTCCCGGTCCCCGGCTGTCATGTGCTGGCGCGCGCGGCTCCGCTCTCTAGGGCGCGCGCGCGCCAGCTCTCTGAGACTTAAAGGGCAAGTGCACCAATGATTGGTGCCTGGCCCAATTAGCCTGATTAGCTTCCACCTGCTCCCTGGCTATATCACATCACTTCCCCTGCACTCCCTTGCCGGATCTTGTTGCCTTGTGCCAGTGAAAGCGTTTAGTGTTGTCCAAGCCTGTGTTACCTGATCTCCTGCTATCCATATTGACTACGAACCTTGCCGCCTGCCCCGACCTTCTGCTACGTCTGACCTTGCCTCTGCCTAGTCCTTCTGTCCCACACCTTCTCAGCAGTCAGCGAGGTTGAGCCGTTGCTAGTGGATACGACCTGGTTGCTACCTCATGGCTCTGGTGAACACCAGTAGCCACTTAGAACCGGTCCACCGGCACGGTCCACGCCAATCCCTCGCTGACACAGTGGATCCACAACCTGTAAGCCGAATCGTGACAGCATGCTGGGAGTTGTAGTAGTGTGCCTCCAGCTGTTGCATAACTACAACCGCCAGCATGCCCTTTGGCTGTCAGTGCATTCTGAGAGTTGTAGTTTTGCAACAGCTGAAGGCACACTGGTTGCAAAACACAGAGTTTGTTACCCAACTCATTGTTTTGCAACCAGTGTGCTTCCAGCTGTTGTAAACTACAACTCACAGCATCCACTCACAGACCGTGCACGCTGGAAGTTGTAGTTTTGCAACAGCTGGAGGCACACTGGTTGCGAAACACTGAGATAAGTAACTCTCAATGTTTTGCAACCAGTGTGCCTCCAGCTGTTGCATAACTACAACTCCCAGCATGCACGGACAGCCAAAGGCCATGCTGGGAGTTGTAGTTTTACAACAGTTGGAGGTTTGCCCCCCCCCCCCCATGTGAATGTACAGGGGACATTCACACGGGCGGGGGTTTACAGTGAGTTTCCAGACTAAAATTTGAGATGCAGCAAATTTCCCACTGCAGCTCAAACTCCCAGCGGGAAACTCGCTGTGAATCCCCGCCCGTGTGATTGTACCCTAAAAACACTACACTACACAAAATAAAAAGTAAAATACTACATATACACATACCCTTACACAGTTACAATAAAAATGAAAAAAGTCTCCTACGGCACTGTTTCCAAAATGGAGCCTTTAGCTGTTGCAAAACAACAACTCCCAGTATTGCCAGACAACCATTGACTGTCCAGGCATGCTGGGAGTTTTGCAACAGCTGGAAGCACCCTGTTTGGGAAACACTGTCATAGGGTGTTTTTGGTATCGGAGGCAAGTGTAAAACTTGCATCCGGGTCCGTCCTTATGCTAATCCTTTATTTAGGCCTCATATGCGCATGGTGTTTTCTCCCTTCGGAGCCCTATCGTATTTAAAGGCAACAGTTTAGTGCCACATATGGGATATGTCCGTACTCGAGAGAAATTGCCTAACACATTTTTCTTTTTTACCCCTTATGAAAATGCTCTGCAGGCGCACAACAGGGCTCAGGAGAGAGAACGCACCATGTGCATTTGAGGCCTAAATTGGTGATTTGCACAGGGGTGGCTGATTTTACAGTAGTTCTGACATAAATGCAAAAAAAATAAATACCCACACATGACCCCATTTTGGAAACTACACCCCTCATGGAACGTAACAAGGGCTATAGTGAGCCTTAACACCCCACAAGTGTTTGACAAGTTTTCGTTAAAGTTGGATGTGAAAATGAAAACAACAAAAAAAAGTCTATTTCACTAAAGTGCTGGTGTTACCCTAAATTTTTCAATTTTACAAGGGAAAATAGAAAAAAAGCCATCCAAAATTTGTAACCATTTCTTGGGGGTATGGAAAAACCCCATATGTTGATGTAAAGTGCTCTGCAGGCACACTACAATAGAGAAAGAGCGCCATTGGGATTTTGGAGAGAGAATTGTGTCCAGAATTGAAGGCCATGTGTGTTTACAAAGCCTTCATGGTGCCAGAACATTGGACCCCCCACTTGTGACCCCATTTTGGAAACTACACCCCTCACGTAATGTAATAAGGGGTGCAGTGAGCATTTACACCCCACAGGTGTCTGACAGATTTTTTGGAACAGTGGTCCGTAAAAAATGAAAAATTAAATTTATCATTTACACAGCCCACTGTTCCAAAGTTCTGTCAAATGCCAGTGGGGTGTAAATGCTCACTGCACCCCTTATTAAATTCTGTGAGGGGTGTAGTTTCCAAAATGGGGTCACATGTGGGGGTCCACTGTTCTGACACCACAGGGGGCTTTGTAAACCCACATGGCCCCCGACTTCCATTCCTAACAAATTCTTTATTCAAAAGCTCAATGGCGCTCCATATCTTTTGAGCATTGTAGTTCGCCCGCAGATCACTTTACATCCACATATGGGGTATTTCCATACTCAAAAAAAATGGTGTTACACATTTTGGGAGGCTTTTTCTCCTATTACCCCTTGTAAAAATGAAAAATGTGGGGTAACACTAGCATTTAGTGAAAAAAATCTAATTCTTAATTTTCACGCCCAACTTTAGGGGAAATTTGTCAAACACCTGTGGGGTGTAAAGGCTCACTGTACCCCTTGTTACTTTCCTTGAGGGGTGTAGTTTTCCAAATAGTGCCATGTGTTTTTTTTTTGTTTTTTTTGCTGTTCTGGCATCATAGGGTCTTCCTAATGCGACATGCCCCCCAAAAATCATTTCAGCAAAATTTGCTTTCAAAAAGCCAAATGTGGCTCCTTCTCTTCTGAACAATGTAGTGCGCCCCCAGAGCAATTTACATTCACATATGAGGTATTTCCTTACTCAAGAGAAATTGGCTTACACATTTGGGGGGCTTTTTCTCCTTTTACCCCTTGTAAAAATAAAAAAAATGGGTCTACAAGAACTTAGAATTTTCTCCTTCACTTTGCTGCTATTCCTGTGAAACACCTAACAGGTTAACAAACTTTCTGAATGTTATTTTGAATACTTTAAGTCGTGCAGTTTTTATAAAGCGGTCATTTATGGGGTATTTCTAAAATACCAATTTTGAAAATTTCATGAAAAATTTGAAAATTGCTGCTATACTTTTTGAAGACTTCAGAGGGCTTCAAAGTAAAAACATGTCAACTTTCTGATGCAAACATAAAGTAGACATATGGGGGGATATTTATCAAAGGATTTAGACAGGTTTTTCCTGTCTAAATTTGTCGCACAGAAAGTCGCAGTCTTTTCTGCGACTTTTCTGCGACTTTTCTGCGACTTTTGCTCTAGAGGATTTTTAGAACATGATGCATTCTAGTCTATTTTAGACGGAAATGCATTAGAAAATGCATTGGTGCTGAATTTATCAAAAGCGACTTTTCAGCAACAAGTCGCATCGGCTGAAAGTACGCCAAAATGTCAGACCATGTTGGAGCAGGTTTAAATATAGACTAAAGCATAGATCTCAAAGTCTGTGCACAGAATTTATCAAGAGCCTTGCGCATTTTGATAAATTAGGCGCACAAAAGACCAGCCAAACACTCTGTAGTTTGGTCTATATTGATGCGGGACATAGACAGCTTTGATATATATCCCCCATTGTGGTTTATTTACTGAGAGTGTAGTATTCTTTGTGTGTTTTGATTTCCGACAGGTATTTTCCCTAGGTATTTACTAAGGTTTCCCTACATTTTGCACTTTTCCCTACGTTTTGCTTTTTTTTTTTACAACTGTTCTGGTCTGTCGGCTTTTTCTCAGCTCAAATCCGCCACATTTTCTGTGGAAACCTTAGTAAATATGTTAGGCTTTGTAAAAATGTCAGGGACACGCCCCCTTTTTGATGACCACGCCCCCTTTCCCCTCAGTAGAATGGAATCTGAAACAAAACTTTTCGGGTTTACAATAGTAAATCAGAGCCATTGAAGGGAAAGGGAATATTCAAAAACATGCTAGTGTATACTTAAATTAGGCAGTCAGATGTTTAACAGTGTACCAGGCTACCACTGTCTACTTTTAATCTACACCACCTTTTAGGTTGTATAGTTCTTGCCAGGTATTTTTTTGTTTGTTAGTTTTCTTACTGCTTTTGAAAATGTGCCATGCACTACTTTTTAAACCAATCTGGTGCCGTTTACCCACACTTCCCAAAGCCAATTCTATCCTGTAGACGTAATAAAAAATGAAGTTGGACATTAAAATGCACTGCAATAAGCAAATAGAAATTTGAATAGTTCCCCCATTGTTGTGGAGGCTGCCCAGTTATAATATGGCACAGTGCTATGACCACGCATAATTACAACTTTATTCTGCCACGTATTGGCGGCAACCTGCATGCTAGTGGAAAGAGAGTGAGGCTGGGCAATCATTATAGTGAAAGAAAGTTTTTACAGGAACAATGAGAAAAATAAATTTAGTATAAATTTATATATGTGGAAAAACTGGACTTTTACTGATCAGGCCTTAGGGTCTATTCACAAGGCAGAATTCCCGCTTGCTGAATTTCGCCTCAAATTAATGCCCATAGATTTCTATGGGATCCAGCACTCCCATTCACACTTCTGAATTTCCGCTTACAAGCGGACATTCAGAAGTGTGAATGGGAGTGTGGAATCCCACAGAAGTCTATGGGCTTTAAAGGGGTACTCTTTGTTTTTTTAATCAACTAGTGACAGAAAGTTAAACAGATTTTTACATTACTTAAATTAAAAAATCTTAATCCTTCCAGTACTTGTTAGCTGCTGAATACTACAGAGAAAATGATTTTCTTTTTGGAACACATAGCTCTCTGCTGACATCATGACCACAGTGCTCTCTGCTGACACCTCTGTCCATTTTAAGAACTGTCCAGAGTAGGAGAAAATCCCCATAGCAAACATATACTCCTCTGGATAGTTCCTAAAATGGACAGAGATGTCAGCAGAGAGCACTGTGGTCATGATGTCAGCAGAGTGCTCTGTGTTCCAAAATGAGAAGAATTTCCTCTGTAGTATTCAGCAGCTAATAAGTACTGGAAGGATTAAGATTTTTTTTTAATAGAAGTAATTTACAAATCTGTTTAACCTTCTGGCACCAGTTGATCTAAAAAAAAAAAAAAAAAAAGTTTTCCACCGGATTACCCCTTT
Organism: Hyla sarda; assembly: GCF_029499605.1. Classification (NCBI taxonomy): domain Eukaryota; kingdom Metazoa; phylum Chordata; class Amphibia; order Anura; family Hylidae; genus Hyla; species Hyla sarda. The sequence goes on along the minus strand of NC_079190.1, from coordinate 247,257,982 downwards.
AATTTGAGTTGGAATTGCACAAGCAGAAATTCTGGTGTGTGAATAGACCCTTATTGAACCCAGTTGCTGGAATCTACAATTTATATTGAACCATTGTAACTGATCAGTTGTTTTCTCGGCTTATTGCAGTGAATTGTACCGTCCAAATGCATTTTTTTATTTCTGTGCTATGGATACCCCCTATATGGATTTCTGCAAAGCCTTTGATACAGTTCCACATAAAAAGCTGATAGATAAGTTATTGAAAACTGGACTAAATCCCTGAATAGTTTAGAGGATTTGCTGTTGGCTAAAGGATAGATATCAGAAAGTTGTTCAGTTCCCTTTTTTCCAAATAGTGTAACTTTATTGATAAGCAATGAAAAGAAAACAATGGAGTCGGTACTGCAAGGCAAGATAACAAATACCTGTTCACGTGGCTGCAGAAAATTACAAATGCTAAATTTTACTTGGTGGTGTTAGCTCTCAAATGGGAAAAAAAACAAGTACAGGAAAAGCCTCTCCATTAGACTCAAAACTATCATAAATTTAAACCGCTCTCTTCTTCATGTCTACCTGATCTGCACTAGATTATGGATATGCAGTAAAGTGTGAACCTTTAATTCACACAAGAATAGATAAGTGCTCCTCACAATTTATTTTGTTTTTCTATTTAAATTTATCATCCACAGGCCCTGCCATTTTATTTTGCAACAACATGTAAAGAGTTACTATGTAAAATGTATACAAGATCAAAGAAATATGCAAAAAAATAAATCTGTGATGACACGGGGTGCAAGATAGATTAGTCAATTCTTGACGCCAGGGCACCCTTAGCCTTTTCATGGTCCGAGGTGGAGACAGCTTCTTCTGGGCCAGACACGGGGGTGGGGGGGGGTTAAGAAACACACCGATCTCGGGTTACGGATAACTGAACAGTTCCTGACATGGACAGAGGTGTCAGCAGAGAGCACTTTGGTTAGACTGGAAAGAACTATGCACTTTCCTCTGCAACAAACAACAGCTGATAAGTACTGGAGGGATTAAAGGGGTACTCCGGTGAAAAATATATTTTTTTAATCAACTGGTGCCAGAAAGTTAACAGATTTGTAAATTACTTCTATTTAAAAATCTTAACCCTTCCAGTACTTATCAGTTGCTGTGAAAGTTCTTTTCTTTTTGAATTTCTTTTCTGTCAGACCACAGTGCTCTCTGCTGACACATCTGCCTGTCTCAGTAACTGTCAAGAGCAGGATAGGTTTGCTATGGGGATTTGCTTCTGCTTTTGACAGTTCCTGACATGAACAGAGGTGTCAGCAGAGAGCACTGTAGTCAGACAGAAAATACATTTTAAAAGAAAAGAACTTCCTGTGGAGCATACAGCAGCTGATAAGTACGAAGGGTTAAGTAAGTGGAAGGGTTAAGAATTTTAAATAGAAATAAATTACTGTTTAATGTTCTGGCACCAGTTGATTTAAAAAAAATTGTTTTTCTCTGGAGTACCCCTTTAGGATTTTGAAATAGAAGTAATTTACAAATCTGTTAAACTTTTTGGCACCAGTTGATTTATAAAAATAAAAATAAAAAATAAAAATAAAAAATAAAATGTTTACCACCGGAGTACCCCTTAAAGGAGTACTCTAAATCAAAACATTTAACTGCCATTATCAATCATTTATCAAGTTATACAATAGTGTAAATGACCTTCTTAACCTATATAGCAAGCATACCTTGTTTTCACGTAATCCGGAAGTTCATCCTCTGACTGTGAGCTATGACGCTCGTTCTGCATGTTCTGGCCATCTGTCGCCATCTTTGTTATGAAATGTCATCATTTCTGTGATCCTCCCCACAGTCTGCCGGCCCCCACAAGCCCGAGTCGGTCCCTTCCCCTCTGAATATTCATAACCCCTCTAGTTTCCTCAGCCGGCATTCGCTGTGGAAATGCCTCCCTAACCTCCCTCCTATCATGCTGCGAGTCTCGCGCCTGCGCACTCAGCAGCATCTTCGGCCCGGGCATGTGATTACTTTCGTCCAGTAATATAACTGATAGTTACGTCGGCGTAACTATCAGTTATATTCACAAAGCAACTTATGCATAATGTAATGTGTAGAGAACAAGTTCCATGTGCATGCGTACCCGACCATAAAGACCAATGTTTATTGAGAAAAACTGTTACATTACGTCTGTGAAGACATACCGTTGCCATTGTTTTTGATTTTGCTGCTCCAGTCCACGTGTGCTACAGCGATGTGAGCATAGTGTGCTTACATTACTGTAGCCAGCGTGAGCCGGGTGCAGCGATTACTAAATGATTGGATGAGGCAGAGAGGGAGGAGATGGCATAGTGGATGGGGGTGGTGGTTAGGGAAAGGGGAGGCAGAGAGGGGCATAGTGCTGAATATTATTAGGGGTGGGGAGCTACAGTGAGGGAGGGCTTGAGACCAGAGGAACAGGCGATATGAATGCTGGGTAGCGTCAATTATGACGTCACTTTGAGACGTACAGGACCCAGAAGTAAAAGAAATTATAGCGGGCTGTAACGGGAGAACCGCTGGACCGATTCGGGAGATCAGCACTCATTTTTTTTCAATATCATAGTACTCCTTTAAGTATTTGCCTTTATGATAATAAACCAGCCTTAAAGGAGTACTCCACTGGATACTTTTTTTTTATCAACTGGTGCCAGAAAGTTAAACAGATTTGTAAATTACTTAAAATCTTAATCCTTCCAGTACTTAGCTGCTGTTATGATCCACAGGAAGTTATTTTCTTTTTTAATTTCCTGTCTGCCTGACCACAGTGCTTTCTGCTGACACCTCTGTCCATTTTAGGAACTGCCCAGACCAGGATAGGTTTTCTATGGAGATTTGCTCCTACTCTGGACAGTTCCTAAAATGGACAGAGGTGTCAGCAGTGAGCACTGTGGTCAGACAGACAGGAAATTCAAAAAGAAAACTTCCTGTGGATCATAACAGCAGCTGATACGTACTGGAAGGATTAGGAATTTTTAAAAGAAGTAATTTAGGAATCTGTTTAACTTTCTGGCACCAGTTGATTTTAAAAAAAAGTTTTCCAGTGGAGTACCCCTTTAAGTATAGGCCTTAGGTATATGGCCCTTGGATAACAAGCATACTAACAGCAAAGTTAGCTTTAATCCCTTGGAGACATCCCCAAGATATATACAGTATGTGTATGGTGTCTGTATTTACAAGAGAAACTAAGTCGTGGACTGAAATTCTGGAAGTGTGAAAGAAAGAGTTAAAGCTAAGGAAAAAGTGTGCCTAGTAGTTCTACACTTTACAGTACAAAATTCTTAATAGAGTCAGCTGAGCAGTGGCCATCTAGATGCTAACACTTCATCAGAAAGGACTTACCTTAGAGAATGTACTGTGTATTACGTTACCTTTTGAGTACTTTTGTCTTCATACCCTGAACCAAGCATCTAGAAATTATGACATTTTTGTTAGTACATTTCCTCAATAGACAATTATGGTCACAGATGGTTTAAAGCTCTTAGAAATGACAGAATCAATATTTTATACACAGTTTAAAATGGACAGCATTGAAGCAACATGTAAATATGTAAATAGATGCCCATTTAATTTTCACCCTGGCTGAACAAGTAGATGGGATATTTAGTATTCAAACTCTATTTTGGCAGCCAGGCGGCTTAAGCACGTAAGTGCCATCTAGGGCAGAATAAATAGCTGGTAAGCAGCTGCTGTACACCGCACTCCACTGTCTCTTCTATTAGTGGAAAGTTGTACTGACCAGAACATGTTGTCAGACAACATAGATTGGCAGCAGTGTTATGTTTGGACTTGCCAATTTTTACAGAAATTGTTTAGGTATGTTGCAGCCTAATAGATTTGCTGAAGTACGGTATTCAAAAAATTGCTACTTCTTTTCTACAAAGCACTAAATGTTTATCGGATAATAGACGATCAGTAAGTAAAAGAATATATTTTTATTATATATTTACATAAGATTATGTATCTCACATTATTTCTGTGCCTTACCATGTGAGCAGTGTTCCAGTATCTCTTCCCTGTGCAGCATTATGCCAGATTTAACAGCACGCCCTGTTGATGGATCTGGCAAGAGCTGAGTACTATGTCAGATGGGACATTTTGTTGTTTTTGACTTTTTTTTAAAGTAATAACACCTGACATTAGTCAAAATTTCTGTCCTCAAATATTTATTATGATAGGTGAGGCAGCTGTAAAAGCCTTTTTTAAATGTTTTATTCTTTTGGAGTTTCTATTATGATCTTTATCAATAGGTAACCATCAGAATTACACACACTTGTAAATGATGTATTTATAAATGTGTAAATAATTGCGAACTAAACAATTTACATACATAAGGATTGTGTAAAAAAAAAACTATTTTATTATTCATGATGCACCAAGTAATCTGTTGACTTTTGTGACTAATCCATAAATAGTCTATCCATGAAACTTGTTTTTAGCCAAACTAACTATCCTGAGGTTGTCCACAAACACTGGAAAATCAGCTTACCCTCTATCCTGGAAGTATTTAGTGCGCAAGGATAACCACTGTGCAGTAGAACCAAGTAGCAGTAAGAACAGATGAATCCAGCACTTCCAAGAATTGGATAAAATCAAGTATTTATTCTAATCTTTAAGAACAGGTTAAAAACATGTACCAATGCAGCATAGCTCAGCTTGACGCATTTCGTGGTATCCCACTTTATCAAAAGCAAGAGCTGGTACTTGTTTGTAACCTGTTTTTAAAAATTGCAATAAAGACGTGATTTTATCCATTTCTCGGAAGCGCTGGATTCTTCTGTTCTTACTGCTATCCTGAGGTTGTGGTTTCATAAAAAGGATCCATCTCTTGCACAGTGGGAATGGTTAGTAGAAAAAGTTAGACAATATGAGGGGCAATAGCAAAAACCTCACAAAAAAAATAGTATTAGGCTAAGTTTCCACTTGTTTTTTTTTCTGGCAGTTTTTGGAATACTGCCACTGCAGTTTTTGAGCCAAAGCCAGAAATGTATTTAAAAGGAATAGGACATATAAAGGAAGGACTTATACTTCTCCTCCCTTATGGATCCACTTCTGACTTTGGCTCAAAAACTGCAGTGGCAGTATTCCAAAAACTGCCAGGAAAAAAACAAGTGTAAACGTAGCCTTAAAAAGGTACCCAGCATCTTAGGGTGATTGGTTAATTTTTTTTCCTCCTCTACGTTGAAGCAGTGGGGTGCACTGAAGGGTTAGATATTGGAAAGATTGTAATATGTTTATCTATGTTTGATATGTTTTTTGGTATTACAATGATTTTTTTTTCCATAAAAAAAAAAAGTATGTGCTAAACCCAAAGGATAATATAATACAGTTATGTCTATATATGGCACATCATGGTCTAAATATCTTAAGTCCGATATGTACAAGAAATAGCCCAGAATTACAGTATATCCATAAACCCAAAAATACATTTCTTAAAGCAGAATTTCTTTTCAAGGGTGTAATACTCAAGGTCTTTCTAAAGATGGCCATAAGAGAGCCAATATAGACCACTGTCTACTGACCGTCTGTGCCTTTCCATGACAGGAATGAGAATGACAGATGCAAATTGAAGGAAGTATTGGTCAAAATGTTTAGTTGCTGTGGTAAATTTTTTCATTTATGTTGAACAACAGATCTACATCTTATCAATGGTAGTCAAGACTTGGCCACATATCGTGGCAGGGATTGATCATCCACTTATTGTTTTAACTTATAAAGACACTGGTATCCAAGAATAAACCATTCGCAGACCAACCTATGATTCAGAGACCATGATCCACATAAAAATCAATAAATTATGCAAAAAGAGAGAACACAGGTTCTGTTTACGGTTGTAGGAGGTACAGTTGTGCCCGAAAGTTTTACAATATTGTTCAGCTGTAATGTTATGGAACATACTCCCACAGTAAATACTGTGGGAAAAATACTTGTAGGTAATCAAAACCCACAAAAAACACTACACTCGACTCTTAATAAAATAGCCCCCAAATATTATTTTTTTGTTCCTCTAGATTTTGTGCTAAAATGAGTAATCTCACATTGGCTGCGCAAAAAACAATCCCTCATTTGAGTCTTCAGGTAGAAAATTGAAAGCATTATGGCTTTAAGAAGTTAAGGATGGAAAAAGGAAAGTGCAAAAACAAATGTAAAAAATCGCTGCGTCCTTAAGGGGTTAAACTTACTATGGTACCATGTAAAAACATCCATCTGAATGTATGAAAATAAAATATTACTAAAACCATGCAGGATAAATATTCTCTTTCACACAAGATTTATGACATTTTCTATTTTCTTTCTATACAGTACAAAATATTCTAAATGAAAAGTTTTATGTATTTATTTGTGTCCTTGCCAGCACGGAATGGAAGCATTGTGTAATGAAACAATATAAATGGTTCTATTGAATACATAGTTTATTAACTTGACAAAATGAGATGACATGCAGAGACCTTAGGCATCAAGTATTCTCTCACATAAGTATTAATGGTAAAAGATGCTGCTTGAACTAAGTTATTGAAATAAATGTGTCCTTGTGCAAATAAAAAAGTCTTGCTAGGGTTCATTATAATTCAGCTTTGCATCAAACAAATTCATTTACTTTCATTCAATACATTGAAATATTGATCGCAATGTGAAGACTAAAAAGTATCTTCTATCTCCTTCATTGCTTTATTTACTTGTATGGCTTTTGTGGGGATTTGCTCTGGTAGTCAGGTTAGTGGACGAGTAAAGAGGCAAGGAACCAGGTTGTAAATCAAACTTCAGTGTTTTATTCACACTCAGCACTGCTGTCTAGTGTTGAGCGGCATAGGCCATATTCGAATTCGCGAATATTCGCGAATATATGGACGAATATTCGTCATATATTCGCGAATATTCGCATATTCGTTATTTCCTCGTTTTATTTTCGCGTAAGCGAAAATACGCACATGCGAAAATTAGTGTATGTGGAAATTCGCATATGCGAAAGTTAGCATATGCTAATTTTCGCATATGCGAATTTTCGCACGCCAGTCTCACACAGTAGTATTACAGCCTTCTTTACACCACACAAGCTGGAAGCAGAGAGGGGTGATCACTGTGATGTGTACTGTGAAGAAAAAAAAAAAAAAAAAAAAAGAATATTCGTAATTACGAATATATAGCGCTATATTCGCGAAATTCGCGAATTCGCGAATATGCGATATTCGCGAATAATATTCGAATTGCGAATATTCGCGAGCAACACTACTGCTGTCGCCTTAACGGGCTCTGCCCACAGCGTCCTGGCCGGCGGACACGCTCCCCGCTGCGTTCCCGGCTCCACTATGCTCTCTCAATGCCACTTCCTAGAGCGTGCGCTGTTTCTCTGATATTTAAAGGGCCAGTGTACCAATAATTGGGCGCTGACCCTATAAGTATTTCTCACTTCCTTTTGACCCCTGCTAGATCTTTGTGCCTCCCAGAGAAAGCATTCCCAGTTATGTCTGTCTTACCGTGCAGCAGTACTTTTTTGTTACTTTTCCTGACCACTGAACCTTGCCGCTTGCCCTGACCTACCTGAGCTTGCCTTATGAATCTGTACCTCACCACATCTCGGACGTCAAGTTGCACCAGTAGCGACCTGGGAGATTGCCTGCTGCAGCAAGGCCATCCCGCTTTGCGGCGGTCTCTGGTGAAAACCAGTGGCTCCTTAGACTCCGCTCCCTGGTGCGGCTTTCATCATCGTCCACAGGTACAGTGGATCCACTGCCTCATCCGTAACAGTAAGGTCCGGCCATGGATCCTGCCGACGTGCCCTGATCTCACCACCATCGTGGCTCAACAATCGCAGCAGGTGTAACACTTGGATCAACTATCCGCCATGATGCAGCAGCTTCTATCTGTCCAGCAGCCAAAACTTGCCCCTGTGTTTCCTCCGGTGCCTGCAGCTCCCGTGGCATCGGTCCCAAGCTACGCTTATCGCTGCCGACAAAGTATGAAGGGGACCCAAAATTGTGCAGGGGGTTTGTGACCCAGTGTTCCATGCACGTGGAACTCATGGCCGACCAGCGTGCCAAGGTGGCTTTCGTGGTCAGTCTCCTCTCCGGCAAGGCCCTGGCTTGGGCAACACCTCTTTGGCACAGAAGTGATCCTGTGACTACCAATTTGCAAATCTTCCTCTCAGAGTTCCACAGTGTCTTCGAAGAGCCAGCATGGGCCACCTCGGCCGAAACCGCACTTCTGAACCTTCACCAAGGGGATTCTACAGTTGGTGATTATGCGGTTCAATTCCCCACTTTAGCCACTGAGTTGGACTGGAACGACTCAGCCCTGTGTGCCACTTTTAAAAAGGGCTTTCCAGCAGAGTGAAGGATGCACTGACCGCACGAGATCCTCAATCCTCCCTGAGCGAGCTTATTCTGTTGGCCACCAGCTTTGATGTGCGTTTTACCGAGAGGCAAGAAGAGCTTCGCCAGGAACGCGAACCAGCCCAGACATGCCGTCTTCCCGACTGGCTCTGTTGTTCCAGCGGCCGCTTCAACCTCCTTTGTCGCCAGTGGCTGAGGAACCTATGCAGGTGGATCGAGTCCATTTGACCCAACAGGAGAGATCTTGCCGCTGTGAAGAAAATTGTGCTTTTATTGTGCCAGTCCGGAGCATTTCCTCAATAATTGCCCTCAACGTCTGGGAAATGCACGCAACTAGGGCACGTGGGAGAGGCGCCTCTAGGTGTGAACAGTCCCTCTCCTCGGTTGACCATGCCGATTCAACTTTCCACCTCTACCAGAGTTCCCTTCCATGCTACTGCCTTTGTAGACTCCGGTTCTGCTGGGAACTTCATTAATGCCTCTCTGGTCCATAAGTACCATCTCCCAGTCACGCAACTCGTCAAGCCTTTATTCATATCATCTGTCAATGGAGAATGCCTCATGTTGTGCAATTTCTCACTGAACCACTAATGTTGCAAGAGGGAGTATTACACAAGGAAATGATCCAGTTCTATGTGCTTCCCCACTGTACTTCTTTGGTTCTTATCGGTCTGCCTTGGCTGCAACTTCACGCCCCGGTTACCAACTGGCAAACCAGCAAAGTTTCTCACTGGGGAATTGACTGCCTGAATCACTGTCTGGCGGCACCAAAACCAAAGTGTTCCATACCTCCTCCTTACCAGGACTTTGCAGACTTAATCTGTGAGAAACAAGCTGAGAGCCTTCCTTCGCATCGGCCCTATGATTGTCCGATCGACCTTCAACCTGGAACTACACCTCCTCGGGGAAGAATCTATCCCTTGTCGGCTCCCGAAACGCAAGCCAGGGCCCTTTATGTCAAGGAAAATCTTCAGAAGGGATTCATCCAAAAGTCAGTCCTCTCCCGTCAGGGCTGGTTTCTTCTTTGCGGAGAAGAAAGATGGGTCTCTCCGTCCATGTATTGATTATCGGGGGCTCAATAAAATCACCATCAAGAACCGATACACCTACCGCTGATTTCGGAACTTTTTGATCGCCTGCGGAAAACCAAAGTCTTCCTCAAGTTGTATCTGCAAGGAGCATATAATCTAATTAGAATACGGGAAGGAGACAAATCGAAGATGGCCTTCAATTCCCGTGATGGACATTTCAAATACTTAAAGGGGTATTCCGCCCCTAGACATTTTATCCCCTATCCAAAGGATAGGGGATAAAATGTCAGATCGCCGTGGTCCCGCTGCTGGGGACCCCCGGGATCCCCGCTGCGGCACCGCGCTATCATTACAGCACAGAGCGAGTTCGCTCTGTGCGTAATGACGGGCGACACGGGGGACGGAGCAGCGTGATGTCATGGCTCCGCCCCTCGTGACATCACGACCCGTCCCCTTAATGCAAGTCTATGGGAGGGGGCGTGATGACCGCCACGCCCCCTCCCATAGACTTGTATTGAAAGGGGCGGGCCGTGACATCACGAGGGGCGGAGCCGTGACGTAACGATGTTCCGGCCCCTGTACTGCCCATCATTACGTGCAGAGCGAACTCGCTCTGTGCTGTAATGATAGCGCGGTACTGCAGCGGGGATCCCAGGGGTCCCCAGCAGCGGCACCGCGGCGATCTGACATCTTATCCCCTATCCTTTGGATAGGGGATAAAATGTCTAGGGGCGGAATACCCCTTTAATGATGCCTTTTGGTCAAGAAATGCCTCTTCAAGAAGACGACTCTGCCATTCCTTGTTTATATTGTCTCGAACCAAGGCCTCCAGATGGACCCAGACAGGCTGTCTTCTGTTTTAAACTGGCCACGACCTACTGGCCTGCAGGCTATACAACGTTTTCTTGGATTCGCTAATTATTATCGACCGTTTATACCGCACTTTTCCACGTTAGTTGCACCGATTGTGGCACTAACAAAGAAGACCGGTAACCCAAATTCTGGCCTCCTGAGGCTGAAGAAGCCTTCTCCCGATTGAAATTGGCCTTTGCTTCCGCACCAGTTCTGACAAGACTCGACCCAGGAAAACCATTCTTCCTTGAGGTGGATGCCTCTTCTGTAGGGGCTGGTGCGGGCCTGCTCCAAATGACCCCCAGGGGCAAAACATTTTCACCAGCCGAGTAGAACTTTTCCATTGGAGATCAGGAACTCTTGGCCATTAAGCTCGCCGTGGAATGGCATCACCTACTGGAAGAGTCTCCTCATCATGTCAATATTTGCACAGACCATAAAAATCTCTTGTATCTACAGTCCACACAGGGATTGAATCCCCAGCAGGCCAGATGGTCTCTTTTCTTTTCCAGATTTAATGTTCTTATCCATTTTTGGCCAGCAGAAAAGAATGTCAAAGCTGATGCTCTCTCTAGGGCCTCCGATGTCGTGGGCCTGGACTCCTCCCCTCGGCATATTGTTTGATTTTGGCCACGCTAGTCGACCTTCAGCATGTTCCCCTGGGGAAGTCTTTTGTACCTACATGCCTTAGAGTTAAAGTCTTGAACAGGGACATTTCGGACTGGCTGGGCATCCTTGAGTACGGAAGTCCATTCTGCTCATCTCCCAACATTACTGGTTGCTGAACCTGGATTGAGATGTTTCTGATTTTGTCCGTTCCTGTGCAACGTGTGCCCGTAACAAGACTCCACATCTTCAGCCTGCAGGCCTTTTACAACCTTTGCCCATCCCAGAGTGACCCTGGACACACATTGCCATGGACTTCATCACAAATCTTCCTACCTCCTCTAACAACATAGTCATTTGGGTGGTCATGGATCGTTTCTCCAAAATGGCACATTTTGTACCACTGTCTGGACTTCCCTCTGCTCAACAGCTGGCAGACCAATTCTTCCAGCATATTTTTTGCCTACATGGCCTGCCCTTACACATAGTCTCTGACCGAGGGGTCCAGTTTGTCTCCAAATTTTGGCGGGCTCTCTGCTCTCGTCTCAAGGTTAAATTGGACTTCTCCTTGGCTTATCACCCACAAACCAACGGCCAGGTTGAGAGGGTGAATCAAATTCTTGGGCAATACCCCCGCCACTTTGTTTCTGCACGGCAGGATGACTGGGCCTACTTGTTATCTTGGGCGGAGTTTTCCTATAACCACCAGGATTCTGAGGCTACAAAAACATTGCATAGATATAAACTGCTTTTACATAACGGATCCAGCAGCGAGGACCAAAATAAAAAAGTGAAGAAATAACTCCCAAAAATAATTGTGAAAGGAATTTTCCAACCCAGTAAGGAGAGAAAAGTTCAGGGGAGAATAATTAATACTTAGCTTTTAATATATTTTACTAAAATAGGACAAGTATTGTCCAAATGTACACAAATGCCGAATATATTCTAGGGTAAATAAATCCCCCAAAAATACACAATAATATCACCAAGGTCACCAAGGGTCCAAATTATTTAGAACCCTGGGCGTAACCTATAGCAATGCACCAAGATATCATTAGGTCAAAAAGCAGTTAGTAGGTAGCCTATGCGTTTCTGTCGCAATGGAGCGACGTCCTCAGGGGTAACCCAATATAGAAAAACTCAGTGGAATGTCCCGTCGACACGGACACCACAGAGACCTTTTATCTAGTTACAGATATCAAACAGCGCAATTATTGTATTAGTAACATAAAATTGCATAATATTTTATCCTGGAGGGATGGCCACTTATGATGCAAAGTATGCCTTTTTAAATATAATATAACCCATCACAAAGGATATGCAGTATGGCCGTGAGACTCCTGGAACCTGGAAAATAAAATGGGAACAAAAGCACAAAATCATTGTATTTTAAATTTGGCCAAAATCCCCCCATGCCAATGCAGTCCTACTCACAAACATGCGTAAGTACGTTCAGATAACCTAAAGGAAAAACATACAGAAATATTCCTATTACTGCATGTTCCACCTGTAAAGTGAAGCAGGGCTGTGGGGGAAAGCCGCTCTGCAGTGTACTCAGAGTCTCTAATATGGCATAGATGAGAAGCAGAGCACACCTGCATCCAGCAGGGAGCCGAGGCTTTCGGCTACTCTGCGCTGTCTCCACATGTCAGCGGCGTCTGACATTATATCCGCTTCCTGTCCTGTGCAGCGTTGGAGGTGTCCCGCCCCTGTCTGACATCACTACAGTGTGTGCGCTTGTATTCTGATGCTGCACTTAGGTACAGCACAGGAAGCTTAAAGCTACATTTCCTGACCACTGAACCTTGCCCCCTGCCCTGACCTATCTGCCAGTCCCCGACTTTGAGCTTTCCTTATGAATTTGTACCTTGCCACAGCAAGCCGCATAAGGGGTAGCGATCTGGGTGTTTGCCTGCCGCAGCAAGTCCTTCCCGTTTGCTGCGGGCTCTGGTGAAAACCAGCAGCTCCTTAGACTCTGCTTCTTGGTGCAGCTTTCATCATCTTCCACAGTGGTACATCGGATCCATTTGTGCTATCTGTGTTTAAATATTACAAACCATTCCATTCTGCAAATATGTATAATAATAGGTGACATCTCTATATTTTTTTTCATCGCTGTTAATAAAAAGAATCGGTAAATCTCTCACAGGAAATTTCTCACTGTGAAATAAACCTCTAAAATGTACCGTATGCCATGTTACCTTGTGGAAACCTCACTGTGCAACATGAATATATTTTCCTCCATATAGATAAATCCTTGCATGGCTTGTAAAGATAAGGATAATACAATGATAACCATGAGCTTACACATAAACTTGGCTCGAAATGTATTTATAAACGGAAGAAGAAAAAGCAGTTACGGTTCATCCTACACTGCTCAAAAAAAATAAAGGGAACACTTAAACAACACAACTCCAAGTCAATCACACTTCTGTGAAATCACTCTGTCCACTCAGGAAGCAACACTAATTGACAATTAATTTGACATGCTGTTGTGCAAATGGAACAGACACAGGTGAAAATTTTAGGCAATTAGCAGGACATCCCCAATAAAGGAGTAGTTCTGCAGGTGGTCACTACAGACCACTTGTCAGTTCGTATGGTTCCTGGCTGATGTTTTGGTCACTTTTGAATGCTAGCGGTGCTTTCACTCTAGTGGAAGCATGAGACGGAGTCTACAACCCACACAAGTGGCTCAGGTTGTGCAGCTCATCCAGGTGACACATTAATGCAAGCTGTGGCAAGAAGGTTTGTTGTGTCTGTCAGCATAGTGTCCAGGGCATGGAGGCGCTACCAAGAGACAGGCCAGTACATCAGGAGATGTCCAGGAGGCCGTAGGAGGGCAACAACCCAGCAGCAGGACTGCTACCTCTGCCTTTGTGCAAGTAGGAGGAGCACTGCCAGAGCCCTGCAGAATGACCTCCAGCAGGCCACAAGTGCGCATGTGTCCACTCAAACGGTCAGCAACAGACTCCATGAGGGTGGTATAAGGGCCCGATGTCCACAGGCGGGGGTTGTGCTTACAGGATGTTTGGCATGTGCCAGAGAACACCAAGATTGGCAAATTCGCCACTGGCGCCCTGTGCTCTTCACAGATGAAAGCAGGTTCACACTGAGCACATGTGACAGACATGACAGAGTCTGGAGAACGTTCTGCTGCCTGCAACATCCTCCAGCATGACCGGTTTGGCGGTGGGTCAGTCATGGTGTGGGGTGACATTTCTTTGGGGAGCCGCACAGCCCTCCATGTGCTTGCCAGCGGTAGCCGGACTGCCATTAGATACTGAGATGAGATCCTCAGACCCTTTGTGAGACCAAATGCAAGTGCGGTTGGCCCTGGGTTCCTCCTAATGCAAGACAAGGCTAGACCTCATGCGGCTAGAGTGTGTCAGCAGTTCCTGCAAGAGGAAGGCATTGATGCTATGGACTGGCCCGCCCATTCTCCAGACCTGAATCCAATTGAGCACATCTGGGACATCATGTCTCACTCCATCCACCAATGCCACATTGCACAACAGACTGTCCCGGAGTTGGTGGATGCTTAAGTCCAGGTCTGGGAGGACATCCCTCAGAAGACCATCCACCACCTCATGAGGAGCAGGCCCAGGCGTTGAAGGGAGGTCATACGGGTACGTGGAGGCCACACACACTACTGAGCCTCATTTTGACTTGTTCTAAGGACATTACATAAAGTTGGATCAGCCTGTAGTGTGGTTTTCCACTTTGATTTTGAGTGTGACTCCATATCCAGACCTCCATGGGTTGATAAATTTGATTTCTGTTGATAATTTATGTGTGATTTTGTTGTCAGCACATTCAACTATGTAAAGAGAAAAGTATTTCATACGATTAGTTCATTCATTCAGATCTTGGATCTGTTATTAGTGTTCCCTTTATTTATTTTTTGAGCAGTGTAGTTTTATACTCTTCGTGATCACAGCAGTTGTTTTTTGCATAGTATTATGCTTACATTCCTTTCTATTACAAAGCATAGTAACTGAACAATTGTAACTGCATAATCACAACCTTTAGGTAAGAGTGAGGCTATGTTCATATACTGTATTTTGGTGCTCAGAAAAGACTACTTTACAAGCAAAATGAGTCTACAGTTTCATAAAAAAAAATTCTGGCATTGGAATTGGCATTAGAGCTGTTTTTTTCAGCCATTTTTATTTCAACATGCAATTTGCAAACCAGCTGTTATTTGGGCTATAACTGGCCATATATGGCCCATTATAAATTCCCTTGCACTTAATGTTATTGCTATTTTAATTATGGCCATGAAATTAAACTACATACTGACTTTTTCAGATTGAACTAACTCCAATTCAAAACCATGTTCAAAAATACGGAGAGTGAATATAGCCATTAAGATCATATTAGTCACTAGTTGACAATGAGCAGTTTGGTATTTTATTCTCCAATGTAAGAAGTTGCAAGCAAAATATTTGCATATTTTAAAAGGATAGCGATATTCACACATAAAGTTTATAGGACTTACTCTTATTGCTGTGTAATATCATGAAATTTGAATTTCTTTTACCAATATGTCAGTGCCTGCTGAACTCACATACACAGTTCTATGTCCACACTGCAATGAAGCAGCTCTTTCTTTCTCCAAGCTGGAAATGGTAATCCAGTCTAAAGCACTGACTTGCTCCTCTGATGAGACTCCCTGTGATCTGACGGGTGAGGTACATGGCAGCGCACATTTCACTACCTGTCAATCAAATCTGACTTTCATTATACTAGTAAAGTAGTGAGCAGTGAGGGCAGGTTAGACACCTATTCCCACTATGATGCAGATCAGCCACGATGCTATATAAGGGGAGGTCAAACAGATACAAGTTACTGATGAACAACCATTCACACACCTGCTATTTGTGGGGGGGGGGGGGGGGTAGCTGCTTAATGTTATAGTTGCACACAGATAAGGCATATACAAGGGTGCATGTTACATGATGGTGTGTAGTGCACTTTGCTGGCTTACAACCTATTAGTGATGCCCATACTATTCTACCAGGTGGGCTGCCCAGCATACTATATGTGCACCCCACAAAGCACTGACACACCAAGCATACTGCTACTTATCTTGCATATAACAGATAAACATTATTTTTATATATATATATATATATATATATATATATATATGTGTGTGTGTGTGTGTAGAAACTCAGACAGGAAGCCATATATACTTTCTGTTTATACTGTTCTGACTTGTTGGTATATGTGACCTATGCACCAGAGGTAAGTGCACATAATGTGTTCATTACAAATTATATTAGTGCTTGACTATAGCAGCACATGAGCAGTACACATCAGCATTGTTGTACTGTATGTCTCCCTGTGTTGTAGCACATTGCATTGTTTGGTGATCATGTCTTCATTCTACTGTTTCACAACTCATTTCATGCTTTCTCTCTTCATTTTTTCCTGTCTTTTTTGTTTCTTCCCATCCACTTGCTAACATTTCACCCTTACCATCTGCTATCTGATGAGGGAAGCTGCCAAAAGTTTACTACAGAAAGGTAAGGGACGTAAGTCTGTTCCCCTTAAGAGAAACAGAACATCTAATCTGGCAATAAGTATGTATGTAGTCATAGAAAGAGACTTCTAGAAGTTCTGTAGTTAAAAATGTGTTTAGATTTAGCATATTAATCTGTATAATGTATATATACTTATCCTGCTGCAGAATGAAGGTCAGTGGCATACATCATAATAGTGGATAGAATGGGGGAGATTTATCAAAGTTGTCTATGTCCCGCATCAATATAGACCAAACTACAGAGGGTTAGTCTGGTCTATTGTGCGCCTAATTTATCAAAAGGCGCACGGCTCTTGATAAATTTTGCGCACGGACTTTGGGATCTATACTTATACTATCTATACTATCTATACTTGTATTTAAACCTGCTCCAGCATGGTCTGACATTTCGGGTACTTTCAGCCAATGTGACTTGTCGCTGAAAAGTCGCTTTTGATAAATTCAGCACCAATGCATTTTTCTGTCTAAAATAGACTAGAAGGCATCATGTACTAAAAATCCTCTAAAGCAAAAGTCGTAGAAAAGTCGCACATATTTAGACTGCGACTTTCTGTGCGACAAATTTAGACACGAAAAACTGTCTAAATCCTTTGATAAATCTCCCCCAATTACTGCTATGAAGAATATGATGAAAGGGGGCCAGGACTGAACTGCACATTGTTCCATTGTACATAAGTCATGGGGGGAAATGATTTATTATCCTTGGGTGGCAGCTAGTATTCTAGCGTACAAAAGTCGCCAATTTTTGCACAAACTTAATTTTGCCCAAAAATGTGTGACTTTTAATCCCTTCACCCCTTCAGTGCAAACTGGCGTAAGTTATGTCAGAAATCTACAACAGCTAATGGCTGGAGTAGATTTCAAAGTTTGGAGCGCAGGGCCTCTTAATAAATTTAGTGCATCTTTTTCCAGTACACTTGAAGTTAAAGGGGTTGTCTGGTTATGTAAAACTTATGTAAATCCACAGGATGGGGGATAAATGTCTGATTGCCAGAGGACCAACCTTTGGAACCTCCCATGATCTCCAGAAAGGGACCCATCCCTTACTTCGGAACTCTCTGGCTCCCCATCTTCCGAGATGAACCGATTTAGGGAGTGACAGCCCGCTCTGCTCATTACCGAGTGAGGCAAGACATCTCTAGGTACCGAGATTTTATAAAGTTCGATTCCCTTTAAACCATCTTCAAATTTGAACACTAGTCTACTGGAACCAGTTGACAGCTTGTCAACAGTTACACTACTAACCTTTAATCTGAATATAGATATATAATCCTATTTAGACATTCCATTCTTGTAAATAAGTAAATTGTTACAATCATAAAGATAAATATTGATGTCATTACAGTAATCAGAAGCAATGCTTTTTTCTCTAAATAACGTCCGTAATTTTTCATTGTTTATACTATATATACTTTTATAGCACTCAGAGTTTTGTTCTATAATTTTGTCGAATCATACCATATTTAAAGGAATCTTTCATCTGGTACACAACTTGACTTTCAAAATATGCTCCATAAATTGGCAGGTGACATATTAAAAAACCTTGGAGAGGTCAAAGAGTTCTGCTTTCAGTCCAAAATTATGAATTGGAAAAAAATAGTTGCAAATGTTGGAGCAGCTTTTACAGAATAGTCCATGTTCCAACATTTTAGCACACAATAAACCAAAAAATTTTGGACACTGCTTCATTTAATTTTACAGATTAGAGACAGATACTAAAACATGTTCTTTTTTCTAATCTGTTGCTAATTTCTGACTGTATCGTTTTTTTCTACATTATTATGTGGACAGCCAAATTGCCTGAGCTGTTTTAGCAGCATTAAGAGATATGCTTTACAGCAAACCCCATTGGCACAGGCAACAATATGCAGCTGTCCCATTAGTAGAGCATGCTCTATGACTTTTTTAGAGGTTATTTTACAGGGAGGAAAATGCTGATCTCTAAACAATAGCTATTGTGTCTACCTCTGTTATCTATACCCTGGTGTCACCTTTCACTGTAATCCTGTCTGTGATGATAAGGAGGACATTGCTGGGAATGATCTGTACAGAACAGGAAATCTCAGCTTAGTTTAATTGGTCAGAATAAAAACTACAAGATTTCCAGATTATTTTTAAAATATAGATTAAAAAATTGAACATTTGAAAAAACATAAAAAAAATCTTTAAATATAATGCTTGATTTGAATAATAGGTAATTTTCTGAGGACACATTCTTAAAAGCCTAATTTAATGGGATCTACTGTACACTAGATGCTTTGTCAAGTCACATAACGTAAATAGTAGTTATTTTAGCATTAAAAAAGTAATAATAAGCAAGCAACCTTCTAATGCTACTTCTTCTATACACATTGAAAAATATTATTTACTCATACTAATGGACATGGCATGGCATTGGTACTGCTACAGAAATTTAAGGTGTGTTTCAGGTATGAGCAGGGAAGATTGAAGGCCTAAACTCATCCCCTCCCACTTGCCCTGCCTATTTGCGAATCTGCCCTAGGTGACGGGTCCACAACCACGGTGACAGTCTCTGCCTGAATACGTGCAGGAAGTCAAACCTCAACAAAATAAACTTACATTACAGACAGAGATCGGGACACTATATGGAATCACACACACTAACTATAATAATGAAACATACACACACTTTAAGTCACAGTCCACAAGCCGAGTCAATACCAAGATATTACAAACATGCCAAATTGCAGAAACAGGAGAAGAGTCAGAGAGCGGAGCAAATAGGTCAAATATGCCAGAAATTCAAGGTACAATACAAACTCTAGCTAGGAGTAAGAGCTCTATCGCAGGCGAGGTATGAGAGCAGGCTGCCAGCTTAAATAGGCCCATACCAGGTGCTCTCATCAAGGTCAGCTGACCCGTCCAGGCAGCTGGGTGTAACCCAAGAACAAAAACAGAGAGAACTGTCAGAACCGTTTAACCCCTTGGGTTCTGAAGGTGTGAACACACCCTATGTTGCTATGTATTGATATCATTTTTATTAATCACATATACTGTATAGTGTAATTGCTACACCTGAACTAGCTCTAGTTTTGGCCATGATAGTATTTCTATGTGGCCTTTTTACCAATGGTTTACCCCTGTGCAGGCTGTCACTTAAAAGAAAAACTTTTCAAACAGGCATGTCAAAAGTTTTGAAAGTTTGGGGTCTGTATGTTTAGACTCCCAACCAGTAACCAGGACTAGATGAGAAAAGCATTTGTCTTATTGCTTCCTGGCCCATCTCACTTATCACAGCAGAGGATGGACTCCATAGACTTACTATAAAGCCCATCCTGTGCAGTGACTAGCGAGATCAGGAGAGAATCACTTAGCCAAGGGCTTCTCCTTCCTCCTTCTCAATGGGTGGGGTGCTGAACACCCAGATCCTGAAAAATGTAAACATTTTAAAATCTTATTTAAAATGAAACAAATTTAAAATGACATGTTAAGTGTCAGCTTCCCTGGGCTCAGCTCCATAGTATATGGAGACTAGCCTCTATACACTACACAGAAAACAGGGGATCCTGCTTTCCTACATGTACCTCTCTGTAGCAAACCCCCAAAAGTAGCAGCAGCATGGATGACATTATAGAGCATCCAGCATTTTTGTCTGTGTTTCTCCCTGAACCTCCTGTCCTTCTCTCTCACCCCTCTCTCCAACTCACACCTCTTTTCCACTATTTTATGGGCAGGAAAACCTGGTCTCTCCGTGGAGCTGAAAGTTTTCTTAACTCCAGTGCATGGAGTCCCTTTAGTGATGAATAGATTAGAAGTTGGGGATGGGAAAGTAGCGTTGTAAGGGGAGAAGAGAGAATTTTTGTCTAATAAGATATAGTACAGAGTTTCTAATATTGTCTTGTACTTTTAATTGTCTTGTACGATTGATCCTGCCTGCAAAAAATGACACATGAACCAGTATAATTTTATGTTACTTTTACTGCATCCCGAGACACTTGTCCAAAGCCCCTCTCTGCCTGTAAAACCCCTTTAGTATGTAACAAACAGCATGAGGGTTTGGGACACATGACAAATACATCCCAGCTGTATCTTTATCTGGCTACATAAATGAAGAAATCCAATAATATAGGCAGCCAGTGTAATGTTATCCTCTCATGAGTGGAAATATAGTAAAATTATCAGCCCTGGTAGTGCTGCAGAAACATCTCTGCATGCTCATTGCCTCCAGTAAGATTAACGTCTTCAGGCTTGGTTTCGCCTTTTACATACTAAATTAGGTTAGGTCACAAAGATCAATGGAATGGGAACAAATGTTGCTGATCATTTTAATTCTTGACTCTAGATGGTGCTTGTATCTACCAGAATAATGGGTCATTAGGTTTTGGTGTAATTCTAGCACATAATGTGATGACTAATGCATGTTCTGTATGCTAAAATATGCATGCATGTAATATATGGAATCTCTGCAGAGCATTTCATCTTCTTTAAGTGTATGTTATACTTACTGATCAGGACAGATTTTTTGGAAACATAACATATGTGAAATTAGAACTAAGGAAAACAAACAATGCTAAGCAAGCTCATTTTATCCTGTCAATAAATAAGCCCTCGGCAAGTAATTGTATTGCAAGCAGGGTAGCATGATATTTTGGAAGAATTCCGACAATAGTGTATTACATCCATTATGAAATCATGTCGATCAATAGGGCACAATGAAACAGCTAACTGCTCTGAAAATGAGTTCATATTTTAATTCCAACGCAATTGATTTTCTGCAAGCTGTCACAGCTACTCCACTAAAGTGCATGAATAATGGAGCAATAATTCAACATATATGTCTAAAAGGACCAAACACTGCAAGAGCAGTGTGAATTGAGCCCTAAAGTTTTCTGAGCTTTGAAAGTCCATAAATGTGTCTGCATACTCACCAAGTGATGTCACCATAGTTCAGAAGTAGTTCTTTTTATTTTTATAGGAGACACCTGTATGAGGCACCAAGGGCAAGGCAAGGCAAGGCGAGTCGAGTCAAGTCAGGGTCAAGCATAGATCCTGAACAGCAGGGGTGGCTCTACCATTAGGGGTGTTAGGCAGTTGCCTAAAGCCTCGCATTGGCAGGGGCCTCGTGGCTGCCTAACTCGCCCTACCCGGTGCAAGGTGGGCACTGGCTGCAAGGGGGGCAGCAGCAGAAGGCTTTTTTTTATGACAGGCAGACAGACTTGAAAAAAGGCATTTTTTTCGCAGGGAGAGGGAAGGGAACACGGGGCCACTAGCAAAAGACAAGAGCTGTACTGGACTAGAGAAAGGCTGATGGGGAGGAGCTGCAGGAAGTAAAGCTGTTCTATCTGCAGCTCCACTCCATGCACAGACAGTGCCGGCACCAATGCTGCTGAGGAAGAGCCTCCCAGTAGACCTGCTGACAACTATAAGATCTGGCAGCCAGTATATAACAACATGTGACCCCCTTTCTCTTGAACACTGCATATATTGATATCTAACCCCCCCATAATATACAGTGTACAGGAGTGTCACATATCACTCTATGGGGGAATCACATATCAATATATATTGCATATAGAGATGTGATACTCCTGTACACTGTATACAGTAATAATAATAATAATTGTATTTATATAGCGCCTACAGAATCCGCAGCGTGTTTGAATCCATGTACACTGTATACAGTTTATGGGATGATGACACACATTAACTGCTATATGTAGTACAAGGGTGATAATATCAAAATATACCGTAAATAGTGATATGTAACCCCATCCATACACTGTGTATAGCAATATGTGATGCTACTGTACACTGTATAATTTAGGGCATGGGGGTTGGGGATCACATTACTATATACTGTATATTGTGACATGTTATCACCCTTTTTTTTACTACATATAGCAGTAATGTAATTATACATATTCAATGTAAAGGAGTGTCACATATATCAGTTATGTTTATGCTTTTTTTTTTTTTTACTTTGTTTACTTGAAAATTAAGGGGAGGTTTTTGAATTTTTACTGTAGGTAGGATATTTGAAAATATATTATTATTATTATTATTGTATATTATATTTTTATAAACCCAATTCCTTGAGAAATTCCTGTGTGCACCACTGGTGAGTTGGGATGCACACACTGTATGCATTACCACACTCTTACATTCACAGGCAGGGGCATACAATACTTTGTCTTGCCCGGGTGCTGCCGACTGACACTACGCTGCAACATCTTGCTTCACAGCAGCCTTCTAGCAGCTTGTATGTCTTTTTTTTAATTATAAGTGTCAGTGAAGGCCTCATGTTCGGGTTTCGCCTAAGGCCTCTCAAAGTCTAGGGCCGCCTCTGCTGAACATATAGCAAGACAATATAGTCAGAAAAAGGCAGAAAGGTCATAATAGATGGCAGATGTTCAGTGTCAACAGTCTGGGTCTGTGAGGCTGAGAAATCAGGCGCAGTCATACACAGGATTTCTAATAACATGCCAGATTAAATAACAGATAAACCAAAATGTTGCTCAGGCACAGGTGAGCAGCCTTAAAGGGGTAATCCACCACTAAACATCTTATCGCCTATCCAAAGGCTATGTACTAGCCTCTACCATAGACATGAATAAAGGGGGTGTGGCGTGACATCACGAACACGGAAGCTTCCGTGTACAGAATGCTGTGGTGCTGGACCGGAGATAGGGCCTAGGGGTGGGGTGCCCCTTTAAATAGGTAGTGCTAGGCAGAGTTATATGGAGAGCAGATTAGTATTGTACTTAAAGTGGGAAGAGTGCATGTGGGCACGAGTCCAACAGGCCAGAAAATTGAAAAGTTAGAGGGGTAATAGGGAAATTTTGAACATGCTGGGGTAATTTATCTTATACAGATTTTTCTTTGTAGATTTGTCACAACATTGTTGCAGTTGCGCAAAAAGTGTGTGACTTTTTGACTTTCACTCTCTACGTGACTTTTGCACTTTGCAGTGGTAAGAGATTTATGAAGCGCGTCTTTCCTCAAAAAGCAAAAAGTCACAGATTTGTTGTGATGCCTTCAATTACACCAAAAACATATACCAGCCCAGACCTAGCTTACAAAACTGGCTGCAGACAGCACAAAAGTCACACAGGTGAAAAAATAGCACAGAAGGAATTATACAAATTGGTGTTCTGAAGTGAAATTTCAAAAAAAATGTACTAGCCCCATATTTTTCACATGCCCATTTAATAAATTGGATGCATGTACATTCCAACTACACCATTTGAACCTGTGTATAATATCAGTGCATCTACACTGCCTGCCCCCTCTGATTTTGTTAAAAAAGTTAGATTTTTAAATAAAATAAAAAAATCTAATTGTAAAAACTTGGGTATTAGTAAACTTGGGTATTGTAATTTTTACCACTAATCACTGCGTGAGAACAGGACCCCCCAAATTGCAAAATTACAGTTTTCTCTTCAATTTCCCCCATACTTTTTTGTTGTACATTATTTGGTAAAATGAAGGGTGTCATTTTAAAGTGCACTTGGTCCTGCAAAAAAATCAAGCCCTCATATGGGTATGTGGATGGAAAAATAAAAGTTTAATCAGTCTTTATGTTATTTGTAGTGTTGCTCGCGAATATTCGCAATTCGAATATTATTCGCGAATATCGCATATTCGCGAATTTCGCGAATATAGCGCTATATATTCGTAATTACGAATATTCGTATTTTTTTATTTTTTTATTTTTTTTTTTCCTCACAGTACACATCACAGTGATCACCCCTCTCTGCTTCCAGCTTGTGTGGTGTAAAGAAGGCTGTAATACTACTGTGTGAGACTGGTGTGCAAACATTCGCATATGCGAAAATTAGCATATGCTAACTTTCGCATATGCGAATTTTCGCGTATGTTAATTTTGTATATGCTAATTTTCACATATGTTAATTTTCGCATACGCGAATTTTCGCATATACGAAAATAAAACGAGAATATAACGAATATGCGAATATTCGCGAATATATGACGAATATTCGTCCATATATTCGCGAATATTCGCGAATTTGAATATGGCCTATGCCGCTCAACACTAGTTATTTGCAGCAATAGGTTATAGTCTGCCTTCTGGTACAGTCTTTAGAATTGTATGGCAAATGTTACTTGGACAAATTCCTTAATAGCTTAGGTCTGTATTTCCCTCTGTTAGTGGCTATATATGCCAGGTACCTGTAATATTTGGTCTGGTTGTTGCAGGCTAGCTCAAGGCTTTGTCTTAGTTTTGCCAGAATACTCATGCAGATTAAAATCTGCACTTGGGCCTTTGGAATCAGACCATATCTTTCTTCTTGCCTTAATAGCATGCCATTTTACTCCCTGCAAAGCTTCTGCTGATCTATGTATTGCAGCTTTTGAAGCACTGTCTCCCTCTCTGCAAAGCAGCTTTTGTGGCAGGTTGTCACCCTCTCTGCAAAGCAGACTCTGTGGCATATTGTCTTCTTTTCTGAAAAGCAGCTCCTGTGGCAGGCCACCTCCCTCTCTGCAAATCAGCTTTTGTAGAAGGTTGTCTCTCTCTTTGCAAAGCAGCTTTTGTGGCAGGCGACCTCCCTCTCTATAAAGAAGCTCCTATGGCAGGCTACCTCCCTCTCTGCAAAGCAGCTTCTGTGGCAGGCTACCTCCCTCTCTGCAAAGCAGCTTCTGTGGCAGGCTACCTCCCTCTCTGCAAAGCCGTTCCTGTGGCAGGCTACCTCCCTCTCTGCAAAGCAGCTTCTGTGGCAGGCAACCTCCCTCTCTGCAAAGCAGCTTCTGTGGCAGGCTACCTCCCTCTCTGCAAAGCAGCTTCTGTGGCAGGCTACCTCCCTCTCTGCAAAGCAGCTTCTGTGGCAGTTTCTCTCCCTCTCAGGCAGTGTGCTATTCTGCAAAGCTGCTTTCACTAAGGCTGGAATACTGAACCACGCTCCACATGTACAAGTCACCATAGAAACTACTCTGCACACATGTACATGAATAGGAATAGTTTTTATGTTCTCCTCCAGCATAGCCTGGTGTTTTGACATCAGGTCCTACAACACAGCAACTACCTCTCCATGCCCTATACTTGGGCCCCTGAATGTAAGGCAGGTGTGCTAAACTCTAGACCAAAGTGTTACCTTTAAAAGAATGGAATATAAATTTTAGTGCAAATCAATTCTTAAAGGCTATTGTATGTTCACAATTGGGTCTCAGTAGCATAGTTTCCGTTTGATAGAGCTTTATTGTGCTTTGAGTATAAGCAGTAGAGACAATCTCACAGCAATCCCCGTTGCAGAGCTTTTGCGGTTAGAACGTTGCCCCATTATTTCAGGTTCAGGCTTTACAAGAAGTATCAATGATTACTGCTGCTGATATTCCATTACATCTGTTATGTAGTGTAGAAGTTTCAGGTGCTATGAAAATGTACATCTAATGTCTCATATTACCTCTAAGAGGATCCACAATACACAGGATAATCTTGTAGAGTAATTGGGGTCAGATGTGAAATTACAAAAGACCACCTGGGAAAAGTCAACCCTGGAAGAAATGAGGAGATAAGAATGAATATGCTATTTGCCTGTTGAGCATCCTGTTCCATTTTCCAGGTGTAACAATTCAATTAGATCTCGGGAGCCCTCTTGCTGGAATAGTGATTGAGGTTATAGCCTACTTACAGTGCACACACAGGGCTTTTACAGCATATTCATTTGGTAGGTTCTAGCAGGAATAACGTTGTGTTCAGCCATTGTTTTCAAGCAACTCATTATTTATGTGCAACTGGGCAGACACCATTCATTTTGAGTGGATCGAAATAGAATTTTAGACTGTATCTGGCAACTAAATATACAGTGCACATTGTAGAGAATAAAAAATGCCTCCTATCCTTGTGATTCAGTTTCTTTGCAGGTTAATAGATGTTTTTAATGCACAGACCAGCTTTCTCTGCTCGTACGTCAAGCTTTGCAAGTCTGTGGGAAGAATGCTAAAACTGGCATTCTGTCTGCTGTTGGCAGATTATAAAGGGGCTGCTGATGAAAAGCGAGCAATTTTATTTAAAAAAAAGCAAGCAATGTTAAATAGAGATAAAAGTATAGGTTTTTAAATTTGAAGATGCATTACAGATTACTTAAAGGAACAACATGGTTAGAGTAAACCTCTAGCAGATAGGAGAGCACTGCAGGGAAGAATGTAGACAGCCTGCATCGTGCTGATTCTGCCTAAAGAACAATGCAAGAAATGTAACCCCTTAAGGACTCAGCGTTTTTCTGTTTTTGCATTTTCGTTTTTCCCTCCTTACCTTTAAAAAATCATAACCCTTTCAATTTTGCACCTAAAAATCCATATGCTGCTTATTTTTTGCGCCACCAATTCTACTTTGTAATTACATCAGTTATTTTACCCAAAAATCTATGGCGAAACGGAAAAAAAAATCATTGTGAGACAAAATTGGAAAAAAAAACACGCCATTTTGTAACTTTTGGGGGCTTCCGTTTCTACACAGTACATTTTTCGGTAAAAAATGACACCTTATCTTTATTCTGTAGGTCCATACAATTAAAATGATACCCTACTTATATAGGTTTGATTTTGTCGTACTTCTGGAAAAAATCATAACTACATGCAGGAAAATGTATACGTTTAAAATTGTCATCTTCTGACCCCTATAACTTTTTTATTTATCTGCGTATGGGGTGCTATGAGGGCTCATTTTTTGTGCCGTGATCTGAAGTTTTTAGCGTTACCATTTTTGCATTGATCGGATGTTTTGATCGCTTTTTATTCATTTTTTCTTGATATAAAAAGTGACCAAAAATGCACTATTTTTGACTTTGAAATTTTTTTGCGCGCACGCCATTGACCGTGCGGTTTAATTAACCATATATTTTTATAATTCAGACATTTCCACATGCGGCGATACCACATATGTTTATTTTTATTTACACTTTTTTTTTTTATGGGAAAGGGGGGGTGATTCAAACTTTTAATAGGGAAGGGGTTAAATGATCTTTATTCACTTTTACACTGCCCACACTGATATTTCACATTGATCACTGGTTTCTCATAGGAAACCAGTGATCGATGATTCTGCCGCTTGACTGCTTATGCCTGGATCTCAGGCACTGAGCAGTCATTCGGCAATCGGACAGCGAGGAGGCAGGTAGGGACCCTCCTGCTGTCCTGTAAGCTGTTCTGGATGCCGCGATTTCACCGCGGCTATCCCGAACAGCTCCCTGAGCTAGCCGGCATGCTTTCAACTTTCAACTTTGAACGCCGCGTCTAAAGGGTTAATAGCGCGCTGCAGCGCGATCAATGCCGATCATGCCGTGGCCCCGCGTTATAGATCGGGAGCGGACTCATGACGTAGCGGTACGTCATGAGTCCTTAAGGGGTTCAAAATCCACATAACCATAAATGTCTATATCAAACTGTAGTAAACAGGTATTTCCATCTTAAACATTAATAGTAAATCCACAGGATATGCCATAAATGGCTGATAGGTGTACATCCGAAATCTGAAACACCTATCCACCATCGGGGGTCTCCATTTTAATCGCAATCGCTAGGCATAACTTTTAAATGTAATAAAATCAACTTATTGACCCCTTCTGGAGTGTTCATCATACACAGTAAATTTGGTCAGCCAACACTCATCCCTCATAACCTTTTAAATGCACAATCAATAGTGATGAAAGCATTTAAAGAGCTAAATGACAGATGCCACATCTGCTGGATGGCCAATTAGCCCTTCTACAATGCCTTAAAAACAGTTTTTTTTATTTTTTATTACCGTATATACTCGAGTATAGGCCGAGTTTTTCAGCACGATTTTTCGTGCTGAAAACACCCCCCTCGGCTTATACTCGAGTGAACTCCCCCACCCGCAGTGGTCTTCAACCTGCGGACCTCCAGAGGTTTCAAAACTACAACTCCCAGCAAGCCCGGGCAGCCATCGGCTGGGAGTTGTAGTTTTGAAACCTCCGGAGGTCCGCAGGTTGAAGACCACTGCGGCCTTCAACATCATCCAGCCCCCTCTCACCCCCTTTAGTTCTGAGTACTCACCTCCACTCGGCGCTGGTCCGGTCCTGCAGGACTGTCCGGTGAGGAGGTGGTCCGGTGGGATACTGGTTCCGGGCTGCTATCTTCACCGGGGAGGCCTCTTCTAAGCGCTTCGGGCCCGGCCTCAGAATAGTCACGTTGCCGTGACAACGACGCAGAGGTGCGTTCATTGCCAACGTACTTCTGCGTCATTGTCAAGGCAACGCCTCTATTCCGGGCCGGAAGCGCGGAGAAGAGGCGCCCCCGGTGAAGATAGCAGCCCGGACCACCTCCCCACCGGACCACCTCCTCACCGGACAGCCCTGCAGGACCGGACCAGCGCCGAGCGGAGGTGAGTACTCAGAACTAAAGGGGGGTGAGAGGGGGCTGGATGATGTTGAAGGCCGCAGTGGTCTTCAACCTGCGGACCTCCGGAGGTTTCAAAACTACAACTCCCAGCAAGCCCGGACAGCCGATGGCTGCCCGGGCTTGCTGGGAGTTGTAGTTTTGAAACCTCTGGAGGTCCGCAGGTTGAAGACCACTGAGGGCGAATGATGAGAAGAGGATGATGAAGGGGGGGTGTGGGGATGATGAAGGGGGGTGGGGATGATGAAGGGGGGGTGTGGGATGATAAGGGGATGATGAAGGGGGGATGTGCGGGATGATAAGGGGATGATGAAGGGGGGATGTGTGGGATGATAAGGGGATGATGAAGGGGGGATGTGCGGGATGATAAGGGGATGATGAAGGGGGGATGTGTGGGATGATGACAAGGGGATGATGAAGGGGGGATGTGTGGGGTGATAAGGGGATGATGAAGGGGGGATGTGTGGGATGATAAGAGGATGATGAAGGGGGGATGTGTGGGATGATGACAAGGGGATGATGATGAGGATGTTAATGACGGGTCTGGATGATGACAGGGGGGGATGAGGTATTTCCCACCCTAGGCTTATACTCGAGTCAATAACTTTTCCTGGGATTTTGGGTTGAAATTAGGGGTCTCGGCTTATACTCGGGTCGGCTTATACTCGAGTATATACGGTAACTCCGCTTTCACATTTTTCCAATAAAAAAAAAAACATTTTAAAGAGAAAAAATAAACAGTTTTGGTATCTCCACTTGTGGAATTGTCCAAACTGTTGAAAAATAACATAGTTAATGCTGTGCAGTTAGTAACAAAAAGTTATAAAAATACCAAACACCAAAATGGCTGATTAGTGGTCACATCATATATCAGAAAAGCGATAAAAAAGTCCCATCTAAGCCAAAACTACAGATTACAGTACAAAAAAATGAGCCCTCATACATCCCAAGAGACAGAAAAATTTAAAAAATTATGCTTTCCTATTCTTCAAAGCCCAATGAAATGCAGCATCTATTAGTTTAACACTTTCTCCAGCCTACAGTGCCCAGTACCGCTGCCAGTATTTCCAGTCGCACCTATCCACACAGCTGCCTCTATAGACAGCAGTAAATGACTTTATACTAAGATCGAGTAATAAGCAATAATGGGCCATCAGTGACTTTACTTTCTTTTCCACAAACCATGGCTCTGGGAGAAATTTCAGCCAATAAGCATCTGCTATGGTCAAGCTATGTTTCAGCCTCCTGCCCATCCCAACTGCCTGTCATCTTTTTAGCCACCTACAGAGATTTTTACACATTTAGTGGAGGAATTTAATTTCTCCCACCTACCTTTTGGCTGCAATTTTTCATCACAAGTTGAGACTAAGACCCCAAGATTTTTGCAAGCTACTGAACAGCGTGGATCACCAATGTAAATGACCTGCTTTTATGAATCACCATCAACATCCCTCAAACAAGCACCCATTGAACCCACATTCTTTGATCTCAACCATATGTCTTACTTTAAAATCTGAAATGTTGGCTATTCATAGGCAATGACCCCTTCCCTAAATGGCTACATTGGATTGAAAATTAGGAAGACAGGGAGAATTGGTTGCCCCACATAGGGTAAAATGGTCTTGGAAGTTAGCACTGTAGTGTAAGGACTGTAGTGTGGCAGGATAGATTGGAGACTTCAAATATATGGATATGGGATTCAAATATCCTCTTACTTTTCCATAGTTGTCATAGGAGGAACATGGTAGGTGGGCCGTAGTTGGGCTTAGTAGAGTTAGCAGTGAGAGACAGCCTACAGAGCACTAATTTAGTTTAAAGTTAACCTGGCACAGACATCACAATCCCAGGACAATATGAAATACTCTGAGATACCTGGGCATTTCTGAGTAATAATAGTTTAAAAATGCCAGCAGGACCAGGGTAACTAGTAATGTGGGCAAGTTCCACGGCTGCTCCCGGTTGGGACAGCTTGCGTGACACGTCTTTCCCTAGCAGTGGATAGGGAGAGAGATGCATCACTCAAGCCAGCAGGGAAGAAAGTAGCTGCCAGGACCCTCCTCGAGGACTAGATACCTTGGTTCCAGATGCATTTTTAAACTATGATTACTTTGAAACGACCGAGTATCTCAAAATATTGCATAGTGTCACAAAATCGCCATGCCTACACCAGTTTTATGCTTCCCTTAAACTTTGACCTGGTCGGGTCTGCCCATAGGAAGTAGTCACCAGACAAATGCTGGCAGTATCAATAGGGTGTTTGTCCTATGTGAAGGGACACTCGTATGAAGAAAACAGGATCCTAAATCGAAAATAAGGGTTAAATACTTTTAGAATTTGTTTACTTTATTTTGTTTGTGATGCCCAAGAAACTTAGGCTGTTATGCCTTGAGAAGTAAAATTGCTAATATTGTTGCACTACTGATGTCACTAGTCAATGAGTTTGTCTGAATAACACCAGTTTGTACTTGTCTTTTTTTTTTTTTTTTTTTTTTTTTTTAAATGAAAGTAAAGTGAAGGAAGGGAGATGCAAACCCCCCACTTTATTTGTATTGTATGTGTACTTTCTGTTTTTGTATAACCATAGCTTTGATACCCCTCACCTGACAAAATCCTGTGTATCTATCTCTATGCATACAACTCAAGAATCAACTATAATAACAACAAAAAAAGAAAAACCTTGTAAATAATAAAAGAGGAATAGATAGAAAGACTTGGTGTTTAATAAAATAAGGAATAGCAATATAGCCTTAAAGGCGTTATAAGTTTGGACGCTTACCAGTTGTATATTTTTATTGCTGGATCTATTTTACATTCATTTAACAACTATGGCTGGAAATCTTTATAGTTCAAAGCAACTGTTCTTAATCAGAAACTGGATTTCATGCTTCCAAATTCTTCATCATTCCATTCGGTTCTCTGTTCCATCAGACACTTAACCATTCCTAACTTTCCTGTTAAGCTTTGCCTTTTTGGTTATTTCAATAACAGTGTTCATATAGTGATATTTTAAATCAGATTGACGGTTATGTCTTTCAAGATTTTTCTACATTTTTTTCTCCCAGGGTGCCAGAGAGCCAAGTCTTGAATATAAAGTAAAAACCTGAGATAGCAGTAACTATACACTTCTATAAAGTCTGAGTGCAATGTGACTAAATAATAGATTTGTAGCTACTAAAACTGTTATTTAAAAGAAAAAGCAGTCAAAAATGTAAAAGGTTGACACAGGAGAAAAGCATCATGCAGTAATATAACAAAACATTTTAGTGCAACCTGCTTTGGATTTTTGAGCACTGAAGTGCATTTCAAAATATTTATATCAATGAACATTATTGTCAATACATGTAATGTCCGTTTATTTGTTTTTGTATTTTTCTGTTTAGGTGTGTTTAGGTCCTGTTTATTTTTCTGTTTCCTAGTGGGCCAGCATCCTGACCACACGGTGGAGTGTGCCCACTGGCCAGTAGTCTATTTGGCTTTATTATTAATGGCTACTTCTTTTGTGGAGTGGGGTGTCCAGTTTGTTTTTTCTGTGTCCCAGTGTGAACAGTGTCCTTTGTTTCCTTATCAGTTTGCCTGTTCATATTCTGCCCTCTTAGTATTTGTATCCTGTTTGGTATATCTGGTTGTCTAGTAGTTTTCCGTTTCTTTTCTGGCCTGTTACCGACTATTTATATTATGTGTTTTTATGCCACTGCACTTTAGCACAGGCAGGGACCGGCTCCAAGTTGTCAATTCACCATTTAGGGTGGATGGGCAATTAGGCATGACAATACAATTATAAACAGATTATTAAACAAGAAAACGTGTAAACATGTAAAATCAACTGGTGCCAGAAAGTTAAACAGATTTGTAAATTACTTCTATTTAAAATCTTAATCCTTCCAGTACTTGTCAGCTATTGTATACTACAAAGGAGTATTCTTCTGTCTGACCACAGTGCTCTCTGCTGACACCTCTGTCCATGTCAGGAACTGTCCAGAGCAGGAACAAATCCCCATAGCAAACCTCCTGCTCTGGACACTTCTTGACATGGACAGAGGTGTCAGCAGAGAAAAATGTGGTCAGACAGAAAGGAAATTCAAAAAGAAAATAATTTCCTCTGGAGCATACAGCAGATGATAAGTACAGGAAGTATTAACATTTTTAAATAGAAGCAATTTACAAATCTGTTTAACAATCTGGCACCAGTTGATTAAAAAAAAATACTTTTTCCACTGTAGTACCCCTTTAAGTTATTAAACTAGTAAAAAAAAGTTCTCTTTGAGGCATGCAGCTTGCTGGTGGTGTTTATCAGATGACAACCTATAACTTTTTCCATTAAGCTTAAAGGCAGTAAGACTAACAGTGTATTTTGCATCCATTTTTGCTGAATGAATATGCTCCATGTAAGTCTATAGGCAAGTGGTTGTCTGTGCACACAGTACGAAAAAAAAAAGATAATTTTTTTTATCCATAAAAATATGCAAAAACTGGTTAGACCAAGAGATATAAGATATATACACAAAAAAATAAAATACTAAAATAAAATGAAAATTAAAATACCAAAGGCCAGAATTTGGTTATGTTAAAGGAGTAGTCTTCTGAAAACTATTTCCAGTCCATTGCGCCCGGGCTGCAAAAAAAAAAAAAAGAGAAAAGAAACTTTCACTCACCTTCCTCCGTTCACCCTTAGCGCTGCTACAGCTGTCCGATCTTCTGGTCTAGTCTTCTTCCTTGTTCCGTGTGCTCGGATCATCACACTGCACTCAGCCTATCACTAGCCAAGTCGGGACATTGCTGTGGCCGGTGATAGGCTGAGTGCCGTGTGACAATCCGTGCACGCAAAAGAAGGAAGGTGAGTTAAAACTCCTTTTTTTTTTCTTGCAGCCGGGACACAACGGACAGAAAATACTTTTCAGAAGACCACTCCTTTAAAATGAAAGCCCTCCATATAGGTCTGTGGACGGAAAAAAAAGTTATAGCAAAAACCTGTGTTATCTATACCTTTTACTGTAATGCTGTACTATTCACTTTCCAGCAGCCTCCTCCTTATCATCACCGACCAAACAGGAAGTATCATATCATCTTAGTTTTAGGAATACTGGCCAAAATGAAAACTGCAAAATTTCAGAATTGTTTGCAAAAATTTCGATTAACATGTTATTTTTCGATGACACATTCCCTTATGTCAATAAAAAATTAATGTCATTTTTTCATATAGCAAAGAATAGCACTGTATACTGTATGATGGTCATGGAGTTTCATAATTTTATTATATTAATCAAACAGAGCGTTATTATTATAAATGTAGTAATTCGTTTTATTTAGTTACCATGGTAGCATTTGTAACATAATAATTAATAATTCAAGCAGAAAATCCATGCTGTGTAAATTGTTTTTATAACCTTAACTTCTATTGTTTTTAAAGGGCCTAAAGCCAATGGACCACAATGGACTGGCTGATCCATATGTAAAATTACATTTACTTCCAGGAGCTAGTAAGGTAAGAATTAGTTGGCTTTCTGTTTACTGTCCTTAAAAATGATTTTTTTTCCAACTTAAAATAAATACATCCCTGTGTTACTGAAGTCTCAAGGGTAGTCTCTATGTGAAATGTTTTTCTTAGGGTCGTCTCTGGTTCAGTGATTGTTGCTTTTGATTAGATCAATAATTTAGTTTTTTCTATTTAGCACCAGGAAAGGTACAAAATGTCAGCTACTAAGCTGTTGATTTCCCAGACAACAACATATTCCCTGGCCACCTCACACCTTATTCTAGACCATCTGCTAGTCATTTTCTAATAGAGTATTCTTATGGCCATGCCTGTATAACAGTACAAACATAAGGGAAAACAACACTCCAAACAGATGTAGAAAGCTATAAAGTGCTATAATACAGCTGTAGAAAGCTATAGGGTAGTGTAATTCCCCAATGTATGTGTGGCATTTCAACCCTCACTGGGGTTTTTCTCACACATTTCTAACACTAAAAAACAGGGCTGATATGGCTGCCCCAAAACAGAACAAAATGCAGATCTATGCGTCCCCATGGTATAAACTTCAAAACAAACCATAAGTAGTCTATCTAGCCTCTAGTAGAAATCTAGCCTCTACATACCCCTACAAAGTACAGGGCATTCACTAGATTGCTATTTTTTCTTTTAGTTTATTGGAGCAATAAAAACAAAAATGTTGCAATGGTCAACAGCCATTTTCCTTGTCAATTTTTTTCCCTTTAAGTTCATAATATAATCATACAAAGAAATGTAATACACCCATAAAGGAAAACAAACTTCCAACATATCAACTTAGGGTATGACTAAGGTTGGATATTTTGAACAAAATGCAATACTTCTTGTGTCTTATTGACTCAAATAAAGAGAAGTTTTGAGGCAGATCTAAGGAACAACGCTGGACATTTTCCTCTGTTTTCTATTTTCTATGCGGTAGATGACCAAACCAGTCTGTGATTGAACTGTGTGTATTTTCAACTTATGTCAAAACATTAAAAGAGTAAATTGTGTGTGGCATTTTATATGATCTGTCCATAATCAAAAATAAACAGCTATTTTGATAACTGATTACAGACAAAAATGCATGTATAAAATAATAAACAAAATCTTACGATGTGGGAACTTAACATAAGGCATGTGAGATAACCCCCATAAAAAAGGAATTGGAAAGACAAAACTCCCCCTGAACAACATTCAGTGTTCCACAGAACCTTCCTTCCTGACCCCACATGGCAATTGTTCAGACTTATAGCCCTATTACATTATTAGCCAAACAAGAGGGGACGGGTGCAAAGTTACTGTAATGCTGCTGCTTGGCAACGATTAGTTTACCATGTGTCCAGGTTATTACCAGCGTCGGGCAACATTCTCTGTGCCATGTGTCTGCTGTACTTTCTGGTCGTACTGCTCTGATGTATCTCATGATGCAGTTTCCACTCTGGCCACTGGTCCTCCTCCCATCCCAGCCAGGAACTCCCTATATAAATCTGCCACTCGTGCTGTTCCTGGCCTCTGCAAGGTTGTGTATTCCTGACCTGCTATGGTCTCTGTCTGCCTGCTTTTCCTTTGTTACTGATCGCTCCTGTATACTGGACTTGCCTGTTGCCTCATCTCTGTACCTGCTCTGTTAGCAAACACCTTAATCAGCTTCGCTGCGTCTTCTGCTATCTTTAGTGTCAGTTTGTCCTGTTCTGCCTGCCTTGCCAGCTACCACTTGTGGCAGTCCTGGGGTGTTAAAGTTACCATCAATGTCCATAATAGATGGTGCTTAGTCATGATCTATTCCTAGTTAGTACAATTTTTAATGGAGAAAGTCTAATAATGACTAGCAGACTTCAGGAATCAGTGATTGGTTTGGGTTTCCCACATTGAGAATTCTTCTATGTGGAAGTATCTCAACTAGTACAGGTTGTTAAAGATTAGTGTTGGGCGTGAATATTCGAATTTCAAACTTTTATCGTGAATATTGCCAATATATTCGCTATATATTTGAAATTGCGAATATTCTCTTTTTTTTCCACATATGCGCATATCTGAATATTTGCATATGTGAATATTCGTATATGCGCATATACGCATATGGGAATATTTGCATATTCCTTCTTTTCACTTGTGGGCCAATTAAAATGATGCAAATACACTTGTCAGAGGTTATCAACAACATCCCTATCAACCAATAGTAAAGTTGCCCACCCCCTCACAGTTTTCTTCCTTGAATACGAGAATATGCGAATATTCAAATATGCGAATACGCAAATACTCACATATGCGAATATCGCGAATTCGAATATGGGCAATGCCGCTCATCACTATTGAAGATGTGTGACCGCTATGAGAAAAATATGGTCAGAGAAAACGATGTTCAAAAGGAGTAGTGGTCAGGGAATGTGCTGGTGACTGGGAAATAACCCGGAAGCCACATAGGAGATGGAGTTTATAAGTAACCTTATTGTGATGTATAAAGAAGAAAGATGAAACTGAAGAAGAAGATATCAACCTTTGAACAATGCAAGCATGTTAAGCAGTGATAGTTGATATATAAAATACAGACCTAATGTACTAACTCCATGTACCACAAGAAAATCCTTTGTGATTCAACAATGGCAAATAGTGGAAGCATCTACTCTTACTCTATATTATGAAGTCAAATTCAAAGATAGTACCTTTACATTTAAATAATGAACACAATTTAATAAATTACTTGATTCTTGGCAGCAGCTTATTCAGGTACAAATATTTTATTTTAAACTGAGCAATAGGTAAGCGACATAGGAGTTATTTAATTTGCCTAAAAATTGTTTCTGCAATGTCGATTTTGGAGATTTTTATTAGACTGTATAAAGGCTTTTTCAGCCTCCTATTCATTAAAAATAATGAACTTTCCTCATGAAAGAAAAAAAACTACGAATGGAAACCTATTACATATTCCAACTTTAAATAGGGAAGGAAAAATTTTAATACTTCAAAGATAACTTTAAAATATATATTTGTGAATAGCCCCAAAACAATACATTTTGCTATTTACATTCATTAATTTTAAAGCATCTTTTACTTCTACAGTATATTCCATTGGGCTATGACATGACCCTAATGTATATTTTTCAATGATTTTATCTTTATGTTGGCTAAATGCTTAAAGGAGTACTCCCGTGGAAAACTTTTTTTTTTTTAATGAACTGGTGCCAGAAAGTTAAACAGATTTGTAAATTACTTCTATTAAAAATCTTAATCCTTTCAATACATTTTATGGGCTGTATACTACAGAGGAAATGCTTTTCTTTTTTGGATTTCTCTGGTGTCACGACCACAGCGCTCTCTGCTGACCTCTGCTGTCCATTTTAAGAACTGTCCAGAGCAGCATATGTTTGCTATGGAGATTTTCTCCTGCTCTGGACAGTTCCAAAAATGGACAGCAGAGGTCAGCAGAGAGCACTGTGGTCGTGACATCAGAGAAATCCAAAAAGTAAAGCATTTCTTCTGTAGTATATAGCCCATAAAAAGTACTGGAAGGACTAAGATTTTTTTTTTTTTATAGAAGTAATTTACAAATCTGTTTAACTTTCTGGCATTATTTCATTTAAAAAAAAAAGTTTTCCACAGGAGTACACCTTTAAGAACCTTTCTAGTTTAAATTCCCTAAAGGGGAATTCCGGTGGAAACAAGTAGAAAACAAATGTTTTCAAATCAACTGGTGCCTGAAAGTTAAACAGATTTGTAAATTGCTTCTATTAGAAAAATCTTTATCCTTGCAGTACTTATTAGCTGCTGTATAAAACATTTGTGAATTTCATTTCTGCCTGACAACAGTGCTCTCTGCTGGCACCTCTATCCGTGTCAGGAACTGTCCAAATTAGTATCATATCCCCATAGAAAACCTCTCTTCCTCTGGACAGTTCCTGACACTGACAGAGGTGTCAGCAGAGAGCTCTGTTGTCAGGCTGGAAATAACTTTACAAATTTCTCTGTTGTATAATTGTAATATACAGTAGCTTATACGTACTAGAAGGGTTAAGATTTTTAAATGGAAGTGGTTTACAAATC
Source organism: Hyla sarda (assembly GCF_029499605.1). NCBI lineage: Eukaryota > Metazoa > Chordata > Amphibia > Anura > Hylidae > Hyla > Hyla sarda. The sequence continues at coordinate 247,219,732 of NC_079190.1, read as the reverse complement.
TGTTTAACTTTCTTGCACCAGTTGATTTTTAAAAAAAAGTTCTCCTTTTAGGAAGACATTAGACATTAGGCTACTTTTTTACTCAAAAAATATAACTAAACTCTAACAAGAACAGAATATTTATTGTAGCCCAAAACTATATTTTATCACATTTTTCAATACTGCTTCATAAAAACCTCAAAGTTGCCCATAAATTATCATGTCACATATCTTTTATATAAAAACAACATAATGATGAAGGGAATTTATCATTGGTTTTACCCTGATTTTGTTTGAGTTGTTGCATAATTTGTCGCAGTTTATGTTTAGAGACTTTTCATTGCAACTTTTGGTTAGAAGCTTTTCTTTAAAATTGTGTAGTTATGCCATAGTCTTGTTAACTGTTTGCAGAGATCATGAATTTATCATGTGTGAATCCGTTCCTAAGCCTTCAAATCTACACCAGCTGTGACCTGGCTAACAAAACTGGCTGTGGACGGAATTTGTAAAAAGTCTTACATTTTGGTGCAGTGGGTAAAAACGCTGCAGGAGGAACCATACAAAGTGGTGTACTGAAGTGTCATTTAAAAGAAAAATTTTAGTACCATATTGTTACGCCGAGCGCTCCGGGTCCCCGCTCCTCCCCGGAGCGCTCGCTACACTCTCCTCACTGCAGCGCTCCGGTCAGATCCACTGACCCGGGGCGCTGCGATACCGCCTCCAGCCGGGATGCGATTCGCGATGCGGGTGGCGCCCGCTCGCGATGCGCACCCCGGCTCCCGTACCTGACTCGCTCTCCGTCGGTCCTGTCCCGGCGCGCGCGGCCCCGCTCCCTAGGGCGCACGCGCGCCGGGTCTTTGCGATTTAAAGGGCCACTGCGCCGCTGATTGGCGCAGTGGTTCCAATCTGTATCTTCACCTGTGCACTTCCCTATTAATACCTCACTTCCCCTGCACTTCCTTGCCGGATCTTGTTGCCATTGTGCCAGTGAAAGCGTTTCCTTGTGTGTTCCTAGCCTGTGTTCCAGACCTCCTGCCGTTGCCCCTGACTACGATCCTTGCTGCCTGCCCCGACCTTCTGCTACGTCCGACCTTGCTTCTGTCTACTCCCTTGTACCGCGCCTATCTTCAGCAGTCAGAGAGGTTGAGCCGTTGCTAGTGGATACGACCTGGTCACTACCGCCGCAGCAAGACCATCCCGCTTTGCGGCGGGCTCTGGTGAAAACCAGTAGTGACTTAGAACCGATCCACTAGCACGGTCCACGCCAATCCCTCTCTGGCACAGAGGATCCACTACCTGCCAGCCGGCATCGTGACAGTAGATCCGGCCATGGATCCCGCTGAAGTTCCTCTGCCAGTTGTCGCTGACCTCACCACGGTGGTCGCCCAGCAGTCACAACAGATAGCGCAACAAGGCCAACAGCTGTCTCAACTGACCGTGATGCTACAGCAGCTACTACCACAGCTTCAGCAATCATCTCCTCCGCCAGCTCCTGCACCTCCTCCGCAGCGAGTGGCCGCTTCTGGTCTACGACTATCCTTGCCGGATAAATTTGATGGGGACTCCAAGTTTTGCCGTGGCTTTCTTTCCCAGTGTTCCCTGCACTTGGAGATGATGTCGGACCAGTTTCCTACTGAAAGGTCTAAGGTGGCTTTCGTAGTCAGCCTTCTGTCTGGAAAAGCTCTATCATGGGCCACACCGCTCTGGGACCGCAATGACCCCGTAACTGCCTCTATACACTTCTTCTTCTCGGAAATTCGAAGTGTCTTTGAGGAACCTGCCCGAGCCTCTTCTGCTGAGACTGCCCTGTTGAACCTGGTCCAGGGTAATTCTTCCGTTGGCGAGTACGCCGTACAATTCCGTACTCTTGCTTCAGAATTATCCTGGAATAATGAGGCCCTCTGCGCGACCTTTAAAAAAGGCCTATCCAGCAACATTAAGGATGTTCTGGCCGCACGAGAAATTCCTGCTAATCTACATGAACTCATTCATCTAGCCACTCGCATTGACATGCGTTTTTCCGAAAGGCGTCAGGAGCTCCGCCAGGATATGGACTTTGTTCGCACGAGGCGTTTTTTCTCCCCGGCTCCTCTCTCCTCTGGTCCCCTGCAATCCGCTCCTGTGCCTCCCGCCGTGGAGGCTATGCAGGTCGACCGGTCTCGCCTGACACCTCAAGAGAGGACACGACGCCGCATGGAGAATCTCTGCCTGTACTGTGCCAGTACTGAACACTTCCTGAAGGATTGTCCTATCCGTCCTCCCCGCCTGGAAAGACGTACGCTGACTCCGCACAAAGGTGAGACAGTCCTTGATGTCTACTCTGCTTCTCCACGTCTTACTGTGCCTGTGCGGATATCTGCCTCTGCCTTCTCCTTCTCTACTATGGCCTTCTTGGATTCCGGATCTGCAGGAAACTTTATTTTGGCCTCTCTCGTCAACAGGTTCAACATCCCGGTGACCAGTCTCGCCAGACCCCTCTACATCAATTGTGTAAACAATGAAAGATTGGACTGTACCATACGTTTCCGCACGGAGCCCCTTCTAATGTGCATCGGACCTCATCACGAGAAGATTGAATTGTTGGTCCTCCCCAATTGCACTTCCGAAATTCTCCTTGGACTACCCTGGCTTCAACTTCATTCCCCAATCCTGGATTGGTCCACTGGGGAGATCAAGAGTTGGGGGCCCTCTTGTTTCAAGGACTGCCTAAAACCGGTTCCCAGTACCCCTTGCCGTGACTCTGTGGTTCCTCCTGTAACCGGTCTCCCTAAGGCCTATATGGACTTTGCGGATGTTTTTTGCAAAAAACAAGCTGAGACTCTACCTCCTCACAGGCCTTATGATTGTCCTATTGACCTCCTTCCGGGCACTACTCCACCCCGGGGCAGAATTTATCCTCTGTCCGCCCCTGAGACTCTTGCCATGTCTGAATACATCCAGGAAAATTTAAAAAAGGGCTTTATCCGTAAATCCTCCTCTCCTGCCGGAGCCGGATTCTTCTTTGTGTCCAAAAAAGATGGCTCTCTACGTCCTTAAATCGACTACCGCGGTCTTAATAAAATCACGGTAAAGAACCGCTACCCCCTACCCCTCATCTCTGAACTCTTTGATCGCCTCCAAGGTGCCCACATCTTTACCAAACTGGACTTAAGAGGTGCTTATAATCTCATCCGCATCAGAGAGGGGGATGAATGGAAAAGGGCATTTAACACTAGAGATGGACACTTTGAGTATCTGGTCATGCCCTTTGGCCTGTGCAACGCCCCTGCCGTCTTCCAAGACTTTGTTAATGAAATTTTTCGTGATCTCTTATACTCCTGTGTTGTTGTATATCTGGACGATATCCTGATTTTTTCTGCCAATCTAGAAGAACACCGCCAGCATGTCCGTATGGTTCTTCAAAGACTTCGTGACAATCAACTTTATGCTAAGATAGAGAAATGTCTGTTTGAATGCCAATCTCTTCCTTTCCTAGGATACTTGGTCTCTGGCCAGGGACTACAAATGGATCCAGACAAACTCTCTGCCGTCTTAGATTGGCCACGCCCCTCCGGACTCCGTGCTATCCAACGTTTTTTGGGGTTCGCCAATTATTACAGGCAATTTATTCCACATTTTTCTACCGTTGTGGCTCCTATCGTGGCTTTAACCAAAAAAAATGCCGATCCCAAGTCTTGGCCTCCTCAAGCGGAAGACGCCTTTAAACGGCTCAAGTCTGCCTTTTCTTCGGCTCCCGTGCTCTCCAGACCTGACCCATCTAAACCCTTCCTATTGGAGGTTGATGCCTCCTCTGTAGGAGCTGGAGCGGTCCTTCTACAAAAAAATTCTTCCGGGCATGCTGTTACTTGTGGTTTTTTTTCTAGGACCTTCTCTCCGGCGGAGAGGAACTACTCCATCGGGGATCGAGAGCTTCTAGCCATTAAATTAGCACTTGAGGAATGGAGGCATCTGCTGGAAGGATCAAGATTTCCAGTTATTATTTACACCGATCACAAGAACCTCTCCTACCTCCAGTCTGCCCAACGGCTGAATCCTCGCCAGGCCAGGTGGTCTCTGTTCTTTGCCCGATTTAATTTCGAAATTCACTTTCGGCCTGCCGATAAGAACATTAGGGCCGATGCTCTCTCTCGTTCCTCGGATGCTTCGGAAGTTGAACTCTCTCCGCAACACATCATTCCTCCTGACTGCCTGATTTCCTCTTCTCCAGCCTCCATCAGGCAAACTCCTCCAGGAAAGACCTTCGTCTCTACACGCCAACGCCTCGGAATCCTCAAATGGGGTCACTCCTCCCATCTCGCAGGTCATGCAGGCATCAAGAAATCTGTGCAACTCATCTCTCGCTTCTATTGGTGGCCGACTCTGGAGACGGATGTCGTGGACTTTGTACGAGCCTGCACTGTCTGTGCCCGCGATAAGACTCCTCGCCAGAAGCCCGCTGGTTTTCTTCATCCTCTGCCTGTCCCCGAACAGCCTTGGTCTCTGATTGGTATGGATTTTATTACTGACTTACCCCCATCCCGTGGCAACACTGTTATTTGGGTGGTCGTTGATCGATTCTCCAAAATGGCACATTTCATCCCTCTTCCTGGTCTTCCTTCAGCGCCTCAGTTGGCTAAACAATTTTTTGTACACATTTTTCGTCTTCACGGGTTGCCCACACAAATCGTCTCGGATAGAGGCGTCCAATTCGTGTCAAAATTCTGGAGGGCTCTCTGTAAACAACTCAAGATTAAATTAAACTTTTCTTCTGCATATCATCCTCAATCCAATGGACAAGTAGAAAGAATTAACCAGGTCTTGGGTGATTATTTACGACATTTTGTTTCCTCCCGCCAGGATGATTGGGCAGATCTTCTACCATGGGCCGAATTCTCGTATAACTTCAGAGTCTCTGAATCTTCCTCCAAATCCCCATTTTTCGTGGTGTACGGCCGTCACCCTCTTCCCCCCCTCCCTACCCCCTTGCCCTCTGGTCTGCCCGCTGTGGATGAAATTTCTCGTGATCTTTCCATCATATGGAGAGAGACCCAAAATTCTCTCTTACAGGCTTCATCACGCATGAAGAAATTTGCGGATAAGAAAAGAAGAGCTCCTCCCATTTTTTCTCCTGGAGACAAGGTATGGCTCTCCGCTAAATATGTCCGCTTCCGTGTCCCTAGCTACAAGTTGGGACCACGCTATCTTGGTCCTTTCAAAATTTTGTGCCAGATTAATCCTGTCTCTTACAAACTTCTTCTTCCTCCTTCTCTTCGTATTCCTAATGCCTTTCACGTTTCTCTTCTTAAACCACTCATCATCAACCGTTTCTCTCCCAAACTTGTTTCCCCCACTCCTGTTTCCGGCTCCTCGGACATCTTCTCCGTCAAAGAGATTCTGGCATCCAAGAAGGTCAGAGGGAAAACCTTTTTTTAAGTTGATTGGGAGGGTTGTGGTCCAGAAGAGAGATCCTGGGAACCTGAGGACAATATTCTAGACAAAAGTCTGATCCTCAGGTTCTCAGGCTCTAAGAAGAGGGGGAGACCCAAGGGGGGGGGTACTGTTACGCCGAGCGCTCCGGGTCCCCGCTCCTCTCCGGAGCGCTCGCTACACTCTCCTCACTGCAGCGCTCCGGTCAGATCCACTGACCCGGGGCGCTGCGATACCGCCTCCAGCCGGGATGCGATTCGCGATGCGGGTGGCGCCCGCTCGCGATGCGCACCCCGGCTCCCGTACCTGACTCGCTCTCCGTCGGTCCTGTCCCGGCGCGCGCGGCCCCGCTCCCTAGGGCGCGCGCGCGCCGGGTCTTTGCGATTTAAAGGGCCACTGCGCCGCTGATTGGCGCAGTGGTTCCAATCTGTATCTTCACCTGTGCACTTCCCTATTAATACCTCACTTCCCCTGCACTTCCTTGCCGGATCTTGTTGCCATTGTGCCAGTGAAAGCGTTTCCTTGTGTGTTCCTAGCCTGTGTTCCAGACCTCCTGCCGTTGCCCCTGACTACGATCCTTGCTGCCTGCCCCGACCTTCTGCTACGTCCGACCTTGCTTCTGTCTACTCCCTTGTACCGCGCCTATCTTCAGCAGTCAGAGAGGTTGAGCCGTTGCTAGTGGATACGACCTGGTCACTACCGCCGCAGCAAGACCATCCCGCTTTGCGGCGGGCTCTGGTGAAAATCAGTAGTGACTTAGAACCGATCCACTAGCACGGTCCACGCCAATCCCTCTCTGGCACAGAGGATCCACTACCTGCCAGCCGGCATCGTGACACATATTTATCACATGCCATGCAACCATTTACCAAATTTAGCGTGCATACACATTACTACCGTACAAATTAAAGGTGAAGAATTTTTTTTCCTACACTATACTTGAAAAGGGATTTGGCCAATAATGTAATAGGGCTCTAAGTCTGAATTGGCAGTGTGGGTCAGGAAGGAATGTTTCCACTCTGTGGAACACTGAATGTTGTCCAGGGGTGTTTTTGTCTTCCATTTAATAATCTGGCACTAAGTATAAGGTTCAAGTCCATAGTAACATAGTTCATATGTTACAGTAAAGAACCTCTGTCTGTGCTGGTGTAGAAACCTTCTTTCCTCCAGTCCTGGATATAAATAGATTAATTGTTCAGACCAGCAAGCAGACAGCATCAATGGGAGGACAACCAGGGCCTCCATCCCTTCCAACCGATTTGGGGAAGAGCTCTCCCTGCATTCCATTGTACCAATGTCTTAAAGACATTTGGCCCTCATTTACTAAGCTGAAACCGACCAGTTTTTGTCTGGTTATTTTCTCTGAGACATGTCTGCGCCAGTGTGTGACAGTGTGCGCCTGAAAAATCCGACAAACCCGAAAAGGGGGCGTGGTCTGCCACAAAAGGGTGCGTGGTCTGCCACAAAAGGGGCGTATTTTCACAACCCGACCGATTTACTATGGAATTCACAGAAAATCCTGTGGGTAAATGGCTGGAAATATCGACCTAGAAAAAGCTGGTCAGAAAATGTTCCCGACTTTTCCCAATAGTGACTAGAGAGGAATCCTGCAGGTCTGAAACAACTTGTCACACTAGTAAAAACCCGAAACTCTTAGTAAATGAGGCCCATTGAGGCAATAGAACAGCTGAGCATCAGCTTCCTGCCTGGCTGACCAGCACTTCCCCTATGATGCTGCATCATTCTGCTCTGTCCAGGCCTGTCTAGAAGAGTCCAGAGCAGTAAAACAGCAGTGGACCCAGGACAGTATTCTCAGAGGGACATGTTCCTCAACCTGCGGCTCTTCAATTGTTGCAAAATGTCAGTGCATGATGAGAATTGTAGTTTGCAACAGGTGGTGAGACAAAGGTTGGAAAACATGAATTTAAAGGCACAGTGATAAAGGTCATCAGAGGACATAATGGTACTGTCACAGTTCATTGAGGGACAGTGGCACAGATCATAATGGGCATAGTGGCACACTTCATTACCAGGGCAGTGGAACAAATCATTATGGGCACAGGGGCACACTTCATTACTGGGGCAGTAGCATGTTGTATTATGGGGCAGTGGCACCGTTATTATCTGGGCATTGGAACACAGCATTATGGGGCAATGGCACGGATCATTATGGGCACAGTGGCCCACTTTATTATGGGCCCATTGGCATGCTTTATTATGGGGGCAGTGGCACAGTTCATTCAGGACAGTGGCAAAGATCTTTATGGGGACAGTGGCACAGTTCCTTATGGAACAGTGGCACAGATCATTATGGTCACAGTGGTACAGTTTATTATGGCCATAAGGACACTAGCATTAGTGCATTGCGAGACAATGGCACACTTTATTAAGGGGACAATAGAACACTTCATTGGGGGGGCAGTGGCACACTTCATTATGGGCACAATGGAACAGTTCATTAGGGGGACAATAGAACACTTCATTAGGGAGGGAAGTGGCACACTTCATTATGGGAACAGTGGCACAGATTATTATGGGGACAGTGGCACAGTTCATTAGAAAGTACAGTAGCATAATTCTTGGTTTGAGGGGGTACAATCACATATTTATTGTGTCAAGGGACAGAGTGGCACAATTATTCGGTTCAGGGCACAGTGTGTGGCAATATAATACATAATGTTGCAGCAGGTTGCAGTATTGTATTCAGGGTACTGTATGTCCTTGTATGATCTGCAGTGACATAATGGCTGGCTTCTTTTTAGTTGTTAATAATACATCTTTGAGCATATCCTTAACACTGCTCTATATATACTGGCAGTACCCCAGCATTCAGAGATTTCAATCACTTGTATTGGCTTCTGAGGTAGAGTTAAACTTGTCAATATGTAAAAGGCTGAAATAAGTGGTGCATATTGTGAATTTTTTGTTCATTTTACGTAATAGTCTTTTTTCATTATGACCCATAATTTACTAAATTTACTAAAACTTACCGGATTTAAATACAACGTACAGGATTTTCAGTTGTATGGATGTTGCTCATCTGTTCATAGGAAAATTATTTTTAGCAGTCTACAGTGGCTCCCTGAGTAAAAGTTCCTTGCTAGTTATTGTGATGGCCCAGTATGGGAGGTGTTCCCACGTACCCTTGCTGCCCTGTCTGGCAGCCTCCCTTCAGTGTCCCCTGGGCCCCTTGTGCTTGTTTCCCCCCTGTAGATATGTTTTGCTATGTATTGTAATATATAATGTATTGTTGCTTTAAGAAATGTACCATGTGATTGTTACCCAGGAGGTACTAGTGACCAGGTGATCCCAGGGGTGACCTGTGGGCTTCCTGCTAGTCTCCCCCATATAAGCCCTGGGTGGAGCTAGCTTGCTCTCTTATTGTTGAGGTCCAGCAGTCAAGTCAAGGTGTCTGTCCAGAGTCATTGGAGGCCTCACGTCAAGTCTGCAGCCACAGTCAATTGCAAGTAAGCTACAGTCATAGCTTTGTCAGTTGTCAGTCAAGTCAGAGTGGCCTGCATTAAATTGTCCAGTCCAACCACAAATCCCAGCAAGCGGTCTCTGAGTCACTGGTCACCTCCGTGGGCCCTGGCTGAATTGTATAGACTTTACCATCTGTCTACCCTCAGTAAAGCCACCGTTGTCCATAACTTGGCGTCAGAGTCATTATTGCCCCCCTGCCTAGCCCAGGATCTAGCGGTATATCTTCTGGTGGTATTGAGGATAAACCACACCCTGGTGTCACGAATACAAGAGGTTAATTCCATCTGCCCCTAGGGTAACAATATCTGCCCTCATCACACCCCGCTACCACATTATCAAAAGACTGTGGTTGTGCAGGGAGAAAAAAACACCTTTTTTGTGTTAAGTATGAAGTGTTGATTCATGTCTTGTGTCAGTCGCTGCACAAAACTTTTTAGTTATCGATCTAATCAGAACTCATTAAAGTGAGAAGTGTGGGCGCTGCCAGCTATCTGGCTCTTCAAGCAGTTGAAGTAGAAATTGCTCCACAGTCTTACAGCTTACATTTAATTTAGCAGAATTCAGCAGAATTCATCAGGTAGTTGCCTCTGTTTTAGGGAATGAGAAAGTCCACTTAGGGTTAAAAAAGTATTTATCTTTCTCAGATTGCAAATATTTGATCATATTATGATATCAATGATGGTCTTTTCAAATGGGATATCCAAAATAAAATGGTTTGTCTAAGGGGATATCCAAAATAAAATGGTTTTTCTATCCACAATATAGGGAATGATCACAAGAACAGGGACCCTTACAACGGTGACTTGTTTTTTTTTTCACTTTTTTTCTCTCAAAAAATGTCAATTCCTGGCAAAAGTTGCCCACCCACATGGGTAACTTAAAGACAAACTTCATGTTTCACACTTTTGTCTAAGTAGTAAATGCATCCATTCAAATAAATGCATTTTTTTGTATAGCCTGAAAAATTTCTTGTCAGGATGCACTACAGAAGATTCTAAAAGCTAGAGAGGAAAAAGAACACATGAATGTGTGCTACAATATTGTGCATTGAGAGTAGGAACCAAGTTTTAAATGTGAGTTGCCCTTATGGGTGGACAACTTTGCAGGTTTTAAAGGAAAGCTGTCATCAGTGTCGCCTGCACTAACCTGTTGGTAAAGACAGGTAGTGCAGGTGTCGCTGATGACAACGGTACTTACCTTGCCCCATTCTGTGCTGTCGCTCTCCAGCAATCTTCTTCGGTACCTTAAGCTCCGGGCCTGACTTGGAGCATGGGCGGAGCTTAGTGATCTCACTGCTGCTGTCCTCTGCTGGGTCCTGTTGCTAGCACACTGCAGCGGTGACGTCACTAAGCTTTGCCCATGCTCCAAGTCGAGCCCAAAGCTGAAAATACAGATGAGGATTCCTGTACAGTGCCTGTAAATCAGTATTTTTACTTCATAAAAAGTGGGCACAAATAGGCCTTACTGATGAGTTCTATACAACTGAATGGGGCTCATTGGGGACAAAACCATAAACTAGATAGATAGATAGATACCATAGATGCAACAGTCCAAGATAAAACAATGAGGGTTGTAGTCCACTGGTTGTCACAATCTGGTTCACAATGGTCACGGTGGCTGGGATGCTTCTACATAACCTCCCACACCCCTTAAATTGGTTGTACTTAAGATGATGGTGATGGTTGTCCCCATGGCCACTACCTCTTTGTGTTTTGTGGTCAATGTAAGCTGAGGTGCCGTAGATAGTAATGTGCAATTGTCAAGCCAGATATTGGGGAAACTTGCAAATCCATAACTTCTCTTATTCATCAAATAAACAACACTTTCAAGTTGGAAGCAGATTCTTTACCAGTGCTACCAGGTGTTCTAAGGAACCTGTCTGCTTCAATGGGTAGAACAACCACTGGGTGGGAGGGAGATCATTCTGTAAGGAATTGTAGTTTTGCAACAGCTAGGGACAACCTGGTTTATTGTTTACAGCACAGTAAGAAAGGCAGCTCAGGTTTGCTTCAATGGGTGGGGTAGCTGATGTGTGGGAGGGAGAAAAGTGACTTCACAATTAAAAACAAGGGATCCTAGGATGTGTAATTGAAGGGATGGAACTCCAACAGGAAATAACCATTTCACAAAATGAAAGTCACAGCGGTATGGTGATCTCACAACATGGGCATTTAGCCCTAAAACAAGCATGGATGCTTCCTAAGCATGCCCATTCCTGTCTAACAGGTAAGTACTAAAATAAACTTATGGTGGATAACCCCTCTAAGGCCTATTCCAGATGCCCTATATATTTTTACCCTATATATATTGCAAAAAATTGTGAGCCTCTACTGATCCAAATTTACATTACCTGAAGGATCTATGATAATCTATGTTTTATTCAGCAGAACAACAAAGTCTGGTTTTTGTGTCTGTAATAGAAACCTGTAAATGAGGCCACATTTAAGCCATATGAAATATGTCCAAAGGGAATTATTCAGCTCTATATCTTCATCAGAGCTCAAGTGTCATGGAGACAATGCCAAGTTGCAGCATGCTTGCCTTGTCCTTACTGTCTTGACCTATTGACATACAGGGCTTGGTTTCCAGCACTGATCCCTGTTAGTCAATCAGTAAAGGTAGGAAGGAACAGGGAATGTGGATTTACTGAAATAGAAATTGTTCCACAAACATAGATTTCCATGTTAAAAGGTATATGCACTGGTTGACCAGTGAAAAGTGAAAAAACATTTTGGTACTCTCAATACTTGAAAAAGATACTGATGACAATATAACATTACTGCACTCCATAAAGCCATTATAAAGGCAGTGACGTTTTTTGAATGACTGGAGTAGTGATGGGTATAAAAGTAAATGTGCAAGTAATAATTCAATTTACCAAAAATGTAATGAAATGGAAAATATTCAGTGCAGCTTGTTATCACTATTCATGCTGTAACCATTCTTTTTTGTCCCATCTTAGGCAAATAAACTAAGAACAAAAACACTAAGAAATACACTAAATCCAACGTGGAATGAAACATTAACATATTATGGGATCACAGATGAAGATATGATCCGTAAAACTCTAAGGTAAGCTGTTTAAGACCAGAAATGGTTTATGTAGTGTAATGTACCCCCAAAGAAAATCAACGCTGCACACATGTGTCTTTTGGTAAGGTAATGGAATATTGAGTGTTGAATACCAAGTTTGTTAGAGTTATTGTATAATATATTATTTCTAGATTTATATTACTATTACTATTATTATTATTTTAGGTATTTCCACCTTTGCTTTAGTTTTTTAAAGTGTCCATAGGCTTTAAATGACCTAAAGTTTGAAAGCACACTGCAGCACTTGATGCATTCCTCACTATCCATTATATGTCTCTATGTTCTGCTCTTTCAGTTAATATAATACATTTTCCTATTCACCTTTAGAGGCTTAAAACCTTTCTGGAACTCTTACTACTTTAAAGCGTTATCCATGTTTAAGGGTAAATTGTAAAGGGCCCCAAAACATATTAAAACAACAAACCCAACTGATACTTACCTCTGGCATTCTGCCCTGAGCCTCCGTCCACTGTCCGGTCAGTACTCTGGTCTTGCTTTAGGAGCACAGGTCACTTGAGGGCCGCAGTCAATCAGCAGTCTCCACGGTCTCGCTCTATACTCCTGGCATCACCACTCAGTGATGGGAGCCATGATGTCAGGAGTGCGAAAACCGCTGATTGGTGGTGGCAGTCATGTGACCTTCGCTTCTAAAGCAAGACCGAAGTACTGACCAGAGGGTCAACAGATGCTCAGCGCAAGACCCCAGAAGAAAGTTTAAGCTAGTTTGTTGTTTTAATATGTTTTATTAAATTTTCATCTAAATTTTTACTTAAAACATGGATAACCCCTTTAACAGACCTAAGTTAGGTCAGATCAGATAGCCAGTCTCTGGGAGCAACTGTGTGACCCCGAAACTATACAGAGTGTGAAGTCAGAAGTAGTTGGCCATCAATAGTATATTTCTTGAAAACGCCTTTTTTTTTAATGGTTAGGCTTTTCTACATAAACGAAGACACCAACTTGAATGCGTCAACTCATGTGAAATATGCGTGGGTCCTAAGGACGAAAGCTGCAGAGCAGCATGAATCATGTGAAAGTCTAAGCTATGGAAAAATAGAAACTGACTTCTGGTTGTGAGGTTGAGACAACACTAGACTATACTGTGGAACAGTATATGCTACTTTAACATGAACATGATTTGGCAATCATTTTGTCTTGACTTGTACCCAACACGTTATAGGGTTGTAATCACATTTTGCTGTAAAGTGACACGTTTTGATTATCTTGAATGTTGTGTTTCTCATCCTTATGCTAAAAATAAATGAAAGGAGCTAGAGACACATCAATGTTAAAGGATAAATGAATCCAGAAAACTCTAGGGATAGCAATATTTACCAAGTAAAGCTCTGTGCATGCATAGATCAAACATCAAACATTCAAGACAGACATTCGTTTTGTGATCTGTCTAGGATTTTATGTCTCATGAAAAATGCAGCTACTTTTTCCCATAATAACTGTCAATCGTTTATGAGCGGGTGCTCTGGGCTTTTATTAATCTAGTCTTTTTTTTTCTATGGTGTTCTAAATTCAAGGCTGGGGAGAGGCACATTTGCAGTGCAAATTTCTGTTATCTTCCTACAAGATGTAACTCATTACAGTGTCATACCTAATACAGCAGAAGGGTCAATACATGTGACATTCAATTTAGCCAACATTATTCCAATCTATATTTCTGTTGATTCAGTTCTTTTGTATACTACTATTCTCATTAGTATTACATTCATTGCTGACTGTGCCAAGAAAACCTTCTGCCATTTTACAATATATTCAATAATTGATGCGTAAATATTTCTATAAAAACCAAAGCAAAACAATCCAGTCATATAATTTTATAAGAGATAGCTGTAAAAAAAAACATTTTTATGAATTTAGAGGAATTTTTATCCACCTTAGGGACCACTATCAAAAAATTCTTCGACCACTGAGAATTTGGGTAGAGAAAGCAGATGGAGCAGTCGTTTCTAACATTAAAGGGATACTCCAGTGGAAAACATTTTTTTTTCCATATTAACTGGCTCCAGAAAGTTAGACAGATTTTTATATTACTTCTATTAAAAAAATCTTAATTCCTCCAGTACTTATCAGCTGCTGTATGCCACAGAGGAAGTTGAATTGTTATTTTCTGTTTGACTAAAGTGCTCTCTGCTGACACCTCTGTCCATGTCGGGAACTGTCCTGAGTAGGAGCAAATCCCTGTAGCAAACCTCTCCAGCTTTGGACAGTTCCTCACACAGACAGAGGTGTCTGCAGAGAGCACTGTGGTCAGACTGAAAAGAACAACTCAATTTCAGCAGCTGATAAGTACTAGTAGGATTAAGATTTTTTAATAGAAGTAATTTACAAATCTGTTAAACTTTCTAGAGCCAGTTGATATGAAAACAAATTTGTTATCCACCACAGTACCCCTTTAACCCCTTGACAACCCATGATGGACCTGGTCCATCATGGTGTTGCAAAGGGTGATTGGAGCAGGCTCCTGACTCGAGCCCCGGTGGATTTTTGTAGCTGGAGGTCCCTGCTAATAGCCGGCATGTGGCGATTCCCGCAGCTGCCTATTAACCCTTTCAGTCGCCGCTGTCAAAGCTGACAGCGGCGTCTAAAGGGACCTTTTGTGACGTCACATACCAGAAAAAATAAGTAAAAAGCGATCCAAAAGTCAGATCAATACCATAATGGTACCGATATAAACAACAGATTGCAGTGCAAAAAGTGAGCCCTCTTACAGCTCGGTATACAAAAAAAAAAAAGTTAAAAGGGTTAGGAAAGGACAATTTTATGCTTACAAATTTTTGTACAAAAGGTTAACATTTTTCAAAAGTACAGAATAGAGATAATGTGTCATTTTGTACCGAAAAGTGCTATGTGTAGAATCGGAAGTCCCCAAAAGTTTCAAAGTGGAAAAGGCTTTTTTTATTTATTTTTTTGCCCCACAAGTATTTTTATTTTTTTGTTTCACTGTAAATTTGGTAGTAAAATGAGTGATGTCATTACAAAGAATAATTTGTGGCACAAAAAACAAACCCTTATATGGGTATGTAGGTGAAAAATTTATAGCGTTATGGCTATTACAAGGCAAGGAGGAAAAACGAAAGTGTAAAAATGAAAAATCCCTTTATCCTTAAGAGATTTATCTTCTTTACATTAGTTAGGACAACAGCACAGTTATGGGATTTATTTATCTGTCTAGAGTACTAGAAGGTTAGAATTTTAGGTCGAATTTTTGTATGTTTAGTATGTTTTATGATTAGGGGAAACATTAGCCTAAGTTATCAACCCTCTACATAAGTAATAATAATACCATAGGAAGGACCCACTTGTCTGGGGAAGATCAAAATCAACTCTAATTTGGTCATTTAAATACATTCCTGACTCTCCAAATCTTCCAGTACCAAATGATTATAGCAGGATGTCAGACTCTAACTTCCTGTGGACTACAGAATGACGTTATCACCTACAAGATCCCCTCCTTCTTTAATCACTTTAAAAACAGCTAAAATGCATAGAAATGTGCAGTTAAAAAAACAATACAAAATTAAATGTGTGAACACAGCCTAAAGACATCAAATCCCTTTCTCCTTATGCCAATATTTCTCTTAAAAATGCATTTTGAGTAAGAAAATGCATCAGAACTGCACAGTGTGAACTGACCCCCAACCCTAAAGAGTTCACCTGGGGGACCTCCAGCACTAGAAGCCTGATGAGATGTCCAGCTGCAATAATCAAACACCCTAGCCAAAGCCAGATGATTCATGACAAATATAGGCTGCATTATAGAAGTCATATCATTGTGCATTTGTATATTTCATGCCTGCAACATCAGTAAAAAAAGAGGTAAGCAAAAGGCATACACAAAAACCTCCATATTATTCTCCTATAATAGCCTATGCTCCCCTATACTAGCAAAAAAAAAAAAAAAAATTTAATTTTCTGGAATGTTTCTTTAACATCTGGTATGTTCCACCATCCTTTAAGCTTGCTGAGAAGTTTGCCCATTGGGTGGGTACATGAACAAATTGTTAGACTCATGGCAGTATGCAGGACACACAGGCAGTGGGCCGTGCCAGGGAGTGGAGTCTAAGGTGCCACTGGTTTTCATCAGGGCGTGATGGTCTTGCGTGATGGTCTTGCTGCAGCAGGCGGCACCCAGGTTGCTACCCCTGGCACCACTCGACCACACAGGAGGCTGAGGTGATGCGAGGCACAGGAGGGATTCAGCAAGACGTAGTTGGAAAACAGGAGGTCAGGGCTGGCGGCACTGGAGCAGGGTCAGGACATGGAGCAGAGGGTCAGAGTAAACACAGAATAAGCTTTTACAATGGCACAAGGCAAAAAAGAGCCGGCAGAAGTTTGTGGGAGGTGAAGGTACTTATAACAAAGGTGCAGGTGTAAGTCATAATTATGGGTGCACTGGCTCTTTAAATCAGAGAGCTCTGGCGCGTGTGCGCCGGCGCTGAGGGAAGACAGACAGGGCAGCAGAGAGCAGAGGTGAGTGAGGGGCTGGGATTCGCATGCGGGCGCGTCTCGCGATGCGAATCCAGGGCCCGTTGGCTGGGGAGGAAAGTGCTAACAGCCAGCGTGTCTGGCCAGAGCACCGGATGTTACACTATTATGCTGCTTCTACATTGGATGGGTTGCCAAATGACTTTCCTTGTGTAGTATCTTTTTGAAGTATTGTGTTTATTGCGTTTTTTTTGTATATATTTTGCTGATACAATGAAGATTTTTCATTATTCTTTATATTGCCAGCAGCTGGTAGATGGTTTTTTTTCTTGTACTTTTTTTAAGGTTTATTTTTATAGACGTGAATGGAGGGGGCGTGATGGCTGTGGTTGCGTGTCATCCAGCATGAAGCACTGGATGACTGTGGTGCCATGCTGGAGATTGCGGGCGGTCCCAGCAGCCAGACCCCCACGATCAGACATCTTTTCCCCTATCCTTTGGATAGGGATTAGATGTTTAGGGGCAGAGTCCTCATTTAAGTATGAACACCGCATATCTGCCCATATGCATTTTCAAAGCTAGAAATACAAATTTTAGCCAAGTTGAAAACATGCAATTTTTAAGGTAAAACTTACATTTTCATATACTTTGATATCTTTAATATGTTTACCGATAAACTTACTGACTGACTGATTCATGGTGTTTTTTTTTTTCCCTTTTGTAATTTGTACTATATCTTCTATCATCATCTTCTTAAAAAAAATGTTTTAAGTTTTGCTCTGTTTTAGCATTAATGACATCTTAGAGCTCTATCCACACTTCATCTACTACTATCAATTGAGTCTAGCATGTGAATTCACTTTTAGATCTTTCCTTTGAAGAGAGTGAGAATGTTCTTTCTGTATCTTGGAAATCTCATCATTTGTTTTTAATACTCATTTGCCATTTTGCACATTCAGGCCATGAGTTTGAGCTGTTAAATATAATCTCTATCACTGTTTATCCAGGGAATGCAGTCTATATTTGATACATTAAATGACAACATGCACAATGCGTATCAGAGTGCCCCAGAAACAGATTATTCCTCATACACTATTGAAATGAGCAAAGATTGCATGGTCAAAGTAGGAGTGAGAGTATATAGCTCAGTGGTTCTCATCCTTTTTTGCCTGAGTACCCCTTGACAGCCCATTCCCAAAAAATTGTACCCCCATATTAGAGACATTTTGTTATGATTATAGTATAATTCATATGCTTTACGTTCCTCCATAACAGGCCCACTGTTCCTCCCCTTATCTCCCCAGTCCCCTGATTTACAGGTGACATCTTCTCTAATCAGAGTTGTTTACTTTACTTTTCTTCACTATCTGGCCTAGACCGCCATTAAGATTTCTCCCATACAAGACTTCTCCACAGAACCAGCCAAACAAACATTTTAGGCTCCTTTCTGCAGAACAATACCCACCTATTTACAAACGCACCATGTTTATTGTCACACACAGTAATAGTACCCGTTTTGCATCCCCATAAAATTGTTAGGTCCTCTCTGTGCCCCCAAATATAGTTGTAGGCCCCCGGTCTGCCGGGGCAGTGGAGCAACAAAGCTGATGGTAGTTACTGCCCACAGCAGCCAAGTGCTTGCACTTCCCCTTTGCTGTCCTCCTGCTCTGCTCCTCATGCAGTCATGTCAGCCTACCCTTTCTTTCAAAGTAGTCCACACCAGTAACCAGTGGCTGCCATTACTGATTTTTTTTTTCAAGTACCCCCTGGAGAACTGCTAAGTACCCCTGGGGGTACTTCTACCCCAGGTTGAGAACCACTGATATAACTGATAGCAATCTTATGAATATGGCCAGTATAAGACATAAATGAGAAGTATAATTATAAAGTATTTAGCTTCTTGGCTCCAATCTCTAATAACCAATAGAATGGATAAATATTTTGCAGTCACCATACATGAACTGTGGGCATGTAAACCTGAATCAGAGATGTAATCCAATAACACTGTGCACAAACTGTACATGAGTTATTGAAAGTGAGGTGCTAGTGAACACATCGCTCTGTATTGCCATATTCTCCATCTTTGCCAGTGGCCAGTGATTTTAGCAGTGCTAGTGGAGATGCTGATGAACATGCTTAAGGCTAAGTTTAAGCTATCTGGTAGTTTACCAGAGGAAAAAAAAACAAAGTGCCTAAACAATTTTTTTTCTCCGCTAAACTCCTGGCGTTTTGACTGAATTGTCGATGGAGCTTCATGTACCAAAGCTTGACGGCAATGTGAGAGGCTTAACAAGTGTTAAGGAGGCTCATTTACACATTCATTCAGTCATTCCAGTTAAATGGCCAGTCAATGAACCAAACAGAGGACAGCTTTACCAATTTGAGCACCCAGCTTTCAATTTAAAGGGTTTCTTCGCCCCTAGACATCTTATCCCCAATCCAAAGGATAAGGGATAAGATGTCTAATCGCCGGAGTCCCGCCGCTGGGGACCCCCACGATATCCCTGCTGCACCCGGCATTTGTTTAGAGCGTCGGGTGCAGTGCTGGAGGCTCGTGACATCACGACCACGCCCCCTGCCATAGACTTGCATTGAGGGGGCGTGGCCATGATGTAACAAGCTGGGCGTGGCCATGATGTCACGAGCCTCCGCCCCGCATCGCCAGTCATCCAGCATGGAGCGAAGTTCGCTCCGTGCACCGGAAGTCTGGGGTGCTGCAGCCGAGATCGCGGGGGTCCCGACGCTTGGATAGGGCATAAATTCTCTAGGGGTGGAATACCCCCTTTAAATCTTCTAGTGCTTATCCACAGGACCTGTACTTGTCTAGCAAAATCCTGGTGCATTATTTCTGGAAAGGGTACCATTTTTTGGTACCTTTTTATAGCTTATTTCACTAATCAAGAAATGCACTGCAGTAAAGTGTGCTCCTTTCAGTGAAGTCCATATATTTGTACAATGCTTGAAAGGTAAAAAAAACACTGGTTAGAACCATCCTCAACGACTGGGATTCTTTACTGTAAGAGCAGTGAGACTATGAAGCTCTCTGCCACATCAAGTTTTGATGGCTGCTCAGTTGGGAAGGAGTTTTAATGTAGGATGGGTATTTGGCATCGGCATCATAAGGTTTTTTTTGCACTTCTCTATATCAACACAGTAGGGTTATAGGTTAACCTCTAGCTTTTGTCTTTTTATACTTATCAACTGTGAAACTATTGGTTTAATCAGGGCAGAGATTAACAACAGAGAGCCCCTGTCATATCCAATTGCTAATCTGTTGACATCAGGATGCTTGCCATAGGGCAGCTCATTCATAGCTCTCCAGAAAATCCCTCAACGTACAAATCAGTCAGCAATTGTGAGACATAGATTAGAATGACCATAGAATCTTAGATCTAGGAGACAGTAAGAGCTGCTATATTTCTTTAAATGTGGCCATGAGACCTATGGTCTGCAGCACCCATATAGTATACAGTATCTAACCCTGGCCTGAAATGCTGTGATGGTAAATAAAATCAGATTTATAGTATAGATAAGAGCTTTAAAAACTATGCCATAAAAGGTATGTAATTCCATCTGCATTACCTAATTTTTTTGGACACATTTCTTTTAGGGTTGTACATTTTGACCTAAAATTTAGTTTTACTGCAAAAAAATCTGCATATAGAAAACTATTTGTATACAGGTTAAACAAGCTGCACAAAATGTACTATAGTACTACAATTTTTAATGATAACACTATAACTTACATAAGACGAGCTCCAGTTGCTACCTTCTAGCATAATCTGAAGTCTGAAATCACTCTTAACTTCTAACACTGAGGATGAGTGCTGCGGGGCTGACGCCAAATATTTGATGTAACTGTATGAGAATGGTCTGTGAGGAAAAAGTCATTGACTTATGTTTCAGACAGTTTTATCTATTATTTCATTGAAGTTTTCATGCCTTAGGGATACATTAGAATAGAAATACATAAACAGTACATACAATTTTGAGACCGTGATCTTATCATAATGAAACTAGAAGTGACAGTTATTTTGTTTTGTAGAATATACAGAATAAAAATTATAGGCTGCAGTATAAAAGATTATAAATAATCAGCAATAAAGCCAACAATACTTGCAAAACTATTAGAAAGACGAGTAATTATAAACCAATGATAATCTTTTATATATTGCTAACATATCCCACAAGTATGGAATGACAAGTGATAATAACAAATGAACGTGTTATGTTTCTCACCAGAGATAGTTTAGCACTGGCTATACTAGGGTGTGAAATCTAAAGAATATCCCTATACTTAAACTTTAACCCCCATAAGGAGGTAAGGACTCCCAGGTGACGGTTCCCAGAATAGTAAATTATTGGGGGAAGTAGCACTGAAGAAGCAGTTATTTAGTCAGGAAAAGAGCCAATCAGCAATCAGAAAGCAACAAGCCAGGAGTTAAAGGGGTACTCCAGTGGAATTTTTTTTAAATCAACTGTTGCCAGAAAGTTAAACAGATTTGTAAATGACTTCTATTAAAAATTTTTACCCTTCCAGTACTTTTTTGCAGCTTTTTTCCACAGAGGAAATTCTTTTTTTTTTTGTCTTGTCCGCAGTGCTCTCTGCTGACACCTGATGCCTGTATCAGGAACTGTACAGAGCAGGAGAAAATTCCAATTGCAAACCTATGCTGCTCTGGACAGTTCCTGACACGGACAGAGGACTGTGGACAAGACAAAGAAGAAATTCAAAAAGAAAAGAATTCCCTCCGTAGCATACAGCTGCTAAAAAGTAGTGGAAGGGTAAATATTTTTTTAATAGAAATTATTTACAAATCTGTTTAACTTTCTGGCTCCAGATGATTCCATTTTTTTTCCAGTATCCCTTTAAGACAGGAGATTGCCAGGGATCAGAGCCAGGAGTGAGATGACAGGTACTAGGGGAACATTCAATGCACATCATTCAGGAACGATACTGAGGCCAATGTCATGGTCAATAAGGAGTCAACATCAAATCATAACACATAGGAAAAGGTGCCAGACCAATCATAACACCTTAATCTTCAGGTAAAATGGTCAGGGCTTGATGCTATTTCCCCTACTACACTGCCATGCAGAGGAGAAAGGCAGCCCGGATCAGTATCCAAATGTAGACAAAAGCCATTTCTGAAGTAGTGAAGTAGCATCCAGTTGCCGAGCAATCAAACACAGACATTAGCAGGGTCTCACTCACACCTGTGGGTGAGGTTAGGAAAAGAATTCCACTCTTAGAACTCCTCTTGATGGGACGCAAGTTGATAAGATACTTCATATGACATTTATTGATATGCCGTTGAGAACTGATGTCCTTCTTGGGAATCTCCATCCTTCATTCAAGGCTATATCCCTAACCGTCAATAAATTATTGGAGTTTTCCACATATGCTAATTTTCTACATAACAGTTCTGAATTATTTAGTCTGTGAAATTTGCAGAACTGTCTTTTATGTGCAGGGATTGAAAAAAAAATATTTTAAGACTTTACCTAATTTTCTTTAGAACCCCAATAAAACCCTACTCTATAAATACAATATATATGAAGCAACCATGGAGCCTCTTTTGGTGGTTAAAATGTTCAATGGGCACTGTCATTAATCATGATTTTTAATATTTGATTTCTTATGCCAAATAAATAACTTTTGTAATTGGCTTCCATTAAAAAATAAAACATTTTATGTTAGTTTTTCTGCTGTATACTTCTGGCCAACAGGGGTCTCCCTTCTTGGCCAGAACACATTCCGTCTGGTCAAAATCTCAGATTTTGGTCTCCTGCTTGTAATGGCAGGAGACCAAACTAAAGAAGTGTTTCTCTGCACTAAGCTTGATTGACAACTGCAAAGAGCCTCACTGAAATCTATACAGACTAAGAGCTGCACAGAATGAAAGCTGCACAGAGCCTCACTGAAAGATGCACAGACTGAAAGCTGCTGCACAGAGCTTGAGGTCTTCTATTTATCACAGCACTGCAACAATGTGAAGGTAGAAGTGGTCCCCCAGCAGGCTTCAGTGATGTCATGCCTTCTGGGAAACACCCACTTTCTCCTGCTGGGAGATTTTACCAGGTAGGATACAGAGCTTTTTAAAGCTCTGACATTTTTTTTAAGGGTGGGAGGGGTATTAGGAATAGTTAGGGAACATAGCCTGAGTTAGTTTAGAAACGTTTATTTGGTGACAGGTACTTTTTAAGTAATGGCTGATGGAGACTTAAATGTGCCTGTCTAGATGTTCTGAACTACCATGTAAGAGGAAACAATTTTATTGACATTTTGTACACAAGTTGATCACCAGTAAAGAAGTTCATTGTCAGCAGCACTTCTGATTTTAGGCCTGCATACATAATGCTATCAGCTGGCAAACTAGCATTTGCTCTTTCATTGGCCTATTGCTGGCCAATCGGCCATATTACACAGGGCATTATTGGCTATTTGGTAGATAATCACCACCTGTGAAAAAACCTTTAATAATCCATGTAGTTTCACATTACAGTAACTTAGTATGTGTATCCTAACATTCCTAACTCAGTGAGCATATACTTTATAACTCAGCAACTCTTATCATGGATGTATAACTTCTATGTATTTAATTCCCAGGGCATTATCGGCTAAAAATATTCTAGATGTTAAATAATAGATTTCTCCATTTTCACTTCTGCAAACAGGACCCGATTCCTATACCAGTTTTTATGGATGACTAGCTTAAAGTAGAAATCAATCTGTGCTGAAAAGATAATGCAAATATTTATTTTTATTTTTTATTAGCCTCAATGGTGAGTGTCTTTATTGTATTTTAACTATGCATGTCTCATAGCCTTGTCCAATAATAAATCAGCCTGGTAGTCTCCTACCGTCAACCTTATCTTTAGATCCTCTGCTTGATCCTCTGCTTGGTTATTAAAATTCCTATCCAAGCTGCAATATTAATTCTTTATAGAAACTGAATTTATGGTACATTCTTTTTTAATATATTCAGGTATTAGAATGCCGGAGTGAATATCTTGCTGTTGGAATAGAGTTACTACTTGTAAACTAAATGTCATCCCATCAGTTAATACACACATCGATGAATTTAACCCTTCCCATTGTAAAGTTAATTTCATATTAAATACATTTTTATTCATGTAAAATAAATAGTAAAGACTGTATGTACAATGCTGTAAATGCAATTATAAATAAAGAAGGAAATGGTCCTTGATATTACACAAAAAAATAAAGGGAACACTAAGAGAACACATCCTAGATCTGAATGAATGAACTAATCATATGAAATACCGTATGCACACTGGCGTATAACACGCACCCCATTTTAACAGGGAAATTTAAGTAAAAAAAAATAAAATGTAAAATAAATGACTTGGACTAAATGCCATATCATCCCCCCAACTTCGTTTTCTTTTGCACCTCAGTTTGGTCCCATCCCCTCCAGTGCCACATAATAAAAATATGAAAAGCAGGGGAAAAGGGGGAATAATGAGGGAGGGGGAGGTAGGGAAAATGATAAGTAAAACTCACTTGTTTTCTCCCGCACTATCCCCAGGTACTGGTGTATAGTGCGGGAGACGCTGATTAAAATGTAGGGCAGATCCGGACAAGGAAGGGCTCATTTCAATCAGCGTTTCCCGCACTATACACCAGTACCTGTGAATAGTGCAGGAGAAAACAAGTGACAGTGCAGGGAGGAGACGCCGCTGGTCACTGATTTAAAGTGGCCGCGGCCGTGCTGTTAATACTTAACAAGCAACCGCTGCTGCGGCCGCTTTAAATCAGTGACCAGAAGACTTATTGGCGTATAACATGCAGGCAGGCTTTTTGCCTTAAATTTAAGTTTTAAAAGTGCGTGTTATACACCGATAAATACGGTACTTTTGTCTTTACATACAGTAGTTGAATGTGCTGGCTGACAACAAAATCACACAAAAATGATCAATGAAAATCAAATTTATCAACTCATGGAGGTCTAGATATGGAGTCACACTCAAAATCAAAGTTGAAAACCACACTACAGGCTGAACCAACTTTGATGTAATGTCCTTAAATCAAGTCAAAATGAGGCTCAGTAGTGTGTGGCCTCCACATGCCCGTATGACCTCCCTACAATGCCTGGGCATGCTCCTGATGAGGTGGCGGATGGTCTCCTGAGGGATGTCCTCCCAGACCTGGACTAAAGCATCCGCCAACTCCTGGACAGTCTGTGGTGCAACATGGTGTTGGTGTATGGAGTGAGACATAATGTCCCAGATGTGCTCAATCGGATTCAGGTCTGGGGTACGGGCGGGCCAGTCCATAGCATCAATGCCTTCCTCTTGCAGGAACTGCTGACACACTCCAACCACATGAGGTCTAGCATTGTCTTGCATTAGGAGGAACCCAGGGCCAACCGCACAAGCATATGGTCTCACAAGGGGTCTGAGGATCTCATCTCGGTACCTAATGACAGTCAGGCTACCTCTGGCAAGCACATGGAGGGCTTTGCGGCCCCAAAAGAAATCCCACCCCACACCATTACTGATCCACCGCCAAACCGGTCATGCTGGAGGATGTTGCAGGCAGCAGAACGTTCTCCATGGTGTCTACAGACTCTGTCACGTCTGTCACATGTGCTCAGTGTGAACCTGCTTTCATCTGGGAAGAGCACAGGGCGCCAGTGGCGAATTTGCTAATCTTGGTGTTCTCTGGCAAATGCCAAACGTCTTGTACAGTGTTGGGCTGTAAGCACATCCCCCACCTGTGGATGTTAGGCCCTCATACCACTCTCATGGAGTCTGTTTCTTACCATTTGAGTGGACACATGCACATTTATGGCCTGCCGGAGGTAATTTTGCAGGGCACTGGTAGTGCTCCTCCTTCTCCTCCTTGCACAAGGGCGGAGGTAGCGGTCCTGCTGCTTGGTATTTGCCCTCCTACGGCCTCCTCTACATTTCCTGATGTACTGGCCTGTGTCCTGGTAGCGCCTCCATGCTCTGGACACTACGCTGACAGACACAGCAAACCTTCTTGCCACAGCTCGTGTTGATGTGCCATCCTAGATGAGCTGCACTACCTGAGCCATTTGTGTGGGTTGTAGACTCCGTCTCATTCTACCACTAGAGTGAAAGCACCGCCAGCATTCAAAAGTGACCAAAACATCAGCCAGGAAGCATAGGAACTGAGAAGTGGTCTGTGGTCACCACCTTCAAAACCACTCCTTTATTGGGGGTGTCTTGCTAATTGCCTATAATTTCCACCTGTTGTCTGTTCCATTTGCACAACAGAATGTGAAATTGATTGTCAATCAGTGTTGCTTCCTGAGTGGACAGTGTGATTTCACAGAAGTGTAATTGACTTGGAGTTACATTGTGTTGTTTAAGTGTTCCCTTTATTTTTATGAGCAGTGTATAATGTGTTGCTGTTTGAAAACTTCCAATGAAAAGAATAACACTAGTTCAAGATCACTTCTTTTTTTCAACAAAACTAAAATCTTGGGGAGAAAAACTCTTAGTATTAAAGGGGTACTCCAATGGTATCAACTGGTGCCAGAAAGTTTGACAGATTTGTAAATGACTTCTGTTTAAAAATCTTAATCCTTCCAGCACTTATCAGCTGCTGTATGCTCTAGAGCAAGTTGCATAGTCCTTTTCTGTCTGACCACAACCTCTGTCCATGTCAAGAACTGGCTAGAGCAGGAGCAAATCCTTATAGCAATCCGATCCTGATCTGGACAGTTCCTGACATGGACCGAGGTGTCAGCTCAGAGCACTGAAAAGAAATTCAAAAAGAAAAGAACTCCCTCAGGAGCATACAGCAGCTGATAAGTACTGGAAGGATTACAATTTTTAAATAAAAGTCATTTTCAAATATGTTTAACTTTCTGGCACCAGTTGATAAAATGTTTTCCAGCGAAGTACCCTTTTAACTTCATATAAGAAATAGGTGCTCAATGTAAAGAGAAAATTAAACCAGTTTATTTTGTGGCATGCCAAAAAGTAAAAATTGATTAGGGTTTCTGTTAGTGTTTTTGCATTGTCAATGATAAAGTAGACCTTTAGACTAAAAATTACTAATTTACTTACTAACCTTAGGGTTTCCAGACCTTTGGCAGAATCACTTCCCCTACAATTGGGGCAAATTCACATATCCTATAGATAAATCCAGCTGATAATTTAGAAACTGAAAAAAATGTATGAGCTCATCATATTATATTTATGCACCATATATATATATATATATATATATATATATATATATACACTGCTCAAAAAAATTAAGGGGACACTTAAAGGGGTCCTACCGTGCTGACAACTTATCCCCTATCTAAAGGATCGGGGATAAGTTGCCTGATCGTGCGGGGTCCCGCTGCTGGGGACCCCCGCCATCTCGCACGCAGCACCCCGCTCTCATCAGGACCCGGAGCGAACATCGCTCCAGGTCTGATGACTGCCAATCACGGGGCCGGAGTATCGTGACGTCACCACTCCACCCATGTGTGATGTCATACTCCGCCCCCTCAATGTAAGTCTATGGCCGGGGGCGAGACACCACAGCTCTGCCCCCGTGTGACATCACGCTCCGCCCGCTCAATGCAAGTCTATGGCAGGGGCGAGACAGCTGTCTCGCCCCTGCCATAGACTTGCATTGAGCGGGCGGAGCGTGATGTCACACGGGGGCAGAGCTGTGGTGTCACGATCACCGGCCCCGTCATCAGACCCGGAGCGGATGTTCGCTCCGGGGCTTGATGAGAGCTGGGTGCTGCGTGCAACATCGTGGGGGTCTCCAGCTGTGGGACCTCGCGCGATCAGGCAACTTATCCCCGATCCTTTAGATAGGGAATAAGTTGTCTGCACGGTAGTACCCCTTTAAACAACACAATGTTACTCAAAGTCAATCACACTTCTGTGAAATCACACTGTCCACTCAGAAAGCTGGTTGACAATCAATTTCACATGCTGTTGCGCAAATGGAACAGACAACAGGTGGAAATTATAGGAAATTAGCAAGACACCCCCAATAAAGCAGTGGTTCTGCAGGTGGTGACCACCGACCACTTCTTAGTTCCTATGCTTCCTGGCTGATGTTTTTGTTAACTTTTGAATGCTGGTGGTGCTTTCACTCTAGTGGTAGCATGAAACGGAGTCTACAACCCACCCAACAAGGTTAAGGTAGTGCAGTTCATTCAGGATGGCACATCAATGCGAGCTGTGGCAAGAAGGTTTGCTTTGTCTGTCAGCGTAGTGTCCAGAGCATGGAAGTGCTACCAGGAGACAGGCCAGTATATCAGGAGACATGGAGGAGGCCATAGGAGGGCAACAACCATTATCTCCGCCTTTGTGCAAGGAGGAACAGGAGGAGCACTGCCAGAGCCATGCAAAATGACCTCCAGCAGGCCACAAATGTGCATGTGTCCACTCAAACGGTCAGAATCAGACTCCATGAGGGTGGTATGAGGGCCTAGCATCCACAGGTAGGGGTTGTGCTTGCAGCCCTACACCATGCAGGACATATGGCATTTGCCTGAGAACACCAAGATTAGCAAATTTGCCACTGGGGCCCTGTGCTCTTCCCAGATGAGAGCAGGTTCACATTGAGCATATGTGACAGACATGACAGAGTCTGGAGACACTGTAGAGAACGCTCTGGGTCAGTGATGGTGTGAGGTGGCATTTCTTTGGGAGGCCACACAGCCCTCCGTGTGCTTGCCATAGGTAGCTTGACTGCCATTAGGTACCAAGATGAGATCCTCAGACCCCTTGTGAGACCATATGCTGGTGCGGTTGGCCCTGGGTTCCTCCTAATGCAAGACAATGCTAGACCTCATGTGGCTGGAGTGTGTCAATAGTTCCTGCAAGAGGAAGGCATTGATGCTATGGACTGGCCCACCCATTCCCCAGACCTGAATCCAATTGAGCACATCTGGGACATTATGTCTCACTCCATCCACCAAAGCCACATTGCACCACAGACTGCCCAGGAGTTGTAGGGAGGTCATACGGGCACATGGAGGCCATACACTACTGAGCCTCAATTTGACTTGTTTTACGGACATTACATCAAAGTTGGATCAGCCTGTAGTGTGGTTTTCCACTTTGATTTTGAGTGTGACTCCATATCCAGACCTCCAGGGGTTGATAAATTTGATTTCCATTGATAATTTCTGTGTGATTTTGTTGTCAGAACATTCAACTATGGAAAGACAAAAGTATTTAATACGATTAGTTCAGTCATTCAGATCTAGGATGTGTTCTCTTAGTGATCCCTTCATTATTTAATCAGTGTATATATGGAGATGTTTTCCTACTTGAGCAACAATATTTTGCTGATTTGTATTTCATGGAAAATATAAATGCATCATTCCAAAGTTTAGTAGAGACAAGATATGCTGTAAACTAGTCCAAGTCTATAAAGCTGATGGACATCTGTCTTTTCCATATGAGTCATTTTCTATTTACCCAAATTGTCTGAAATTTGCCTTTTTTGCCTTATATTTTGAATTAAGACTGGTCCATGGTTTAAAGGCCATTAGGATTCAAAGTTAAAATTTCTCAGTTCATTACATAAGATTTCATCAAGTCCTGAATAAGGTTTAACAAAAAATGCATCATGCCCTGATTGTTAACTTGAAATATAAGATTTCTGCCAGAATTGACACAACTTTAACCTTTGTCTATAGACATGGTTCACCCAATTATTAGAAATATGTTGACAGACATTATGTAATAACCTAATAGTAGAAACTAAAGTGACAAAGATCAGGCAGTTAAATGGAATATCCAATTCAAACAAGCTAGGAACCTATTCACACATTGGTTCTGTGATGCGGGTCATATTGAGGCTCTTTCTCCACGCACTATACTCGTAGCAAATAGAATTCACACCACACAGTAACTTCTCTTTTTCAAAAAGTATGCTTTAGTGAAACTTCATTCATGGAAAACATAGTCCAGAAAGTATCAAAAGTGATAAAAACATGCAATTCACCCAAGGTGCACCATCTGGACGTGCTTGACACTTTGTTATGCTGGATTATCTCAGTCCATTCCCAGGCATCCTGCAGCCGAGAATTCTTCCTCTCGCAAAGGAGACAGCAGTTGAGCTTGCGTCGAACACTTAAGACTTTTCGGAGATCACGCTTTCTTTATCTTTTTGTTGTTATCACTTTTGATACTTTCTGGACTATGTTTTCCATGAATGAAGCATTTCACTAAAGCATACTTTTTGAAAAAGAGAAGTTACTGTGTGGTGTGAATTCTATTTGCAAGGAGTTAAATGGAATAGTCTTTTAGAAATCTGTGCTTGCTTTTTGAATAATGTATGCATTAATAGCTTAATGGCCATGCCTTATTAAGTAGTTAATGAGTATATTATTCCAAAGGGAAGTGCAGCTTCCTAAAAATAAAATGACCTCAAAGGGTTTTTAGAAAAAAAAAACATGATGTATTATGTAAAACTAAACATATTTCAAATGCACAAGATTTTGCAAATATATTGTTTGAGGGATATATACTTATAAATCTTCCATGTGCCTTCTTTGCTTTATTGGTCATAGTCCCGACCACCTTAGGACATTTATTATTGGAGTGGCAATAGGGTTTCAAGAATAACAGTTACAACCCAAAGGTCCCCTCTTACTCGCCACACATGCAAGGTGGGTGAACTGAATCTTTTTCCTCTAGAAGATTCAGGACACTCATGCTGCCTGCATGCACACTGCTTACAGGCAGAGACATAACAAGGACCCACCCAGGACATATGTCCCATATCCTGTGGCATTCACTGCTTCCCACAGTGTGTGCATGATCAAGAAGCACATATAGTTAAAATTACTTCTGTACAAGGGTCAAGTACAAAGTGCAGGAACTCGCCCACGATTTCCACTCAAAAGCTAGTCCTACAGGAATCCTGCTTATAGAAATGGTGCTCCTGCTGTGGGAAAAGGGCAGGAACTCAGTTTTCATGCGTTCCTGCAGGACCTGAGCCCTGCTTCTGAAGCAGGAACTTCCAGTGCAGGTAGCATCTCTGTACCATGCTGCCTGCACCAGACCCTCAGAGAAGGGAAAACCTGCATGGGAGCACTGGGAGCACACAGAGGAGGTTAGGGAAGCAGTGCGACAGGTGAGCATTGTGAATTTTTTTTCACTGTATGGGGTAGAATGGGGGATAACAACTACATGGAGGCATAAAGAGTCAATATACTATATTGGAGCACAGAGGTTACAATTTAATTAATATTTAGAAACAAAGAGGCCTAACTACTATATGGGGGCTAACAACTATATAAGGGGCACAGAGGCATCTAACTACTATATGGGGGCACAAATGGGCCTAACTACTATGAGGGCTTATCTACTATATGGGGCAACATAGAAGTCATTTCTACTATATGGGACATCAGGGGGACCTGAGGCGACCTGTCTAGTATATGGGATATCAAGTGGTTACGGTTACTGTGGTAAACAATAGAAATGTGGAATTTTTACAGGGTGCTGGAGTAAGGAGCCTAAAATTATTTTTGTCAGATTCTGCATGGAAAAGTAGTTATTGGGAGAAGTCCTGATGATGACCCAGGCTGGATAGAGAAGAAAAATAAAAGTAAGTGGCACAGACAAGGCATCTAATCAGACGTGTAGATGCTGTTGCCACAGCAGAAAAGGATGTCCTTGCGGTGCTCCTCCAGTGGGAATAATTAATGATAACCGTAAGCACGGACTGAAGAGTCGAGCCCTTACTCAGGAGGATTTGTTTGTCGAAAAATGCTTTGGTTGTAACCTGGGTCTGGGCCTTTAGTGTCTTTCACATGCTTATGCGCAGGAACTAGTTTACAACAAAACCTGAGTGTCAGCTCTCCGGCTCTTCTCCCTTCATTCTCTTGTCTCCTCAGCCTGGAATCACTGTTTGCCATGCGCATGGAACTCCTGTGCATGGCAAACAGTGATTCCAGGCTGAGGAGACAAGAGAAGGAAGGGAGAAGAGCCGGAGAGCTGACACTCAGGTTTTGTTGTAAACAAGTTCCCGCGCATAAGCATGTGAAAGACACTAAAGGCCCAGACCCAGGTTACAACCAAAATTTTTCGACAAACATTCCTCCTGAGTAAGGGTTCAACTCTTCAGTCCGTGCTTACGGTTACCATTAATTATTTCCACTGGAGGAGCGCCGCAAGGACATCCTTTTCTGCTGTGGCAACAGCATCTACACGTCTGATCTTCCATACCGTCCCGAGGGACAGGATCGATGTCGGCAGCACCCCAGCTCCAGTAAGCCATTTATCAGTCTGGCTGTATGCGCATAAAGGTGTTGTACTTGGAGTACAACACAGTAAGGTGAGCGTACCCCATTACAGCACACCTTTCTACCCCACACTCTCAAGGATTAACCGCACATAGCTGCGCTATCTTCTGTCTCATTTTTTCTCCTACCTATATCCAACAAGGCATCTAATGTGAGTCCTTGGATATAACTGCACTGTAATTGGAGATTTTCCTATCCTTGGTGAGGAAAATATAGATTTTATTAAAGACAGGAGACGAACATTATTCTTAAATCTTCTCTTTACTACTTCAGCAGCAAACAAAGAGTTAAAATACAGTTGGCAAGAAAATATGTAAATTGAGTCCAGCCAGTAGCCAATCACAGAACAGTCCCATAGTATAATGACCCAACTGACTAAACCATCTTCCTCTTTTCCTTGATGAAGCCGTAAGAATAAACTTGAACTGGAATGAAGGGAAATTTCTTCCTAGACTGGAAAGAGGAAACTTGTATCGGAACATCCGAAATTGTAGAAGGAAATTGTAGAAGGAAAGAAGGAACATATGGCCCTTTTGAAGAGTTGGTCAAATTGCAAAAAATTGAAAGATACAAATAAATAGGGTTGGGTAAATACAAAGAGAGGGATAATGTTCGCCTCCTGTCTTTAATAAAATCTATATTTTCCGCCACCAAGAGTAGGAAAATCTCCAATTTTATCACAAGACTGGAGACTTTACATTATGCTTGTTTAAAGCTTAACAGTTTTGATTAAAATAAATAAATATATAAATGTAAATAATGTAACATTTTAAAATAATACCATAGAAACATGTGTATCAGGTCTAAAGTAAAATTCTTTAAAAATTGACTCTGAAGACCCATTAGCTGCCTTTAAAATATCTGACAAAGAGCCTCCTGCTTGACTGACTTTGGTAGACATCGCGCTTCTAGTGGAATGAGCACCAAAGACAGAAACATCTATACCAGCTAAAGACATGGTTTAACTGATCCATCTGATTAAGTTCACCAAAGAAACTGGTAAATGGGGTTTACAAAAAGACATAAGTAATTGAGAACTAGAACTAGTTCTAAAAGATTCAGTTTTTTTTTCATAAGTTGTTAAAGTACGAACTACACAAATATTTTCCTGATGAGGGAAATTTGGGTAGAAAACTGTGCGGATGTTAGTTTTTGTACGTTTGTATACCTGAAAAGTGACTCCTTGAGGACAGAACTGTCCATGTGAGATATCTAGGGCACGAACATCTGACACACTTCTAAATGAAATGAGACATAATAGCATGGTAAGTTTGAAAGATATTAATTTCAAAGGAAGAGAATCATTATCTCCCCAAGAAACTATGAAAGGGGTTATCCACCATAAAATGATTTTAGTACATACCTGGCAGACAGTAAAGGACATGCTTAGGAAGGATCTGCACTTGTCTTGGGGCTAAATGGCTATGTTGTGAGATTACCATAACACTGTGGCTAGCTTTTTGAGCCCTGTGATTTTCAATCAGGGTGCCTACAGCTGTTGCATTAGTTGCAGATTGATCTCCCTCCCACCAAGCGATCGCTCCACCCATTGAAGCAGACAGGATCCCTGTCATCAGCTGACTAGTGAGTCAGGTCTCGGCCACATTGCAACCTGGGAAAAATGTGAGACAACAGTCATTTTGTAGGCTGTTAAAAATAAATATTGGGGTGAAAATCACATGAGAATTGTGAGAAAACCGTCACACACAGGTACAGACACTATATTATGAACTACACTAACTTTACAGCCCCTGTAGCATAGTCAAATAAAAACAATTCCTGGAATACCCCTTTAAGTTCAAAACCATAGAGACATCCCAAGTAGAGTTGTATTTGGGTAATGGAGGTCTGAGAAATGTGATCCCTTTCAAGAGTTTGCATATTAATGGATGTTTACCTATGGGTAAAGAGCGTATTGGAGCGTGATAAACAGATATAGAAGAACAATATACATTTATGGTTCTGTAAGCTTTACCTGAATCAAAAGAGTGAGAGAGAGAAAATTAGCTATTTGATTTAAAGGTGCATGTATGGGATCCAATGCCCGTTAAGTGCACCAATCAGACCAAATTTTCCAGGCTGAATTATAGGCTGATCTAGTACCTGGGGCCCAAGCGTCTGAGAGGATGTTTCTAGCTGATTTAGAAATTTCGAGGTCAGGTTCTGATTCCCGGAAATGAACCAAGCTACTAGGGATAGTAGACCCGACACAATGAGTGGATGAGGGTTCCCTGATGGATCTAAAAGCATTGAGTGATAATTCGGAAGAATGCAAGGGTAGTCTATGGACATTTTCAAAGCCTGAGGAAACCACATTTGAGTCAGCCATAAAGGGGTTATCAAAATCAGAGTGGATTTCAGAATTTTGGTTAAAAGTAGTGTTCTCGATATCAGAGCAAACGGAGGGAATGCATATAGTGTTGCTGGGGGCCAAATCTGTAGTAGTGCATCTGTACCCTGAGATTCCGGATCCGGATGCCAACTGTAAAACTGAAGCAGTTGACGATTTAGTCTGGATGCAAAAAGATCCAAATGAAAGGGACCCAATAGATGATTGAGTTGATTGAAAATGAGTCGATCTAATTTCCAATCGCTGTAATCTGTTAAAAAGCAAGAGTTCCAATCTGCTATGGAATTGGATATCCCCAAGAGGTATTCTGCTTTTAATCCAATATGTCTGTCCAGACAAAAATGATAAAACTCTTTTGCGATGTTTGCTAACATCTTTGATCTGGTGTCTCCTAACCAGTTGATATATTGTACTGCGGAAACATTGTCCATCCGCAGGCGAATACAACAATGAGTTTGATCCTTGGTGAAACTTTTGAGGGCAAAGAAATCTGCTAAAAGTTCTATACAGTTTATATGTAAAAGGGATTCCTGTTTTGACCATTTCCCTCCTGTGGAAAGAAGGCCACAACGAGCACCCCAACCTAGACGACTGGCATCCGATTCTATGATGAAATCTGGAATGGGGGTGAAAATTGCTTTTCTGTGCCAGGACTGTATATGTTGGAGCCACCAGAGAAGTTCTTCCCTGCTTTCTGAATTGAGAGCTATCTCGTTCGAATATCCAAGCCCTTATCTCAAATGTTGAGCTTTGAGACATTGAAGGGCTCAATAATGGAGAGGTGCAGGAAATATCGCTTGAATAGAAGAGGAAAGGAGACCCACAATATAAGCGATAGCTCAAAGGAATACTAAGTGTTTGTTTAGAACAGATCGTATTTATCTCCAGATTAATTTTTATTTCTTGGTTGGAAGATTCAGAATGGTTGTATGAGTATTGACCAGGAAACCCAGAAATTCTATCTCTTTTGAGGGTGTCAAAACCAATTTCTCCCAGTTTATAATGAAACCCAGGTTGGATAATAAGGTTATTGTCCATTGAGAGTGTAGTTGAATAAGTGGTAATGATTTGGCCATGAGGAGAATATCATCTAAATAGATAATTAAACACCTCGAGCCCTCAGAATAGCTATTACTGGTTTAAATAGTTTTGTAAAACACCATGTGGCTGAAGATAGACCAAATGGTAGACTGCCAAATTGCCATTTCTGACCTTCCCATATGAATTGGAGGTATGGTTGTGACATAGGGTGCATAGGCACCGTGAGGTAGACGTCTTTGAGACCTATCTTGATCAGCCAATCGTCTTGTAATAATAAATCTTTTAAGAGGTGTATGCCTTCCATCTTGAAATGATGATATAGAACAAAATTGCTCAGTATTTTTTGATTGATGACAAGTCTGTGACCTCCATCTTTCTTTTTCACCAGAAACAGGTTGCTGAGGAAACCTGAAATATCGCGCCTTTGGAACATAGTTCCTTGATTTCTAGATTAATCAGATCTCAATCTGTGTTTGAAAAGACTATTGGATGATGTTTCTGAATTTGTATAGGTGTTGTTATAAATTCTATTTGGAAGCCTAATACTGTGTTCAGAATCCATGCATCTGATGTAATCATGGACCAGGCATGGAAAAAATTTGCTAATCTTCCCCCTAGGGGTATGTGAGAAGAATGTGGAAGAATTGCTCTTACCTGCAGCAGGTCTCTATCTAGAGAAACCTCTCTGTCCTCTAGCCCTCCAAGGGCAGCCTCTGGTTGGGAAGATAGGAGCTGTGTGGTATGAAGGTGTTAACCCCTTAAGGACTCAGCCCATTTTGGCCTTAAGGACTCAGACAATTTAATTTTTACGTTTTCATTTTTTCCTCCTCGCCTTCTAAAAATCATAACTCTTTTATATTTTCATCCACAGACTAGTATGAGGGCTTGTTTTTTGCGCGACCAGTTGTCCTTTGTAATGACATCACTTATTATATCATAAAATGTATGGCGCAACCAAAAAACACTATTTTTGTGGGGAAATTAAAACGAAAAACGCAATTTTGCTAATTTTGGAAGGTTTTGTTTTCACGCCGTACAATTTCTGGTAAAAATGACATGTGTTCTTTATTCTGAGGGTCAATACGATTAAAATGATACCCATTATTATATACTTTTATATTATTGTTGTGCTTAAAAAAAATCACAAACTTTTTAACCAAATTAGTACGTTTATAATCCCTTTATTTTGATGACCTATAACTTTTTTATTTTTCCGTATAAGCGGCGGTATGGGGGCTCATTTTTTGCGCCATGATCTGTACTTTTTTTTGATACCACATTTGTATATAAAAAACTTTTAATACATTTTTTATAATTTTTTTTTTAATAAAATGTATTAAAAAAGTAGGAATTTTGGACTTTTTTAATTTTTTTTTGTTCACGCCGTTCACCGTACGGGATCATTAACATTTTATTTTAATAGTTCGGACATTTACGCACGCGGCGATACCAAATATGTCTATAAAAAATGTTTTTTACGCTTTTTGGGGGTAAAATAGGAAAAAACGGACGTTTTACTTTTTTATTGGGGGAGGGGATTTTTCACTTTTTTTTTACTTTTACTTTTACATTTTTTTACATTTTTTTTTACACTTGAATAGTCCCCATAGGGGACTATTCATAGCAATACCATGATTGCTAATACTGATCTGTTCTATGTATAGGACATAGAACAGATCAGTATTATCGGTCATCTCCTGCTCTGGTCTGCTCGATCACAGACCAGAGCAGGAGACGCCGGGAGCCGCACGGAGGAAGGTGAGGGGACCTCCGTGCGGCGTTATGAATGATCGGATCCCCGCAGCAGCGCTGCGGGCGATCCGATCGTTCATTTTAATCGCGAACTCCCGCAGATGCCGGGATCTGTATTGATCCCGGCACCTGAGGGGTTAATGGCGGACGCCCGCGAGATCGCGGGCGTCGGCCATTGCCGGCGGGTCCCTGGCTGCGATCAGCAGCCGGGATCAGCCGCGCATGACACGGGCATCGCTCCGATGCCCGCGGTTATGCTTAGGACGTAAATGTACGTCCTGGTGCGTTAAGTACCACCTCACCAGGACGTACATTTACGTCCTGCGTCCTTAAGGGGTTAATATAGAGAACGCCCTTGAAAAACTATCTTAAGGGACGTTTGGGCTTTGTCCAACGATGAAAATAGCCCTACATATTTATTGATCTCCTTTATATTAAAGTCGCCAAAAAGATGAATATGAACAGAGGGACCAGACTCTGAGTTTGCCAAATGGACCAACTGAGGGTGCAGCTTCATTAAAATGGATCTTTTGCTCTCCATACATAGTGCCGCATTGGCATTTCCAAAAAGGCATAAGGCGGGTTGAGCCCAACCTCGTAAAATGTGGAGGTCAATGGGGTTTCCTGATGAGGAAGCTTCCTCTGTCATATCCAATATTCTGGTTAGGGGACCGAGAATATCTAGAAATGTATCTTGGATTGAACTTGGACCGATCAACTCACCTTCTTAGGGTTTTGGCTTAATTTGGTTATTTAACAAACAAGAGTCGGATCCAGATCAGGAGTGTTAGGCAGCTTGTTGGGGAGGGTAGGCCAGGGGCATTCCGACTTGAGCTTGCTATGACCAGCTTTATCTAATGGTTTCTTAACCCGGGAACAAACATATTTAGAAACTTTGGGATGAGGGACCCACTCTCCCGATCGGGGGTGTTTCATATGACCGGGATCGAAGTAGGGATGCCCAGCGCTGTCCAATAAAAGAGGTTCAGTAGAATCCTCCTCATCAAAATCAAAATCTTCATCTGAGATATCCTCATATTCGGAATCTCTGTCCGATTCAGATATGATAGCGTTATCCTCCGAAGAGGATTGCTGGGGAGATATAGGGAGATATATTGCTTTCTTTTTAGAAGAGGCTGTAGATGCCCGCTTACATGTGGCTTCCTCAGGGGCTGAGGGTCCGGGATGCAAATTAGATGCATCTAGAATAGTGCTTTTTGATAAAGCTTTAGTATGAACCTGATCCCCATAATGTCTAGACATTTTGAATTGTTTACCAATAACGGGATCGGTAGAAATGTGGCGTCTCTTTTGAGTGGTTTTCCCTTTCTTTAAACCACCTGCCATATGTGAAGTGGACCAGAATAAATCTGACTGTGTCGCTGGATCTTTCTGTGGTGATTCCTGGTTTTTGGAGCAATTAATAGCCATGGCAACAGACTTTGTAATTACATTCTGCATGGATGACATAGCAGACTTGACTGCTGTGTGCACTGACTTTGCTGACCAATTGGTCTACCAAAGAGTGTAAAATATTTTCATCCACTAATTCAAGATGTTGTGTCTCAGACACTTTAGTGGGTTCTTCATTTGCCATGACAGCAGTATATATGATGTAAAGGGGGAAAAAATTGATAAGTATTAGACTTGTGCACTAGAAAAATTTTCGTTTAATTTTGTTTCGTTTTTTCGTTTTGGAAAAAAAATTCGGTTCGGCAATATTTTCGGTTTAGATTTTTCGGATACATTCGGTATTCGGGTATTCGTGTTGTTTTTTTCGGATACATTCGGTATTCGGGTACATTCGGTAAATCTTTTTAGTCTTTTTTTGGACTTTAGCGATCCTAATAAATAATGGAGATACCTTTTTTATTAAAATTTCGCAGGGTATCATAAAAAAATCATAATAAAAAAGATACAGTGGTGATGGAAAAAATTGTATCTAACGAAATGTATCTTTTTTATTATGAAATGTTTATTCATTTTTAAACAGGGATCAATTTATGTGAGCGGGTAAAGCACAAAAAATGGAGCCGACAATAATAAAAATGTAGTGTGTGCGTGTTTTTCACTTTTTTTAAAAACATTTTTTAGGTAGTACTACTACTCCCAGCATGGAACACACTCTTCCATGATGGGAGTAGTAGTTACCTGTACTAATTGACAGATCGCAGGGGTCCCTTGCGATCCTCTTGTACAGATGCGGCGGCTGCTCTTCTATGGTCCCCTGCACTCACGTATATATACACATATTCATATTTCCCGCAGAGCTGTGATTGGCCAGATGGTTCCAGCCAATCACAGCTCTCTGTGAGAAATAGGAATATGTGTATATATACGGCCGTGCAGGGGTCCATAGGAGAGCGGCCGCCGCATTCATACATTATACTGGAGTATCGCAGTGGGCGTCAGGAGTGATACCCGCAGTGATCTTCCCTTTACTACAAGTACTACCACTCCCAACATGGAGTACACTCTGCTCCATGCTGGGAGCTGTAGTACCTGCATTAATAGACAGATCGCAGCGGGTGTCAGAAGTTACACTCGCTGCCATATGTCTATTAATGCAGGTACTACAGCTCCCAGCATGGAGCAGAGTGTGCTCCATGTTGGGAGTATTAGTACCTGCAGTAAGGGACAGATCCCAGGGATGTCACTTCTCCTGACACCGCTGCGATCCTCCTGATGTGAATGTCGGGATCAGCTGTTCTCAGGGCTACAGAGCCGGGAGAACAGCTGACGCTGAGCAGTAGGTATACATCGTATATCTACTGCCCAGCAAGAACTTACAGTGAGCCTGCAATGTGTGTATACAGTATACACATTGCTGTCTCACTTAACCCCTTGCTGAGCTGTGCGCTATGCGCAAGCCCAGCAAGGGAAGAGTTAACTTACACTGCTGGACAGTGTAGGTTAACCCTTTGGGCAGTGTACACTTTATACAGCTATCTATAGATAGCTGTATACAGTGTATACAGAAGACGAAGTCCAGCTTACTTCCCTCGAGTCCCGGGCTGGGTTCGTGTAGCTCCGCCCCTAGTGATGACGCCATTAGGGGGGCGGAGCTACAGAAGGGAACAAGGCTAGTTAATCTGAAGCTCTGTTCACATTGTACGTTTTGTATAATGTGAACAGACCCTTCTGGCAGTGTCTACCCAGACAGGGAGACTCCAGCTGTTGCTAAACTACAACTCCCAGCATGCCCAGACAGCCAAAGGCTGTCTGGGCATGCTGGGAGTTGTAGTTTTGCACCAATTTTGCACCAATTTTATTTAAATAAAAAAAATTAAAAAAAAACGCATAGGGTTCCCCGTATTTTCATTCTCAGCACAATATCAACCAAACAGCAACAGCCT
Source organism: Hyla sarda (assembly GCF_029499605.1). Classification (NCBI taxonomy): domain Eukaryota; kingdom Metazoa; phylum Chordata; class Amphibia; order Anura; family Hylidae; genus Hyla; species Hyla sarda. The sequence goes on along the minus strand of NC_079190.1, from coordinate 247,179,557 downwards.
GACGTTACCAGGGTGGGCGAGGACCATTGCTACTGGCCCTCCCCAGCCTAAATAACGCCAGCCTGTTACCGCCTAGGCCCAGGAGCGCCATTTTGACGCTCCGGGCCTGTTGGTACCGGCTCTTCCCGGCACCCCTGTGGCGGTGGGTACCGGGGTAATAATTGGGGGTTAGCACTAGCTGTTTTGGGGGCTAGCACTAAGCCCTGGCCTAGTAATGGATTCCGTCAATAAGACAGCTTCCACTACTAACCCTGAAAATTCAATAAAAAAAAAAAAAACACAACACATTGGAAAAATTATTTTATTTAAAAAAACACTCCCCCACAGCCCTCGTTAACCATTTTATTAAAGGAAAAAATAAATAATCCGCCGTAATCCATCGAATCCGCAGTAATCCTCTGCATACACGGATCTGAAACGAGAAGAAAAAAAACACAAAAAATTGGTTATGACATTTTTGGCGCAGTCCGCTGGGGAGAGCACCCATGATGCAATGTCTACCCAAACAGGGAGCCACCAATTGGTGCAAAACTACAACTCCCAGCATGCCCAGACAGCCTTTGGCTGTCTGGGCATGCTGGGAGTTGTAGTTTAGCAACAGCTGGAGTCTCCCTGTCTGGGTAGACACTGCCAGAAGGGTCTGTTCACATTATACAAAACGTACAATGTGAACAGAGCTTCAGATTAACTAGTCTTGTTCCCTTCTGTAGCTCCACCCCCTAATGACGTCATCACTAGGGGGCGGAGCTACACGAACCCGGCCCGGGACTCAGGGAAGTAAGCTGGACTACGTCTTCTGTATACACTGTATACAGCTATCTATAGATAGCTGTATATTGTGTATACCGCCCAAAGGGTTAACTTACACTGTCCAGCAGTGTAAGTTAACTCTTCCCTTGCTGGGCTTGCGCACAGCTCAGCAAGGGGTTAAGTGAGCCAGCAATGTGTATACTGTATACACATTGCAGGCTCACTGTAAGTTCTTGCTGGGCAGTAGATATACAATGTATACCTACGGCTCAGCGTCAGCTGTTCTCCCGGCTCTGTAGCCCTGAGAACAGCTGATCCCGACATTCACATCAGGAGGATTGCAGCGGGTGTCAGGAGGAGTGACATCCCTGGGATCTGTCCCTTACTGCAGGTACTAATACTCCCAACATGGAGCACACTCTGCTCCATGCTGGGAGCTGTAGTACCTGCATTAATAGACATATGGCAGCGAGTGTAACTTCTGACACCCGCTGCGATCTGTCTATTAATACAGGTACTACAGCTCCCAGCATGGAGCAGAGTGTACTCCATGTTGGGAGTGGTAGTACTTGTAGTAAAGGGAAGATCACTGCGGGTATCACTCCTGACGCCCGCTGCAATCCTCCAGAATAATGTATGAATGCGGCGGCTGCTCTTCTATGGTCCCCTGCATAGCCGTATATATACACATATTCCTATTTCTCACAGAGAGCTGTGATTGGCTGGAACCATCTGGCCAATCACAGCTCTGCGGGAAATATGAATATGTGTATATATATATGTGAGTGCAGGGGACCATAGAAGAGCAGCCGCCGCATCTATACATTATACAAGAGGATCGCAAGGGACCCCTGCGATCTGTCAATTAGTACAGGTAACTACTACTCCCATCATGGAAGAGTATGTTCCATGCTGGGAGTAGTAGTACTACCTAAAAAATGTTTTAAAAAAAAAAAGTGAAAAACACGCACACACTACATTTTTGCTATTGTCGGCTACATTTTTAGTGCTTTACCCGCTCACATAAATTGATCCCTGTTTAAAAATGAATAAACATTTCATAATAAAAATCATACATTTCATTAGATACAATTTTTTTCATCACCACTGTATCTTTTTTATTATGATTTTTTTATGATACCCTACGAAATTTTAATAAAAAAGGTATCTCCATAACTTTTTAGGATCGCTAAAGTCCAAAAAAGAATAAAAAGATTTACCGAATGTACCCGAATACCGAATGTATCCGAAAAATCAAACCATCTGTATCCTTTTTATTAACTTTGTTATCAGAATTAATTCTTCACGTCGTTTATGGATAACGAATGCATTCGTTATTTACAGGTCGGGAAATAACGAATGTATTCGTTACTTTGCTATTCGTATTATCGTGGCTATTCGGGAATGTTCAAAATATGTTTTCGTGCATTCGGATGGGTCCGAATGCACGAAAACGGTAAAATTCGTTAATTTAGACATTCGTGCCGAACCGAATTGCACATGTCTAATAAGTATGTATTAATTAATGAACTTTATTAAAATAAATAAATCATATATGTGTATATAATGAATTCATAAATAACTAATATATATTTCTTGTAATAATATTTATCATATATACATATATATACAATTAAACAAAATAATTAGGTGATAAAAATAATAATTAAATAATATGAAATGAGAATATCTAAGGGGAAACAATATGAATGAATTATAAAGATAAACTGCAGTTAACAACTTCTGATAGTAAATGGCACCATAATACAGGGGATATGCATAAATGTATAAGTATAACAGAGGTCAGTGTATAACAGAGGACTGTGACTGCCTGGAAAGAAGCTCAGTGAGAGGCTGATATTAATGGTGGCTGATATGAATGTATGGTGAGTGCTCGTCGGAGTTATGAGGGGACGGAGCGCAGGTAAGTTATATCTGACACAGGATATGCCGTGTCCTTTTCTTTTTGAAGAGCCGAGGTACGTGCTCTCAAATCACCCCAAGTGCAAGTAAAAAGTGCAAGTGTTCACATAAAAAACCCTGCACGAAGATGCGGTCTATCGCTAGCCATTCTCCGAAAGGAGAGAGGCCCCCCATCAAACCAACCTCTTCGACTCTGGGCAAAAATGCACCTTCAAGGTTCCAGGTACAATGTCCCCTTTCACCGAAGCTACTAAGGGACCAAAAGTGTTCCCGGCAAACAACTAGGCGTTAACCAGGTTGTCACCAAGGAACCAGTAAAACCGGTTTGGCATCCTGCCAAAACAGAGTTGCCACATGTAAAGTAGGGAGGTGAGGAACCTCATGGCCACACACACCTCCCCTAGACCGGCAGGAGGGACACCCAGAAGAGATACCGCACTCTACCAAATCCTTATGAACAAACAGAACACAAAAAGTGGACATAGTGACAAAAATAAATAAATAAGTGGATGTGCGCAGTGTGTAATACTGCCCGGACATCTAACCGGATCTATAAAAATTCCCCGATCCTAGCTGGAATGCCAGGATACTAAGGGTGAGTGCCCAGAAGAGTTAGAGAAAAAGTGCGTGCTACGTGCTTTCCTTCAAATGGGGTTGCTAATCCCAAGTGAATTCCGGCACCCTGGGGTCACCACTCCCAGGGCACTTGGGCACCTCGGCCTTCACTCTACCCGGACCTTAAGGCCAGATCCAGCAGGAACAGGTCTCATAAGAGATGACTGCTGCCCTCCACAGCCATCCCTGGTACACCTGTCCTACTGTGTGGTTCCTCATCCTGCCTTGGTGGTCTTCCACTCCGCCAACCAAAAAGAAAAGTACTACACTTGATCTTAGCCAAAAGGCAGAGAAAATGTAGATGCCCTGTCAGACACCTAAAAATAAAACCTCGGGAAAACAGCTGATCACCAGATGTGACAGGACATCAGTGATGCGGCGGGCCGCAGCTAAGGTACCGTAACGCTTTGAGAGAAAAAATTATGAGGGGATCTATATATTTTAAGGAAAATGAAATAACATTTAAATAATGAACTAATTATGATAATTACAGCATTATGAATTGTATTAGAGGGGCAATATGAAATAATGAAATGAAAATAATTTTTGAATTGATTTGTAAGTCTATTTCTGACTAGAAATAACTTAATATTAATAAGAATATAATTAATACCAATGACAACTATGTATTAATAATAAATGGAAATATTACATGTATGTATATCAGAGAATAAAGAGCTAGTACTTATCTCAACTGAAGCAGCAAAGAAAAGAGGAAGATGGTTTAGTCGGTTGGGTCATTATACTATGGGACTGTCCTGTGATTGGCTATTGGGCGGACTCTATTTACATATTTTTCTTGGCAACTGTATTTTAACTCTTTGCATGCTGCTGAAGTAGTAAAGAGAAAATTTAAGCATAATGTGAAGTCTCCTGTCTTGTGATAGAATTACTATTACAATCTGCAGAAGGTGTGTGCAGCTTGTAAATATCTCTATATGGGTTGCTATGTAAATATATCTATATGGGTCGCTATGTAGGGGAGGGGGGAGATATTGGTATTTGTATAGTGGATTGTATTCAGTAACAGTATGGTGATGTTAGTCATGTGTATATGTATAGAATTTTTTTGTGTGAATACAGAAAAAGTTTTTATTTAGCATTACTATTAATTTCTTACTGTTTAGATTTCCCACTAAATAATCTGTTAAAATATTTCATAAGGTTATAACAGTCATGTGGATACATAACATTTTTATGTAATGTATGCATATTATTTTTTATACTAAATATTTACATTCATTTAATTCATTATTTATTTAAAATATTATATTGTTTTTTTATTGCATTAAACTATTAGACTTAACTATATTTTATTTATAAAATGTATTAGCATTCTCCATTCTAGGCCCCCACAGCTGACTATGAGGGTTTTTTCCAGTCTCTGATCGAGTCACCAGATTTCCAGGTGACCCAATTTAAGGGGAAGTTTCCTTTGATCATTTAAGCAAAAGGTTAAACGGCTGGGGCCATAGTCACTGTTCTGTGGACTGGATCTCTTAGTAGCACCTCATCTCTTAGTAGCATCTCATGCCACAGGAGAGAACTGCAGTGGCATTGAAATACATCACTGCAGATTGAGGACTTGTACCACCCACTATTCAAAGATGGTGGGCATTGGGCAGTTATTGAGGGGATTTTTAGCAATTACTACATTTAAATTAATATTTTTGAGCAATATGACAGTTTACATTTTTGCCTCTTAGAGTTATTTGCTATTGTAGTTGTAGATGTGAATAAATACATTACAATTGCTAGTATAAAGGTTTACATTTTGCTAGTGAATAATGTCAATATAGAATCATTCTGGACCAGACAGGTAACTTTACTTCATTCCAATTAGCTGTGATGGAGACAGGAAGAATGTCTGAGTAAATGGCACCGACAGGCTAATAAGGTCAGGTTGAAAAATCAGTAATACATCAATGTAATTTCCTGAATCTTATCTACTATGTATTAATAATATGAAGAGGTTGACCAGTGATAATAATGTATCTAAAACCCTAAGGCACTACAGTTGGAGAAGTATAAAGCGTATGTTCACGCTGCGTAAAAATTGCAGTCATATTTTTAAATTGTGAACATTATGTAAATATGCAGGGAACATTCTGCCAATGTGCAGAACAGGATTGCGGGGTGCACATTTGGATCAGCTAACCATCTATTTTTAATATTTGAAAGTATGTTTCCTATGGTCTAACACACTGTATATGCTGAAGTCATCAGAAGAAAGTAATCTAAGTAAATCCCTATCAGGGAGCAAAGAAATAAGCCTTTTCATAGATAGGGGAAAACATGACAGCCTGCAGGAAAACTAATGATATAGACACCCAACAGGGATGGAATCAGAAATCTACAGCTTCCTGTACACAGATATATCTTTTTTTTTTTTTTTTAAGATTTCTTTACCTAGTGACTTTAGTTACTTATGTACCTTTTTTTAATAAATTCCTTACTTAAAATGTTTTACATTTCTGATGTAAGATAAAGGCAAAGGAGAACTAAAAGCTTATCTTTAACATTTACCACAGGATCGGAAGTTTCACATACAGCACATTGCCATGAAGAATAACAAGAGTAAATAGCTTGTAAATAGTTTGTGCCTCTTTTCCATACTCTGTTGTGCTATATTTTATATTTTATGTATCAAATAGATACTTTGTACCTATACTGTCTACCAGTCAAATATAGCTGTTTCAGTCTGTATACTGTCTATAGTAGCACAATAGAATCAATAAAACATATATTTTTTCATTATGATTATTTAAATAGTTTATCCTAAGACTAAAAGGTATGGTCACGGTTCCACTAATACTCTATAGGGGTTTCTAACATTAAAGGAAATCTGTCATCAGTGTCACCTACACTAACCTGTTGGTACAGACAGGAAATGCAGTTGACACTGATGACAACGGTACTTACCCTGTCACTTTCTGTGCTGTTGTTCTATGGCAGTCCTCTTCTGTATCTTCAGCTTTAGTCCCGATTTGGAGCATTGGTGTAGCTTATTGACATATCAGCTGCTTTTTGACCAAGCAGAGAACAATAGCAGTGACGTCACTAAGCTCCAAGTCAGGCCCGGAGCTGAAGATATCGAAGAGGGCAGCAGCACAGAATGGGATAAGGTAAGTACTGTTATCATCAGTGTCACCTGCACTACCTGTCTGTACTGACAGGTTAGTGTAGGTGACACTGATGACAGATTTCCTTTGAAGAAGACATCCAGTGGTAAGAAATGTATTTCTGATAGTGGGTGGTCCGACCACTGGGACCCCGACTCTGCAATGTACACACTAATCTTTAAATTAAAAGGAGCTTGAAGAAGAAATTTCTGGAAGACTGTATTAAATTTCATTCGTAGGGCTTTAGCGTGGCCAAAGACCGCCGCCGCCACCCGCTTCTCTCCCCCTGCCTGTCCTGGGGTCCTCCCTAGTCCAACCACCACCGCCGCTGCTGCAGCTGCCCCATTGCCTCCCCCATCCCCGGTTTTATAATTACCTTTTTCCGGGCCCGGGGTCCGCGCTACTTCTGGCTCCGGCGGCGTCCTGAGCTGTCACTGGGTGCACTGACGGTGACGTCGTGCTGAGGACGTCACTCATCATTGCGCAGCGCACAGCGTAACACAGGATGCAGCAGGAGCCAGAAGTAGCGTGGACCCCGGGCCCTGGGAACAGGTAATTATAAAACCGGGGATGGGGGAGGCAATGGAGCAGCATCGGCGTCGGCATCAGAGGCAGCAGTGAAGATCGTCACTAATCTTCGCTGCTGCTTCTAGGAGTTTCAAAACTACAACTCCCAGCATGCCAAGACAGCCTTTGGCTGTCTGGACATGCTGGGAGTTGTAGTTTTGTAACATCTGGAGGGCCACAGTTTTGAGACCACTGTGCAAAACTAGAACTTTCAGCATGCCCAGACAGTCCAGGCATGCTGGAAGTTGTAGTTCTGTAACATCTGGCCCTGCAGATGTTGCCGAACTACAACTCACAGCATGCCTAGGCATTCTGGGAATGCTTGGCATTGAAGTTTTGCAAAATCTGGAGGGCCACAGTTTGGAGACCACTACACAGTGGTCCCCAATCTGTTCTCCTCCAGTTGTTGCAAAACTACAACTCCCAGCATGCCCTTCGGCTGTCTGGGCTTGCTGGGAGTTGTAGTTTTGCAACAACTGGAGGCACACTGTCTGGGAAACATTATCTGTTTTCTAACTCAGTGTTTCCCAACCCCTGTGCCTCCAGCTGTTGCAAAACTATAACTCCCAGCATGCACTGACAGACCATGCATGCTGGGAGTTTTAGTTTTGCAACAGCTGGAGGCACACGGGTTGGGAAACACTGTGTTATGTAACAAACTGTTTTACAACCAGTGTGCCTCCAGCTGTTGCATAACTACAACCCCCAGCATGCACGGACAGCCAAAGGGCATGCTGAAAGTTATAGAAGTGTGCCACCAGCTGTTGCACAACTACAAGTCCCAGCATGCCCTTCTGCCACTGCATGCTGAGAATTGTAGTTTTGCAACAGCTGGAGGTTTGCCCGGCTATGCACTGACAAGTACTTGCCAGTGCATTGCCAGTATTTGTCGGCGCTTTCGCATACCAACACTCAACCCGTGGCGTACCCCTATGGGTACGTGTACCACGGGTTGAGAACCCAGGCCTCTGGTTGTTGGTCTGACTCTTTTTTAGAAAAGGTGTATGTTAGACAACTTTTCACACTAAAGGAGTGCTGCACCTTATTCATCATTACGCTGCACATTATTGATGAATAAGGCGCACGCTAGTCAAAGTATAGACAAATAGATAAATCTCCCCCAATGTGTCATTTTTACCGAAAAGTGCACTGTGTAGAAACGGAAGCTCTAAGAACTTGCAAAATGGCGTTTGTCTTTTAATTTCAGCCCACAAATAAGTTATTTTTTTGTTTTGCTGCAGATTATGTTATAAAATAAGTGATGTCATTACAAAGTACAATTGGTGACACAAAAAAACAGCCCTTATATGGATTTATAGTGAAAAATTTAGCGTAAAAACCGAAAGTGCAAAAACGAAAATAGTTTTGAGTCCTTAACCCCTTAAGGACTCAGCCCATTTTGGCCTTAAGGACTCAGACAATTTAATTTTTACGTTTTCATTTTTTCCTCCTCGCCTTCTAAAAATCATAACTCTTTTATATTTTCATCCACAGACTAGTATGAGGGCTTGTTTTTTGCGTGACCAGTTGTCCTTTGTAATGACATCACTCATTATATCATAAAATGTATGGCGCAACCAAAAAACACTATTTTTGTGGGGAAATTAAAACGAAAAACGCAATTTTGCTAATTTTGGAAGGTTTTGTTTTCACGCCGTACAATTTCTGGTAAAAATGACATGTGTTCTTTATTCTGAGGGTCAATACAATTAAAATGATACCCATTATTATATACTTTTATATTATTGTTGCGCTTAAAAAAAATCACAAACTTTTTAACCAAATTAGTACGTTTATAATCCCTTTATTTTGATGACCTATAACTTTTTTATTTTTCCGTATAAGCGGCGGTATGGGGGCTCATTTTTTGCGCCATGATCTGTACTTTTTTTTGATACCACATTTGTATATAAAAAACTTTTAATACATTTTTTATAATTTTTTTTTTAATAAAATGTATTAAAAAAGTAGGAATTTTGGACTTTTTTAATTTTTTTTCGTTCACGCCGTTCACCGTACGGGATAATTAACATTTTATTTTAATAGTTCGGACATTTACGCACGCGGCGATACCAAATCTGTCTATAAAAAATGTTTTTTACGCTTTTTGGGGGTAAAATAGGAAAAAACGGACGTTTTACTTTTTTATTGGGGGAGGGGATTTTTCACTTTTTTTTTAACTTTAACTTTTACATTTTTTTACATTTTTTTTTACACTTGAATAGTCCCCATAGGGGACTATTCATAGCAAAACCATGATTGCTAATACTGATCTGTTCTATGTGTAGGACATAGAACAGATCAGTATTATCGGTCATCTCCTGCTCTGGTCTGCTCGATCACAGACCAGAGCAGGAGACGCCGGGAGCCGCACGGAGGAAGGTGAGGGGACCTCCGTGCGGCGTTATGAATGATCGGATCCCCGCAGCAGCGCTGCGGGCGATCCGATCGTTCATTTTAATCGCGAACTGCCGCAGATGCCGGGATCTGTATTGATCCCGGCACCTGAGGGGTTAATGGCGGACGCCCGCGAGATCGCGGGCGTCGGCCATTGCCGGCGGGTCCCTGGCTGCGATCAGCAGCCGGGATCAGCCGCGCATGACACGGGCATCGCTCCGATGCCCGCGGTTATGCTTAGGACGTAAATGTACGTCCTGGTGCGTTAAGTACCACCTCACCAGGACGTACATTTACGTCCTGCGTCCTTAAGGGGTTAAAGGGGTACTCCGGTGGTCAACGTGTTTTTCCGTTTTTGACTTACACTATTTGTTTTGTTTCATTTCTATTCTTGTTTTTTAGCCTACTCTATTTCCGTTCTTTGTTATCTTTTTATCCCCCACTTTGTTTTCCTATCTTTGCTTCTATTTCCTGTTTCTTGCTGTGCTGAAAACTACAAATCCCAGCATACCACGTGCCTTGCTGGTTTGGGGCAGCTCCTTTTTTTTTTTTTTGTTTGTTCCGCCCTTTACCCATCCTACTATTTTCCCGGGTCAGCCCCTTATACACAGCACACTAATATAATCAGCCCTGGTTGGGATACACTATCATACACACACAAAAGGGACAACAACTCCCAGCATGTGTCATTCAGGAGTCTTCAGTCTGTGGTATAACACCAGCATGCTGCCTCTGTAGTCTCCTGGGGGTTGTAGTTCACCACACCTCTGTAGGGCATACACCAGTGTTTCCCAACCAGGGTGCCTCTAGGGGTTGCAAAACTACAACTCCCAGCATGTCCTGACAGCCTTTGGGCATACTAGGAGTTGTAGTTTTGCAACAGCTGGAGGCACACTGGTTGGGAAACACTGGTGTAACATGATGTGTATGCTGAATAGGCTAGAACAGTGTTTCCCAACCAGGATACCTCCAGCTGTTGCAAATCTACAACTCCCAGCATGCCCAAAGTCTGTCAGGGCATGCTGGGAGTTGTAGTTTTGCAACAGCTGTAGGCACACTGGTTTGTAAACACTAGCATACACACACACAACGGGGACTAAAACTCCCAGCATGTGTCATTCAGGAGTCCCCCCCCCCCTCCCCCTTCACATATAGTGGGAGATTTATAAAAACCTGTGCAGAGGAAAACTTGCCCAGTTGCCCATAGCAACCAATCAGCTTGCTGCTTTCATTTTTATGAAGGCCTGTGAAAAATGAAAGAAGCGATCTGATTGGTTGCTATGGGCAACTGGGCAAGTTTTCCTCTGCACAGGTTTTGATAAATCTCCCCCATAGAGATCATTCCCAGTATGATATTTATTCCCCTGCAGTCCATACATCCCCAGCCCGTGCACCTTCTCATCCTCCCCTTCAGATAACACTTATCTTCTCTGTGTTCCTTCTCCTGTGCAGACCTGTGTCCTTAGAATACAGAGCAGGGGGAGGGGAGGTGAGGAGCTGTGTACTCAGCTGGATGAGATGAGGGGGCGTGGCTTATTCCTCTCATGCAGACAGAGAAAAGAAAAAAAAAACTGTGACATCTTGTCCACAACAGACTCAGAACTGCCAAAACATATAACACATGTATATTGCAAAAAAACTAAACTTACAAAGAAGATGTCATATAGTCAAAAAATAAAAAAAAACCACCGGAGTACCCCTTTAAGGGGTTAACTGTGTTATTTGTAAATGAATGTTAGTTTTCTCCTGTCATACTCTTTTCTTTGGTAATTCAGTGTTATCATAGGTAAACTAGCCTCACAGCAACAGTGCTAGAAAAGTAGTAGAGTCTAGTTGGATGCTGTACAGCCTGTGGGATATTCCTATACTAAATCTAACTTGCAAATGGAAGGATTCTCATTTTTAAAACTGACGGATATTTAGTGCAGATTTTCTGTTTCTCCTTAAATTAAATTTAGTTTTTCAAATATCAATATTTTTATACAGTTAGTAATGCAAAGTACATTCTCGGGGGCATTTTTATCTTTCCACATGCCAGAATATTTTTTTAAATCTCTACCATGTTTAGCAAATTATATCAAAAAAAGACTAATGTCACTGTTCAAAAATATAAAGACATAAAATAGAAAAAAATCTTCCTCTAATCCGATATATTGCTCTCTAAATGTAAAATGCTCCTTATTCAGAAGGTATTAGAAATAAACGGCTATAACAAAAAGAAATACTATAGATTAAACACTCCTGAAAGGCTAAGAGTCTTCTTCCGTCACCAGTGTCAACACACCATCTAGGGGCATTTTTGGCAGGCCAGACAAACTAAGAAGTGATGAAAATGTCTCTACAAACAGTACACTACACATTAGTCACGACCATTTTGGTGACCTTTGTTTACTCTGCTGCCAGTAATCCTGTCATACTAAGTGAACTTTAAAACTTCAATTCATTCTACTGTTTGTTTGTTCTAATATTGGGCATATAAATGCTTTGAAAATCCAATGTTTTTCAGGTCTTTTCAGGGAGTGCATCACTTAGATTTTTTTTGTTTTTAACTCATAAGAGGCATGTTCTGAAACATTATTGTTTTTTCTAACTTGTTTCTATTTTCTGATTTTAATTTAGATTTGTTTAAATTAGATTTTTTTTTGTAAATTATTACAGGGAGCAGCCACTTTGCCTCAAGTGTTTTTAACATCATTTATAGATATGTTTTACAGCAAGCCCCATGGACATAGGCAATACTAGACAGGAGCTGTCCCATTTATATAAATGGAAAAGGTTTCTGGGCATGCTCTGTGACCTTTGAACAGGTCATTCCACAGGGGATTCTGAGCCATAAGCTTCATCTATTGTTTTATATTTCTACTGGGGTCACCTTTCCCTGTTCTACTGTACTGACCACTTTCCATCAACCTCCTCCTTATCATCTCATACCAAACTGGAAGTCTATACTTAGGTTTTTGTTGGAAAATTTGAAAGAAAAAAAAGCAACAATTCTTTAAAATAAGCATGGTGGCATATAGTTGATAAACTTTATATGTGAATAAGTGTTCCTTTCCCAATTAATTATTAATGGCTGCAATTGAACAGATCCTAGTCAATAAATCTCATTGATCCTATTTATAGTATGTTTCAAGCTAGTATTCCACTGAGCTTTTTATATGCAAAAACGCCAATAAAAACGTCCATTTTGCCGCACAGCGGTTTTTCTGTGAAAAAATGCTGTGGCCAGATGTTAGCTGCAAGTCAATAGTGAACTGCAAAATGCCAGATCCACTTGGAGTTTTTTTTACTCCTTTGGGCATTTTTCAGCTCTTTTTTACTCTTTGGCAGTTTTTCAGAAACGACCTCTTGTTGCAACTTTGGTTTGTTTTTGTTTTTTTTTTGGGGGGGGGGGGGATCTTGGCATTTTTCTCCCATAAAAGTCTATGGGAGTAAAAAAAAAACAAGAAACATGCCATGTGGGTTTTAACTTTGGCATTTTTGCTGGCGGTTTTTATTCTTTTTTGGACTTTAGCGATCCAAAAAAGTGATGGAGATACCTTTTTTAATACAATTTTGTAGGGTACCATTAAAAAAAATAATAATAAAAAAGATACAGCAGTGGTGTATTTAACAAAGTTTATCTTTTTTATAACAACATTTTTATACATTTTTAAACAGGGATCAATTTATGTGGGCGGGCAGGGAACTAAAAATGCAGTCGACAATAATAAAAATTTTGAAAGGGGCCATTTAAATGTTAAAATAATATATTTGTTATAATTAATTTTGTTAAACTTTTTATTAAAATGTATTTTAATAATGTGTTGAATAAAGTGCGTGTGTTTTTCACTTTTTTTCTTTATTTTTTAACTTTTTTTTTGAAGTACTACTACTCCCAGCATGAAACACACTGTTCCATGATGGAAGTAGTAGTACATGTACTAATTGACAGATCGCCCCGGGTGTCAGAAGTGAAGTTGCAATCCTCCTGTATAATGTATAGATGTGGTCGGCCACTCTTCTATGGTCCCCTGCACTGCCGTATATATACACCTATTCAGATTTCCTGCAGAGAGCTGTGATTGGCCAGATGGTTCCAGCCAATCACAACTCTTTGTGGGAAATATGAATAGGTGTATATATACGGCAGTGCAGGAGACCATAGAAGAGCATCCAGCTGCCCGCATCTATACATCATACAGGAGGATCACAGCAGGTGTCATGAGTAACACCCCCTTTCCTTAACTGCAGATACTACTGCTCCCAACATGGAGCACACTCTGCTCCATGCTGTGAGCTGTAGTACCTGCATTATTAGACAGATCGTGACAGGTGTCAGAATTGACACTCGCTGTGATCTATTAATGCAGGTACTGTAGCTCCCAGAATGGAGCAGAGTGTGCTCCATGTTGGGAGTAGTAGTACCTGCAGTTAAGGACAGATCACAGCGGGTGTCACTCCTAACATCCGATGCGATTGTCCTATCTGTTGCAGAAATGTGGAGCAGCTCTCTACAGCACTTGCATTTCTGCACTATACTCCGGCCGGTCAGTGATATGAATAGAATTTACCTCACTAATTCATACACTGCTCAAAAAATATAAAGGGAACAATGTGATAACACATCCTAGATCTGAATGAATTAACTAACCATATGAAATACTTTCATCTTTACATAGTTGAATGTGCTGACAACAAAATAACACAAAAATTATCAATGGAAATCAAATTTATCAACCCATGGAGGTCTAGATATGGAGTCACACTCAAAATCTAAGTGGAAAACCACACTACAGGCTGATCTAACTTTTGATGTAATGTCTGTAAAACAAGTCAAAATGAGGCTCAGTAGTGTGTGTGGCCTCCATGTGCCCGTATGACCTCCCTACAATGCCTGGCCATGCTCCTGATAAGGTGGAGAATGGTCTCCTGAGGGATGTCCTCCCAGACCTAGACTAAAGCTGAAGGCAACTGGACAGTCTGTGGGGCAACGTGGCGTTGGTGGATGAAGTGAGATATGATGTCCCAGATGTGCTCAATCGGATTCAGGTCTGGGGAACGAGCGGGCCACTCAATAGCATCAATGCCTTCCTCTTGCAGGAACTGCTGACACACTGCAGTCACATAAGGTCTAGCATTGTCTTGCATTAGGAGGAACCCAAGGACAACCGCACCAGCATATGGTCTCACAAGCGGTCTGAGGATCTCATCTCGGTATCTAATGGCAGTCAGGCTACCTCTGGCAAGCACGTAGAGGGCTGTGCGGCCCCCCAAAGAAATGCCACCACACCATTACTGACCCAACTCCTGAACCTAAATCCATGAATCTGCTTTCATCTGTGAAGAGCAAATTTTCCAATCTTGGTGTTCTCTGGCAAATGCCAAACGTCCTGAACTGTGTTGAGGTGTAAGCACAGCCCCCACCTGTGGATGTCGGGCCCTCATACCACCCTCATGGAGTCTGTTTCTGACTGTTTGAGTGGACACATGCACATTTGTGGCCTGCTGGAGGTCATTTTGCAGGGCTATGGCAGTGCTTCTCCTGCTCCTCCTTGCACAAAGGTGGAGGTAGTGGTCCTGCTGCTTGGTTGTTGCCCTCGTACGGCCTCCTCTATGTCTCCTGATGTACTGGCCTGTCTCCTGGTAGCGCCTCCATGCTCTGGACACTATCACAGTTCAGTCGGGCTGTTCGGTACCATCGCGGTGAAATTGCGATGTCCCAATCAGCAAGAACGTGAGGGTGCCTTACCTGGCTTCGGCGAGTCCGATTGGTGATTTATTGCTCCAAGCCTGAAATCCAGGCTTGAGCAATCGACCGCCGAAAACACTTATCATTGCCATGTTAATGCATGGCAGTGATCTGTTTAGAAGATCAGTGTGTGCAGTCCTGTAGCCACTAGGGGGGCTATAACACTGCAAAAAAAAAGTGTGAAAAAAAGTTAAAGGGTACCTTTCATCAAGAAAACTTTTGATATATTATAGATTGATGTATGCAGAATAACTTTCAAATAGCATGTTATTAAAAAATATGCTTTTTTTTAAATAAATCTCAGACTGCAGCCAGGACACAGACAAGCTCAGCACTGCTCCCTGCCAGGGAGCAGTGCTGAGCTTGTCTGTGTTCCGGCTGCAGTAACCTAGTAACATAGCTCCTATGGTTGAAAAAAGACCAGAGTCCATCAAGTTCAACCTATAACCCTAATGAGTCCCTACTGAGTTGATATGGATCTAGAATCCATAACCTGTAATGTTATTATTCTACAAAAATGCATTCAGACACCTTTTAAAATTTTTACAGAGTTCACCATGACCCCCTCTTCTGGCAGAGAATTCCACGGTCTCACTGTTCTTACAGTAAAGAATCCCCATCTGTGCTGGTGTAGAAGCCTTCTTTCCTCTAGACGTATAAATTATAAATACAGTCCTGGGTATAAATAGATCATGGGCGAGATCTCTGTATTGTCCCCTGATATATTTATACATACCGTATATACCGTATTTATCGGCATAGAACACGCACTTTTTAGGCTAAAATTTTTAGCCTAAAGTCTGCGTGTTATATGCCGATAAGCCGCTGCAGTTCAATGATTTAAAGCGGGCGCTTTAAATCAATGAACTGCAGCGGCTTTGCAGGTGCAGAGACCGCCAGCGCTGCCGGCTTCTCTGCCCCTGCCAGCCTTGGGGTCTAGAGCCCTGCTGCCGGCCCTTCTCTCCCCCTGGCTATCGGCGCCGCTGCCCGTTCTCTCCCCCTGACTATCGGTGCCGGCGCCCCATTGCCGGTGCTGATAGCCAGGGGGAGAGAAGCGGCGCGGGCAATGGGGCAGCGGCGCCAACAGACAGGGAGAGAGAAGGGGCAGCGGCACCCATTGCCGGAGCCGCTGCCCCGTTGCCTCCCGGGTATGGGGGGAGGCAACGGGGCAGTGGCGCCGGCAATGGGTGCCGCTGCCCCTTCTCTCCCCCTGGCTATCGGCGCCGCTGCCCCATTGCCTGCCCCGCTTCTCTCCCCCTGGCTATCGGCGCCGGCAATGGGGTGCCGGCATCGATAGTCAGGGGGAGAGAACGGGCAGCGGCGCCGATAGCCAGCGACGGCAGCAGGGCTCTAGACCCCAGGAAAGGCAGGGGGAGAGAAACGGGCAGCGACGGCCTCTCTCCCCCTGCCTTTCCTGGGGGTGTATCGGGGTATACGCATGCACACACACGCACCCTCATTTTACCATGGATATTTGGGTAAAAAACTTTTTTTACCCAAATATCCTTGGTAAAATGAGGGTGCGTGTTATAGGCCGGTGCGTGGTATACCCCGATAAATACGGTACTCGATTTTTCTTGCTGAAAAGACCCCCCTTGGTTTATACTCGAGTGAACTCTCCGCCCTCAGTGGTCTTCAACCTGCGGACCTCCAGATGTTTCAAAACTACAACTCCCAGCATGCCCGGACAGCCATAATGCTGGGAGTTGTAGTTGTGAAACATCTTGAGGTCCGCAGGTTGAAGACTACTGCCCGGGCCTTCGTCATCATCCAGCCCCCCATCCCCCCTTTAGTTTTGTACTCACCTCCGCTTGGCGGGACGTTCGGGTGAGCTGGTCCGGGCCATCTGTGCTGCAGGACTGTCCGGTGGCGAGCGATAGTCGTCCCTCTCCACCGGACGGTCCTGCAGCACAGATGGCCCGGACCAGCTCACCCGAACGTCCCGCCGAGCGGAGGTGAGTACAAAACTGAAGGGGGGATGGGGGGCTGGATGATGACGAAGGCCTGGGCAATGGTCTTCAACCTGCGGACCTCCAGATGTTTCAAAACTACAACTCCCAGCATGCCCGGACAGCCGATGGCTGTCCGGGCATGCTGGGAGTTGTAGTTTTGGAACATCTGGAGGTCCGCAGGTTGAAGACCACTGTTAAATCAGACATTGACAAGTGGTGATGATGAAGGGGGTGGTGTGGATGATGACAGGGTAATGATGAAGGGGGGATGATGAAGGGGGGGATGATGACAGGGTAGTGATGAAGGGGGGATGATGACAGGGTAATAATGAAGGGGGGGTGATGACAGGGTAATGATGAAGGGGGGATGATGAAGGGGGGATGATGACAGGGTAATGATGAAGGGGGGATGATGAAGGGGGGATGATGACAGGGTAATGATGAAGGGGGGATGAGGAAGGGGGGATGATGACAGGGTAATGATGAAGGGAGGGATGATGACAGGGTAATGATGAAGGGGGGATGATGACAGGGTAATGATGAAGGGGGATAATGACAGGGTAATGATGAAGGGGGGATGATGACAGGTGATGATGATGAAGGGGGGATGATGACAGGGTGATGATGATGAGGGTGTTAATGATGGGGGGGTCTGGATGATGACAGGGGGGATGATGTATTTCCCACCCTAGGCTTATAGTCGAGTCAATAACTTTTCCTGGGTTTTTGGGGTGAAATTAGGGGCCTCGGCTTATATTCGGGTCGGCTTATACTCGAGTATATACGGTAGTTATTAGGTTGCCCCTAAGCCTTCTTTTTTCTAAACTAAATAACCCCAATTCTGATAATCTTTCTGGGTACTGTAGTCCTCCCCTTCCCCTTATTACTCTGGTTGCCAGTCTTTGAACCCTCTCCAGCTCCACTATATCTTTCTTGTACACTGGTGCCCAGTAATATACACAGTACTGAGATTTAGGACTCCAGCATGAGTCTGAAATCTATAAAAAAAAAAAAAAAAGGCTTGCGGCCAGGACTGGTAGGGAGACCCCTAGTGGTCATTTTTTCAAAGTGGAAATTAAATAGAAAGAAGCATACATTAATCTACAGGGTGGGCCATTTATATGGATACACCTTAATAAAATGGGAATGGTTGTTGATATTAACTTCCTATTTATGGCACATTGGTATATGTGAGGGGGGAAACTTTTCAAGATGGTTTTGTTCAGTGATGAGGCAAACTTTTATGTGAATGGTGAAGTTAACAAACAAAACCACCGCTATTGGTCTGACACTAACCCACATTGGATAGATCCCTCCAAGACTGTTGGAACACAAAAATTGATTGTATGGTGTGGTATATGGGGTACAAAGATAGTGGGGCCATTCTTCATCATTGGAAACCTCAAGGCCACTGGATATGCCAAATTGCTACATGATGATGTGTTTCTCTCTTTATGCACTGAAGCTGGCACGTTCCCTGAGTTTTTCCAGCAAGATGGTGCACTCCACATTATGGGTGTCAGGTCCAAGCATTCCTAGATTATGTTTCCTGGAAAGTGGATTGGTCATCGTGGGCCAGTTGAATGGCCCCCAAAGTCTAAATAGACTTTTATCTTTGGGGTCATCTGAAGGCAATTGTCTATGCTGTGAAGATACGAGATGTGCAACACCTGAAACTATGGATACTGGAAGCCTGTGCTAGCATTTCTCCTGCGGTGTTGCTATCAGTGTGTGAAGAGTGGGAGAAGAGGGTTGCAATGACAATCCAACACAATGGGCAGCACATTGAATACATTTTATAAGTGGTCAGAAACTTGTAAATAACTCATGAAAGAATAAAGTTACATTAAAACCAAGCACATCATTGTTTTTCCCAATAAGTTTGATGTGTCACATGACCCTCTTCCTATTGAAAAAACAAAAGTTGGATTCATATTGGCCGACTTCAAAATGGCCGCCATGGTCACCACCCATCTTGAAAAGTTTCCCCCCTCATATATAGTAATGTGCCACAAACAGCAAGTTAATATCACCAACCATTCCCATTTTATTAAGGTGTATCCATATAAATGGCCCACCCTGTATAATATATCAAAAGATTTTTGATCAAAGGTACCCTTTAATAAAGATCATTTAAAGGGGTATTCCAGGAATATTTTTTTATTTCACTATGCTACAGGGGCTGTAAAGTTAGTGTAGTTCATAATATAGTGTATGTACCTGTGTGTGACGGTTTTCTCACAATTCTTATTTTTAACAGCATACAAAATGTCTGTTGTCTCAGATTTTTCCCAGGTTGCAATGCGGCCGAGACCTGACTCACTAGTCAGCCGATGACAGGGAGCCTGTCTACTTCAATGGGTGGAGCGATTGCTTGGTGCGAGAGAGATCAATCTGCAACTAATGCAACAGCTGTAGGCACCCTGATTGAAAACCACAGGTCTTTTGAATGGATGCAGCTCATTTATATTTCATGGTTGGGGCGGACGATGTGTGGGAGGGAGGAAAATGGAAAATGGGATTTGTAGGCAAAAGAAGAAAACTCAAACAGGAAATACCAGTTCACAAAAAGCTCGCCACTGTATTATGGTAATCTCACAACATAGCCATTTAGCCCCAAGAAAAGCACAGATCCTTCCTAAGCATGTCCATTACTGTCTGCCATGTACGTACTAAAATCACCTTATGGTGGATAACCCCTTTAACCCCTTCCCTAATAAAAGTAACAATCATCCCCCTTTTCCCATTGAAAAAAAAAAACTGTGTAAATAAAAATAAACATATGCGTATCACCGCGTGCAGAAATGTCCAAACTATAAAAATATATAATTAATTAAACAGCACGGTGAATGGTGTATGCGCAAAAAAATTCCAATATCCAAAATAGCGTAAAGCGTAAATGTTTGGTCACTTTTAATATCATAAAAAAAGAATAAAAAGCGATCAAAAAGTCAGATCAATACAAAAATGGTACTGCTAAAAACTTGAGATCATGACGCAAAAAATGAGCCCTCATACCGCTCCATACACTGAAAAATAAAAAAGTTATAGGGGTCAAATTATGACAATTTTAAACGTATTCATTTTCACGCATGTAGTTATGATTTTTTTCAGAAGACAAAATAAAACCTATATAAGAAGGGTATTTACCCAAAAATGCACTGCGTAGAAATGGAAGCCCCAAAAGTTACAACATGACAATTTTTTTCTTCAATTTTGTCACACAATGATTTTTTTTTCCATTTCCCTGTGGATTTTTGGGTAAAATTACTAATGTCACTGCAAAGTAGAATTGGTGGCACAAAAAATAAGCCATAATATGGATTTTTAGGTGGAAAATTGAAAGGGTTATGATTTTTAAAAGGTAAGGAGGAAAGAACGAAAGTGCAAAAATGGAAAAACCCTGAATCCTTAAGGGGTTAAGCGTTTCCTTTATTTTTTTGAGCAGTGTACTTCCAGCTGAGAGCTGAGATTGGCTGCAACCATCCAGCCAATCACCACTCTGGGCGGAAAATATGAAAAAGTGAGGTGAATTTCTATTCAAATCACTGGCCGGCCGGAGTACAAGTGAGCCCTGTATAGAGCCACCTCGCATCTGTGCAATAGATAGGACGATAGCATAGGCTGTCAGAAGTGACACCCGGGGCGATCTGTTTATCAGTACGGGTACTACTACTTCCATCATGGAGCAGGCTGTTCCATGCTGGGAGTAGTAGTACTACCTAAAAAATGTAAAAAAATATTATTATTATTTATTAAACACATTATTAAAATACATTACTAAAAAAAATTTTAAAAAATTATAAAAAAATATTTTAACATTTAAATGGCCCCTTTCTACATTTTTATTATTGTCAGCTACATTTTTAGTTCCCTGCCCGCCCACATAAATTGATCCCTGTTTAAAAACTAATTTAAAAAAATGAGTTATGTAAAATATAAATTTTGTTAAATACTATTTTTTCCATCCCTACTTCATCCTTTATTTATTTTTATTTTTTTGGTACCAAACAAATTAAAAACAAACAAACGCCAAAGGGGCCAAAAATGCAGTTTCCACTCAAAGGCAAACACACCAGAAAAAAATGGCAAAACGCAGGGAAGATCTGTGGCAGTTTTTCTGGTGATTTTAAAGCATACCTTTCAGATCACCCAAAAAAAAAAACTGATCATGTAGATGTCATTTTTATGTGTCTATGACCTATATTTCTCCCAGAATTAGCTTTATTTCTTAATTACCTTAATGTTGTCGACCAGAAGAAGGGGGGCGGGTCCCTTTCTTCTCCTCAGGTGATAACCACTTCCCCTCCCTCACTCTACTCAGTCACTGGTCTCAAAAGTGAGCATCTGTAATACTTTCCCTTCTGGTTTTATGCTATTCACACACACTGTGTGCTTACAGCTTTTGCAAACCTACAGCTTCCAGCATGCCCACACATCCTTTAAGCTGGAGTTTTGCAACAGCTGGAGGCATATGGTAAAACTCAGATTTACAGCAGTGATGCTGCAGGCTGAGTTCCTCCTACTGTTGCAAAACTATACCTCCCAGCATGCCCACACATCATTTGGCTGTGCAGGCATGCTGGGAGTTGTAGTCTTGCAACAGTTGGAGGCATATGATTGTAGTCTCCCTGTATTAGATATGCACACACACACACGTTGACTTCATTTAGTCATACAAATGCACATTACCTAGACAACACATATTTACACACATACATATATATCCACACACACATAAATACATGCAGGGACACTTACTTTTGAAACAAAAAATCCTCCATTCAGTCACCAGCTTCTTTCATCATTTGCTCACAGGCAGCAGTGTACTCCTGCCCCTCCCCCCTTCTCCTCACACCAGGAGACTGTGAAGTAAACACAGACAGTGAGGGAGCCGATCACAACAGCTTTAGACCTGCAGACCTGTCAATCATGAAGTGGGTCCATGATGTAGGTGATGACGAGTGGACACAGCCAGGCCGGTATGTATCCCAGGAGGTAGGGAGGCAGTTTTTTGACTGGCTTTTTCAGTATCAAATACTGAACATTTTTTTATGAAAGCAATTGCAAAACCTATTGGTTTTGCATGCTTTACAATATATCAAAAGTTTTTATATCTGACAGTGCCCATTTAAGCCTAAAAAAAAGCAAGGCAAAATCCTCAGTGGAATCCTAGCCTTACAATTACTTTTCTCTAAATTGAATATTGTTGATGGCCTGAACTTTATAAAACACTTCTTTATCTACTGCTATGTTTATGATATTAGTTACTACTTAAATTTTTATTTCTAGAAAACTCTTATTTTATAATTCAATCTGGAATTTTTAAATACAATCCATACAGTCTGCACCAGGCTACTGTCATGACAAATAAAATAAAGAATTTAGACACACCTTTCCATTCCATGGTTTATCTTAAATGTTTTTTTTTTTCTTTTTTTCTTGAAGACATGAAAACTATAAAGGAACACACATGGAGTTATGTTAACAAAAAGTGTTAAACAAACCAAAATATGGTTTATATTTTACATACATTGAGATGGGGTATCATCATTCTGCGCTCAGTTCCATTATAATTACAACGTAAAAACAAATTTATTAAAAAGTAAAAACTAAAAGTTTGAATAGAAATAAGTCCCTTTGCTATTACACCTGACATTTAGCTCTGGGGGCTCCGATTCTTTCTTGATCAAATTTGAGATATTTCTACACCATGATTAGAGCACAGTGACCTCCATATTTTTGCAGGAAATAGAAGTAGTTTACAGCATGCTGCCACATCAAACGTAGTCAGAGGAGAAGGGCCTTGCTAAGGCTACGTTTACATGGCCGTTGTCCCCGTTTATATTTTCTCCATTATTGCATCCTAAACGGACCATTCTAAAAACAGATGCAAACTGATGCATAGGGATGCCCTTTAGTGGCATCCATTTGCATCACTTTTTCATCCATTAGTATAAGCCGCCTGCAGACTCCTGCAGCCGGGACTACTACTACTCCCATCATGGAACAAACTAATTTCCATGATGGGAGTAGTAGTTGCCTGGCTGTGGGAGTCTACAGTTGGCTGGGGAGGCTACATTAGTCTTTGAACCACTACCCCCATCATGGAACAGAGTCTGTTTCATGTTGGGGGTAGTAGTACAGGGGCTGAGGGATTGATCGCACCGGATCTCACTTCTGAGACCCGATGCAATCAGCTGTTAAAAAGCAGGGGAGCGGGCGGCATGCTCCGCTCCTCTGCGATGTATATACTGTGTAAACTTTCATTTTTAAATCCCCCCCTCGGTGCTGGCCATTCAGGGCTCCCGGCGGGGTTTTTAACCTACTACTGTATCCTCCAAATTTATGCCCCCATGCATATTTATAAAAATGTATTGGCCCCAGTGGGCATATGATATGACCCGAAGTGCATTATTGCGTCATGTATCATGTTTTATTTTAATATAAATAAATTCATTTAAATATAAAACCAAAGAACTCGTCAGACAACCTTCTTGAGCAGTGCCACCTCGGATGTCTTTCTTTACATTTCTCCATTGCTTGCTACTGGTTCTCGCAGAGGATACCAGTCCAGGCACCAACTGCTTGCAGCTAAACTTCATTGCTAACCCCAGATTTGGGGGGATTTGCACAAAAGCCAAGAGGCTGAATAGGTGAGAGTCTCACCAGTCAAGGGGGCCACAAAGGCTACCTTGTGAAAACTGTATTACACTAGGCGCTGTCCTCTCTCTTTTTCTCGTTCATTTCCTTTTTAACCATCCAACCTGACAGAGCTTAACCCCTTTAAGGACAATGGACGTTAATGTACATCCTGATGCGTTGGTACGCATCAGGACATACATTTACGTCCTGTAATGAAATGAACACCGGACCAGTGCTTGCATAATGCTTGGCAGGTCCCGGCTGCTATCAGCAGCCAGGGACCCACCAGTAATGGTGGACATCAGCGATCACACTGATATCTGCCATTAAACCCCTCAAATGCCATGATCAATACAGATCACAGCATCTGCAGCAATGTAGGAATTTGATTGGATGATCGGATCACCCGTAGCACTGCTGCGGGGATCCGATCATTCAACATGGCAGCCAGAGGTCCCCTTATCTGCTCCTGCTGTCATCCTGGGGTCTTCTTCTCTGGTCTGACATTGAGCAGAGCAGAGAAGAAGATAGCAAAAAATACTGATCATTGCTATGCCTTTGCATAGCACTTCAGTATAAGCAATCTAATGATTGCTATTAGAGATGAGCGAACTTACAGTAAATTCGATTCGTCACGAACTTCTCGGCTCGGCAGTTGATGACTTTTCCTGCATAAATTAGTTCAGCTTTCCGGTGCACCCGTGGGCTGGAAAAGGTGGATACAGTCTTAGGAGACTCTTTCCTAGGACTGTATCCACCTTTTCCAGCCCACCGGAGCACCAGAAAGCTGAACTAATTTATGCAGGAAAAGTCAGCAACCGCCGAGCCAAGAAGTTCGTGACGAATCGAATTTACTGTAAGTTCGCTCATCTCTAATTGCTATAAATAGTCCCCTATTGGGACTATAAAAGTGTAAAAAAAAATAAGTAAAAAAAAAAAGTTTAAAAAAATGTTAAAAAGCCCCATCCCCCAATAAAAATGTTCTATTTTATCCCAAAAAGCGTAAAAAAAAATTAATAAACATATTTGGTATTGCCACGTGTGTAAATGTCTGAACTATCAAAATACAAAATATATTGTTTATTATCCCGTACATTGAACGGCGTTAAAAAAAATAAGCTCTCATACAGCCCTGTTAATGGAAGAATCAGAAAGTTATAGGTCGTCAATACAGAGTAATTTTAAACATACTAATTTTGTTTAAAAAGTTAGATTTTTTTTTTAAAGCATGACAATAATAGAAAAGTATGTAAACTTGGATATTGTTTTAATTGTATTGACCCACAGAATGAATAAAACATGTCACTTATACCATAAAGTGTACAAGGTGAAA
This sequence comes from Hyla sarda, assembly GCF_029499605.1. NCBI lineage: Eukaryota > Metazoa > Chordata > Amphibia > Anura > Hylidae > Hyla > Hyla sarda. The sequence goes on along the minus strand of NC_079190.1, from coordinate 247,154,522 downwards.
AAGAAACCTTCCAAAATTTGCTTAATTGCGGTTTTCTTTTCAATTTCCTCACAAAAATAAATTTTTTTTGGGTTTGCCGAACATTTTATTGTAAAATGAGTGATGTCATTACAAAGGACAATTGGTCATGCAAAAAACAAGCCCTTATATGAGTCTGTGGATGGAAATATAAAAGAGCTATGATTTTTAGAAGGCGAGGAGGAAAAAACAAAAATGAAAAAATTAAATTGGCCTGGTCCTTAAGGGGTTAAAATAATAATCCAAAATTGCATTAAGAATGAAAATCCTCAAACAATAATGTCAGAGATGGAAAATTGTTTATCACTGCTTTTTGAAACTCAACATCAATCCCCAGCTGGCTATATCACAGTACAGTAGACACGGGAAATCATGGGGAATATAGTCTGCACAGTAGGTGATTGATTAAAATCCTGTTTCTTTTTTATTTTTTATTGATGGCCTATCCTAGAATAAGCTGTCAATACACCCGTATTGACAGCTTATTGTTTTCCACGAAGTACCCCTTTAATATTTCTTTGCCATTTTGGTTATCCAACATGCCAGTCCATTGTCAATATGTAGCATACACCTGTGAGCTGCAGTGTTACATTTACCAATGTATGTACAGAGTAACATCATAAATTATTCACTTTTCATTGGTGAACAATAAAACTGCCAGCCGCGGAAAGTTCATTTAATAAAATGTAGGAAAGGAAAGTTTTCAAAAGAAAAGGAAAGACCTTTCTGTTCTATTGTGATAACTAAATACTATCCCTGCTGCTGGTCACTGCTGAATATCAAGCCAAAAAATGCAGCGTCTTGGAAATGTTCTATTGGGTTATTAAATATTTCATAACAAACGATTGGGCTGAGCTTGTAACTGAATGCTGGAAGGCCACAATACGCTTCTAGCTGACGGACAACATTCCGTCTAGCATTAGAAAATGACTTTGTATGATAGGGCAAACAGGTTCACAGAGTAAATTCTGCAATCCCATTCTGTGAAGTTAAAAAGCACAGTGTGATGGAAGAAAGTTTCTGAAGCATGTTATTGTGATGGATATGTGACATAGCTGAGAGCAAAGACAAGCGGCCAAATTATCATGACCATAGCAGGGGCAAATGACAGCAGCTCTTAAAGGGGTACTCCATTTCCATTGGCCAGCATTCGGAAGTAAATGTTTTGAATGCTGTTTTCACGCTGCCAGGGTCAGTCTTGCCCCTCCTGACATCACGGCCATGCCCCCTCAAGGCAAGTCTATGGGAGGGGGGTGACGGCCATCACGCCCTCTCCCATAGACTTGCATTGAGGGGGAATGGCCGTGATGTCAAGAGGGGCAAGACTGACCCGGCAGCGTGAAAGCAGCATTCGAAACATTTACTTCCGAACGCTGGCCAGTGGAGTACACCTTTGAGGTTCAAAGAAATCCCAAACATTTCATGTTTTTTTTTATATTGGAAAAAGTATCTTAATAAATAAAAAAATAGCAATAATAATATAAACATTTGGTTTTACTGCAGCACCGTCACAGAGGAACTGAAAATTAAGTCAATGCATTGTCTCTGTAATGTAAGGACATACCAAGTCCTACAAAGATAGATATTCTTTGTGGCCATTCTCTACTACACTATGTTTGTTTAATAGATGATGGTAGCAAAAAGGGACTCCCATCTTCCCTGAATTTCTTAACAGCATATTAAAGAATTGGTTTTCTAAACTAAACAGTCCATTTAAATATCTCATTAACTAACAGGCATGGTTGCCGCTACCATATTTATACTTAACTATTCTTTTCACATTAATCTACTTACATATAAGAAATAAAATAATATACTACTGGATGCTACTGTATTTATGTACAGTAGCAGAATTAACAGTCACTTGGGGGGTTAATGGTTAAAATCGTATGCAAGTCTATGCAAATACAGGGGCAGCAGCGTTAAAGGGGTACTCCACTGGAAAACAAAAGTTAAAAAGATTTGCTCCGCAGGAAGTTCTTTTTTTTTTTCTTTTTGAATTTCCTTTCAGTCTCACCACAGTGCTCTCTGCTGACACCTCTGTCCATGTCAGGAACTGTCCAGAGCAGGATAGGTTTGCTATATTTGCTCCTACTCTGGACTCTTCCAAAAATTGAGGTGTCAGCAGAGAGCACTGTGGTCAGACAGAAAAGAAATTCAAAAAGAAAAGAACTTCCTGTGGAGCATATAGCATCTGATAAGTACTGGAAAAATAAACATTTTTAATAGAAGTAATTTACAAATCTGTTTAACTTTCTGGTATCAGTTGATTAAAAAAAAAATATAATGTTTTCCAGCTGAGTACCACTTTAACAGTCAGACTTGGTGTGTTAACACATCTAGTTAACAAGCTCTAACTCTGCTGAGAATACCAAGTTCTACTGTTCAAGACATCTAAGAGCAGTCCAAATATCCCATTCGGAGTTATCGCACCCCTGACACTGCACTTGTATAAAGAATGACCTTTCTGTGCTGCTGTCAGTCATGTTCATTCACCTTTTAGAATAAATGAGACATAGTGCAACAGAGCAGTTTTATTCTCTAAGTGCTTGAATGCTTTACTCACAAGATACATGAATACTTAAAGCATTTTGACCTTTTAAAAAATGTTTTTCCACCCTCTTCTTTCATTTTGATGCGGTGCTACCAAAATAGTTGTATACCAATAGGTAGGGATGAGCGAATCGAATCTGATGAATCCGAATTTGTTACGATTCTATCGCTCGAATCGCTTTCTTAAACTCCATTTAGTGCAGCCCAGGCTCCAGGGCATCTAAAATGGCAGATCCACATGTGAGGACATGGGGCAGGGAATACTGGGAAGGTGGGAACAAGGATAGGTGGGATGACCCTGAATCACATGCAGGATGCAGCCTGCAGCCAGTCACCCCTGTGATCTCACAGCCCTTTATAGTTGGGAGCCATATTGCGGCCAGTCACTTCAGCCTTTCACTGCAGAGAGATTCACATGGACAGACAGCGCTGTGTGTTGCACAGAAAAGCTTTTTCCAGCAGCGATTCACCTCCTAGTCAAGTCAGCGTTCTGTTGGACAGAGAGAGGGACAAAGAGCAGTGTGTGTTTCACAGAAAAGCATTCTTACTGCAGCGATTTACCTCCCAGTCACTCTCTACAGCGTTCTATTAGTATGCAGTGTGCTGCAGAGAAGAACAGCAGTTATTCCGCTCAAGCACAAATCCTACCTAGAAGCACTGATAGGGAAGGGTGTGAGATTGAGTGAGAAAGTGCAATTTTGGGTGTAGTACAAAGTGACTGTGTGCTGCAGCACTGGTGTGTACTGCTGGTGTTGTGCACAAATACTTTTTTAAGCGTACTGTAGCGCATTTTTCTGCCCTCATAAGTGCACACCACATACGTACATCTAAGTAGTGTACTATTTTGTTCCTATTAAAGTCTCAAGGGCCTAGATACTGTGAAAGGCCAGGCAAAAGAACTCACCAGCTGGTGTTGTTCACAAATACTTTTCTAAGCATACTGTAGCGGATTTTTCTCCCTCATAAGTGCATACCACCTAAGTGTTGTACCATTTTGTTCCTGATAAAGTCTTAAAGGCCTAGTTACTGTAAAAGGCCAGCAAAAAGTACACACCTGCTGCCTTTCTAGACAAATACTGTTTTGAGTTTAGTGAAGCGTATTGTACTCCCCTCATATACGCACTAAGTATGTCGGGCAGAGAAGTGCCAGGACGTGCACAGAAGAGTGGCAGAGGCGTAAATTCATCAGGAACAGTCTGAGCTCACAGCAGACTAGGAGCAATTGGCAGCAGGAGTCACAGCGAGAGGCATGATTTACTCAGATCAGCTAGCGGTGCCGTCATCGATTGGCTAACATGATCATCCACTTCATCACAAGTGACATCTGATACCACCAGTCAACAGTCGGTGGGTTCCTCAGACACAACCCTCAGTTGGCATGGCCTGCAAGCAGTCCCTGTCCTCCCATTGCCTCTGTCCTATGCTGTTCCCTCCCTTACAGTAGTATCTTATGCTGTGGGTTCAGCTCCACTATTCAGTGAGGACGATCTAATAGAGGACAGTCAGCAGCTACTGCCCAGCCAAGAGGTGGAGGAGTTATCCGCCGCTTTCTCCGCTAGGCGGGCAAGTAGTGATGAGGAGAGTGACGTGGGTGTTGGTGTGGCCAGGGTTCAGGGTCCTGAAGCAGACACTGTTGAGGAACCTGAGGAGGACATCAGTGACGTGCAGACACTTGTTGATGATGATGAAGATGATCGCAATTGGGAGCCGGGTGCAGAAGGGGCTTCAACATCATCATCAGGAGAAGAGGGTTGCAGGTTGTTCGTGAGGCAGCTGAGCCATCAAGGTGGTAGCATGGTTGGCAGTCAGCATGGTGGCAGAAGTGGACATTCTGGAGCCAAACCATCCCAGGGGAGACCACCTGTTTTGCAGCAGCCTACCTTCCTGGGAGGTAGTGGAACAGGGGTTCCTGGAGACGGTAGCAGTCAATTAGTGCAGAGTGTTGGTGGGAAAATCAGCTACTCGGCGGTGTGGCAGTTTTTCATCAAGCATCCGGAGGAGGTTAACATAGCCACATGCAAGATGTGTCGGCAGAAGGTGAAGCGTGGCCAGGGTCCCAATGTTGGCACCACTGCCCTGCGTCAACATATGCAGCGTCACCATAAAGTGGCCTGAGAGAACCATGGCTCCGATGTGGTGGTCCAGCCTGCTGCATCACCCAGTGGCACGCCGCTCCCTCTTTCAGCTAGCCAAGGCTCCACCACCTTAGCCGAAGGGAGCTGTGTGTCATACCCTCCTTCTGTCACTCCAGATGCTCCTGCTCCTTCTTCTTTTAGTCAATCATTCCACCATCAATCCATTGGTGAAGCCATGTCCAAGAGGCAACAGTATGCGCCCACTCATCCAACGGTGCAGAAGCTGAATGTGCTCCTGTCCAAGTTGCCGGTGCTGCAGTACCTCCCTTTTCAAGTGGTGGAGTCTGCACCTTCCAGAGAACCGATGGCTTGTGCCGAGCCATAATTTCCCAAGCCATAATTTCTTTGCGAAGTACCAGCCCTGCATAATTTTGTGGAAGAGAAGGTGGGCCAGTCCTTGAGCCTGTCGGTGTGTACCAAAGTGCATGGCAGCGCCGACGTCTGGAGCTGTAACTATGGTCAGGGACGATACATGTCCTTTACGGCCCACTGGGTAAATGTGGTTCCTGCACAGCCACATCAGCAACTTGAACAGGTCCCACCGCTTCCTCCTGCATGCTCTCAGGCCGTTGGTCCTGTGACAGTGTGCAACTCAGCCTCCTCATCCTCCACCGTGGCCTCAGCCTTCACTGCACGGACAAGTCTCAGTGCCGCTTCAGCATACCATGTGTGCAGGGCACGGCGGTGTCACGCTGTTCTTCACATGATTTGCCTTGGCTTACTCCACGAAAACTGGAAATGGGAACCATGGTGACTGACAATGGGAAGAACATCTTGTCTGCGCTGCGACAAGGAAGGCTGAGCCATGTGCCCTGTATGGCATACATGTTCAATCTGGTTGTCAAGCGGTTTCTGAAGTGTTCCCCCCATTTGCAAGACATCCTAGCAATGGGAAGGAAACTTGCACATCAGCCACACGTGCACCACAAAGCACACCCTCCTTGAGCTGCAGCGTCAGAACGGTATACCCCAACATAGTCTGATTTGTGACGTTGCCATACATTGGAATTCCAACTATGTTGGACCAACTATACAAACAGAGAAAAGCCATCACCGATTTTTTGATGATCCAAGCAGATAGGGGTACTCCCCTGTGTAACTTCAATGTCAACCAGTGGCAGCTCATATGTGACATCTGCCGTTTGCTCAGGCCCTTCGAGGAAGTCACATTATTAGTCAGTCACCAGGATTATGGGATGAACAACGTAATTCCACTGCTTCATTTCCTACAACATGTGTTGGAAACAATGGCGGCTCAGGGCACTGGAGACGTAGCGCCTACATCTCAGGGCCACATGAGCCCTGTGGGGGCTGAACTGGGGGAGGGGCACAGTGAAGCACAGTTTAGGTTTCACAAAATGGGCGGTTTTTCTAGTCATCTCCAGGCTGTGTCATTCTGCCAGATTATGGTCTCCTCATGCTGCTGCCACCTCTAGGCTCTCTCATTGTGCCGCCATGTGACATGTGACTCTATGTTGGATTTGGTCTTTTGTAACCACATATTTTATTATTAAATCTTAAATTAAAATTTCAATAAAAAAAATTGATAGAGCGATAACAATGATCCATAACTGATTAAATGAAACATTTGCACTTTCACAGTCAGGTGGCGCTGAGAGGCAGGGGCTGGAACAGGTGGTATCTCGCCTGGCTGAGGACCACCAGCTCGATTTTAAGAGTATGAGCTTTTTCACCACAGCCACTTCTAGCTTATTGTGTCCATTTATCCAATGGCAGTCTCTCCATTTTCAAATGGACACTCAGAGTATGGGGGTGCGATGAGAGGCAGGGGCTTGAACAGGTGGTAGCTGGCCTTACGGCGGACCGCCAGCTCGATGCTCAACAGAATGGGTAATCAAAATTTTTTAATAAATTCAAATGAAATTAAATAAAAATTACATAAAAACTCTGCCACATCCAGACACTCTGTGGCAGTGATTCTAATAGCGATGCCTGTAATCTACATGTCATCCCTATGCATGTTAAGGAAAGACAAAGTGTTCTACACCCTATTGAGCCTCTCTGTAGGCCAGAAATAGCCGTTTTTAATAGCGACTTACCACAATAAATTCGGACCAAATCAAATTTTTCAAAAATGTGCTCATCTTTACCAATAGGTATACAACTGCCTCAGTTTTACATGTCATAAAAGCAATGCAATTTGTAAATGTTATCATCCTGTTTGGTTTTGGGCAATTTCTGAAAAAGTTATTATTATTTTTTTAAAGGGAATCTGTCATTAGTGTTACCCGCACTAACCTGTTGTACATGCCTGTAGTTTGGGTGACACTGATGACAACGTTACTTACATAACCCGATCTGTGTTCCCATTTGTCTGTTATCCTCCTCTTTCAGGTGGCAGGCTTGGTGTGTGGGTGGAGCTTCAGGAGCATGCTGATGTCACTGCTGCTGCTTCCTCAAGCCTACTCACAGCCGGACCTGGTGAAGAAGCAGCACCATTGCCGTCAGCATGCTCCTAAAGCTCCAACCACACACCAAGCCTGCCGCCAGAAAGAGGAGGATAATAGACGAACGGGACCGCGGATCAGGGGTAGGTAAGTAGGGTTATCATAAGTTTCCCTCTAATACAACTACTAGTGACAATATCCTCAATATTATGTGCTTTCCAATACACTACTTGGGGATTAATGAGAAGGGATGGTCCTATCGTTGGGTCCTTTTTAAGTATATATGTTAGTTTTGATTACCATTGTTCTTTATCATGATTCATAAGAAAAATTTATTAAAAATAAAAAATAAAAATAAAATTAAAACTTGGAAATTTGATACAATTTTCCATTACAGTCTTAGTTTGTGTCTATTTGCCACCCAGTGGCACGCCGCTCCCTCTTTCAGCTAGCCAAGGCTCCACCACCTTAGCCGAAGGGAGCTGTGTGTCATACCCTCCTTCTGTCACTCCAGATGCTCCTGCTCCTTCTTCTTTTAGTCAATCATTCCACCATCAATCCATTGGTGAAGCCATGTCCAAGAGGCAACAGTATGCGCCCACTCATCCAACGGTGCAGAAGCTGAATGTGCTCCTGTCCAAGTTGCCGGTGCTGCAGTACCTCCCTTTTCAAGTGGTGGAGTCTGCACCTTCCAGAGAACCGATGGCTTGTGCCGAGCCATAATTTCCCAAGCCATAATTTCTTTGCGAAGTACCAGCCCTGCATAATTTTGTGGAAGAGAAGGTGGGCCAGTCCTTGAGCCTGTCGGTGTGTACCAAAGTGCATGGCAGCGCCGACGTCTGGAGCTGTAACTATGGTCAGGGACGATACATGTCCTTTACGGCCCACTGGGTAAATGTGGTTCCTGCACAGCCACATCAGCAACTTGAACAGGTCCCACCGCTTCCTCCTGCATGCTCTCAGGCCGTTGGTCCTGTGACAGTGTGCAACTCAGCCTCCTCATCCTCCACCGTGGCCTCAGCCTTCACTGCACGGACAAGTCTCAGTGCCGCTTCAGCATACCATGTGTGCAGGGCACGGCGGTGTCACGCTGTTCTTCACATGATTTGCCTTGGCTTACTCCACGAAAACTGGAAATGGGAACCATGGTGACTGACAATGGGAAGAACATCTTGTCTGCGCTGCGACAAGGAAGGCTGAGCCATGTGCCCTGTATGGCATACATGTTCAATCTGGTTGTCAAGCGGTTTCTGAAGTGTTCCCCCCATTTGCAAGACATCCTAGCAATGGGAAGGAAACTTGCACATCAGCCACACGTGCACCACAAAGCACACCCTCCTTGAGCTGCAGCGTCAGAACGGTATACCCCAACATAGTCTGATTTGTGACGTTGCCATACATTGGAATTCCAACTATGTTGGACCAACTATACAAACAGAGAAAAGCCATCACCGATTTTTTGATGATCCAAGCAGATAGGGGTACTCCCCTGTGTAACTTCAATGTCAACCAGTGGCAGCTCATATGTGACATCTGCCGTTTGCTCAGGCCCTTCGAGGAAGTCACATTATTAGTCAGTCACCAGGATTATGGGATGAACAACGTAATTCCACTGCTTCATTTCCTACAACATGTGTTGGAAACAATGGCGGCTCAGGGCACTGGAGACGTAGCGCCTACATCTCAGGGCCACATGAGCCCTGTGGGGGCTGAACTGGGGGAGGGGCACAGTGAAGCACAGTTTAGGTTTCACAAAATGGGCGGTTTTTCTAGTCATCTCCAGGCTGTGTCATTCTGCCAGATTATGGTCTCCTCATGCTGCTGCCACCTCTAGGCTCTCTCATTGTGCCGCCATGTGACATGTGACTCTATGTTGGATTTGGTCTTTTGTAACCACATATTTTATTATTAAATCTTAAATTAAAATTTCAATAAAAAAAATTGATAGAGCGATAACAATGATCCATAACTGATTAAATGAAACATTTGCACTTTCACAGTCAGGTGGCGCTGAGAGGCAGGGGCTGGAACAGGTGGTATCTCGCCTGGCTGAGGACCACCAGCTCGATTTTAAGAGTATGAGCTTTTTCACCACAGCCACTTCTAGCTTATTGTGTCCATTTATCCAATGGCAGTCTCTCCATTTTCAAATGGACACTCAGAGTATGGGGGTGCGATGAGAGGCAGGGGCTTGAACAGGTGGTAGCTGGCCTTACGGCGGACCGCCAGCTCGATGCTCAACAGAATGGGTAATCAAAATTTTTTAATAAATTCAAATGAAATTAAATAAAAATTACATAAAAACTCTGCCACATCCAGACACTCTGTGGCAGTGATTCTAATAGCGATGCCTGTAATCTACATGTCATCCCTATGCATGTTAAGGAAAGACAAAGTGTTCTACACCCTATTGAGCCTCTCTGTAGGCCAGAAATAGCCGTTTTTAATAGCGACTTACCACAATAAATTCGGACCAAATCAAATTTTTCAAAAATGTGCTTATCTTTACCAATAGGTATACAACTGCCTCAGTTTTACATGTCATAAAAGCAATGCAATTTGTAAATGTTATCATCCTGTTTGGTTTTGGGCAATTTCTGAAAAAGTTATTATTATTTTTTTAAAGGGAATCTGTCATTAGTGTTACCCGCACTAACCTGTTGTACATGCCTGTAGTTTGGGTGACACTGATGACAACGTTACTTACATAACCCGATCTGTGTTCCCATTTGTCTGTTATCCTCCTCTTTCAGGTGGCAGGCTTGGTGTGTGGGTGGAGCTTCAGGAGCATGCTGTTGTCACTGCTGCTGCTTCCTCAAGCCTACTCACAGCCGGACCTGGTGAAGAAGCAGCACCATTGCCGTCAGCATGCTCCTAAAGCTCCAACCACACACCAAGCCTGCCGCCAGAAAGAGGAGGATAATAGACGAACGGGACCGCGGATCAGGGGTAGGTAAGTAGGGTTATCATAAGTTTCCCTCTAATACAACTACTAGTGACAATATCCTCAATATTATGTGCTTTCCAATACACTACTTGGGGATTAATGAGAAGGGATGGTCCTATCGTTGGGTCCTTTTTAAGTATATATGTTAGTTTTGATTACCATTGTTCTTTATCATGATTCATAAGAAAAATTTATTAAAAATAAAAAATAAAAATAAAATTAAAACTTGGAAATTTGATACAATTTTCCATTACAGTCTTAGTTTGTGTCTATTTGCCACCCAGTGGCACGCCGCTCCCTCTTTCAGCTAGCCAAGGCTCCACCACCTTAGCCGAAGGGAGCTGTGTGTCATACCCTCCTTCTGTCACTCCAGATGCTCCTGCTCCTTCTTCTTTTAGTCAATCATTCCACCATCAATCCATTGGTGAAGCCATGTCCAAGAGGCAACAGTATGCGCCCACTCATCCAACGGTGCAGAAGCTGAATGTGCTCCTGTCCAAGTTGCCGGTGCTGCAGTACCTCCCTTTTCAAGTGGTGGAGTCTGCACCTTCCAGAGAACCGATGGCTTGTGCCGAGCCATAATTTCCCAAGCCATAATTTCTTTGCGAAGTACCAGCCCTGCATAATTTTGTGGAAGAGAAGGTGGGCCAGTCCTTGAGCCTGTCGGTGTGTACCAAAGTGCATGGCAGCGCCGACGTCTGGAGCTGTAACTATGGTCAGGGACGATACATGTCCTTTACGGCCCACTGGGTAAATGTGGTTCCTGCACAGCCACATCAGCAACTTGAACAGGTCCCACCGCTTCCTCCTGCATGCTCTCAGGCCGTTGGTCCTGTGACAGTGTGCAACTCAGCCTCCTCATCCTCCACCGTGGCCTCAGCCTTCACTGCACGGACAAGTCTCAGTGCCGCTTCAGCATACCATGTGTGCAGGGCACGGCGGTGTCACGCTGTTCTTCACATGATTTGCCTTGGCTTACTCCACGAAAACTGGAAATGGGAACCATGGTGACTGACAATGGGAAGAACATCTTGTCTGCGCTGCGACAAGGAAGGCTGAGCCATGTGCCCTGTATGGCATACATGTTCAATCTGGTTGTCAAGCGGTTTCTGAAGTGTTCCCCCCATTTGCAAGACATCCTAGCAATGGGAAGGAAACTTGCACATCAGCCACACGTGCACCACAAAGCACACCCTCCTTGAGCTGCAGCGTCAGAACGGTATACCCCAACATAGTCTGATTTGTGACGTTGCCATACATTGGAATTCCAACTATGTTGGACCAACTATACAAACAGAGAAAAGCCATCACCGATTTTTTGATGATCCAAGCAGATAGGGGTACTCCCCTGTGTAACTTCAATGTCAACCAGTGGCAGCTCATATGTGACATCTGCCGTTTGCTCAGGCCCTTCGAGGAAGTCACATTATTAGTCAGTCACCAGGATTATGGGATGAACAACGTAATTCCACTGCTTCATTTCCTACAACATGTGTTGGAAACAATGGCGGCTCAGGGCACTGGAGACGTAGCGCCTACATCTCAGGGCCACATGAGCCCTGTGGGGGCTGAACTGGGGGAGGGGCACAGTGAAGCACAGTTTAGGTTTCACAAAATGGGCGGTTTTTCTAGTCATCTCCAGGCTGTGTCATTCTGCCAGATTATGGTCTCCTCATGCTGCTGCCACCTCTAGGCTCTCTCATTGTGCCGCCATGTGACATGTGACTCTATGTTGGATTTGGTCTTTTGTAACCACATATTTTATTATTAAATCTTAAATTAAAATTTCAATAAAAAAAATTGATAGAGCGATAACAATGATCCATAACTGATTAAATGAAACATTTGCACTTTCACAGTCAGGTGGCGCTGAGAGGCAGGGGCTGGAACAGGTGGTATCTCGCCTGGCTGAGGACCACCAGCTCGATTTTAAGAGTATGAGCTTTTTCACCACAGCCACTTCTAGCTTATTGTGTCCATTTATCCAATGGCAGTCTCTCCATTTTCAAATGGACACTCAGAGTATGGGGGTGCGATGAGAGGCAGGGGCTTGAACAGGTGGTAGCTGGCCTTACGGCGGACCGCCAGCTCGATGCTCAACAGAATGGGTAATCAACATTTTTTAATAAATTCAAATGAAATTAAATAAAAATTACATAAAAACTCTGCCACATCCAGACACTCTGTGGCAGTGATTCTAATAGCGATGCCTGTAATCTACATGTCATCCCTATGCATGTTAAGGAAAGACAAAGTGTTCTACACCCTATTGAGCCTCTCTGTAGGCCAGAAATAGCCGTTTTTAATAGCGACTTACCACAATAAATTCGGACCAAATCAAATTTTTCAAAAATGTGCTCATCTTTACCAATAGGTATACAACTGCCTCAGTTTTACATGTCATAAAAGCAATGCAATTTGTAAATGTTATCATCCTGTTTGGTTTTGGGCAATTTCTGAAAAAGTTATTATTATTTTTTTAAAGGGAATCTGTCATTAGTGTTACCCGCACTAACCTGTTGTACATGCCTGTAGTTTGGGTGACACTGATGACAACGTTACTTACATAACCCGATCTGTGTTCCCATTTGTCTGTTATCCTCCTCTTTCAGGTGGCAGGCTTGGTGTGTGGGTGGAGCTTCAGGAGCATGCTGATGTCACTGCTGCTGCTTCCTCAAGCCTACTCACAGCCGGACCTGGTGAAGAAGCAGCACCATTGCCGTCAGCATGCTCCTAAAGCTCCAACCACACACCAAGCCTGCCGCCAGAAAGAGGAGGATAATAGACGAACGGGACCGCGGATCAGGGGTAGGTAAGTAGGGTTATCATAAGTTTCCCTCTAATACAACTACTAGTGACAATATCCTCAATATTATGTGCTTTCCAATACACTACTTGGGGATTAATGAGAAGGGATGGTCCTATCGTTGGGTCCTTTTTAAGTATATATGTTAGTTTTGATTACCATTGTTCTTTATCATGATTCATAAGAAAAATTTATTAAAAATAAAAAATAAAAATAAAATTAAAACTTGGAAATTTGATACAATTTTCCATTACAGTCTTAGTTTGTGTCTATTTGCCACCCATATGGTTTTCATTATGGCTTGACTTGCATGTTAATACCACTCATACAATCCCTATTTCTGTCATTGTATACCTCCATCCAAGCTTCCCTAATTAATTCCTTATCACAATTTCCTTCTTACAAATGGTTTTTAATTATTTTGGACAGTGAAACAAAATCCTATAGCTTAGTGTAATTTCTCTTCATTCATTTGAATTGATCTATAAGATTAATCCGCCACCAAAGTCTATAAAGACAACAAGAAAAATCCATAGAACTGTTAACAATTGGTTGGTTTAAAATAATTTTGTTTCTTAGTTTGGTGGCATGTTTATAAATTTCTAACATTATTATTGCTAGATCTGGTCAAATGAAGGTCTATTGCATTGTCAAAATACAATATGTTACACAAAGGATTCGAAATGCAACCAAAAACCCTCCTAAATCATAGCAATATCAGTATAATGCTGCTATAATTTCAGACTAGTAAAAAAGCAATTATCCTCCTGGATCGCTCACCACAGATTCACATAACTGGGTGTGAATTTCACACCCATCACTGTACTGGCGTCTGGAGGAAAAACTCATTATACCAGAAATTATTTTTCTCCAAGCAAAGTTTTATCAAATGTAAAATAAATTAGAAGAAATATCAAAATCCTTGTTTAATGCTTTCTAAGTGCCTTCTACCACCTGTTACTGATCTGTAAATCCTTTACAATTCAAATTATTTGTATAAAATCTTTCAAATAAGATCTTGCAAGGAGGCCCTGTAGACATTGCACCAATTGTGCAAGTTCTCCCACTTGAGAGGTCTGTAATTTTCATCATAGGTATACCTCAACTATGAGAGACAGAAGGAGAAAAAAAATCCATAAAATCACATTGTCTGATTTTATGTCCACAACCTCAAACAGACACACTCCAAACTCCACTATGGCCAAGACCAAAGAGCTGTCGAAGGACACTAGAACCAAAATTGTAGACCTGCACCAGTCTGGGAAGACGGAATCTGCAATAGGCAAGCAGCTTGGTGTGAAGAAATCAACTGTGGGAGTAATTATTAGAAAATGGAAGACATACAAGACTACTGATAATCTCCCTTGATCTGGGGCTCCATGCAAGATCTCACCCCGTGGTGTCAAAATGATCACAAGAACGGTGTGCAAAAATCCCAGAACCACATGGGGGGACCTAGTGAATGACCTGCAGAGAGCTGGGACCAAAGTAACAAAAGCTACCATCAGTAACACACTACGGCGCCAGGAGCTCAAATCATCCAGTGCCCCCTGCTTAAGCCAGTACATGCCTGGGGCCGTCTGAAGTTTACTACAGAGCATTTGGATGATCCAAGAGGATTGGGAGAATGTCATATGGTCAGATGAAACCAAAGTAGAACTTTTTGGTAAAAACTCAACTCGTCATGTTTGGAGGAGAAAAAATACTGAGTTGCATCCAAAGAACACCATACCTACTGTGAAGTATGCGGGTGGAAACATCATGCTTTGGGGCTGTTTTTCTGCTAAAGGACCAGGACGACTCATCCACGTAAAGGAAAGAATGAATGGGGTCATGTATTGTGAGATTTTTAGTGAAAACCTCCTTCCATCAGCAAGGGCATTGAAGATGAAACATGGTGGGTCTTTCAGCATGATAATGATCCCAAACACACCGCCCGGGCAACAAAGGAGTGGCTTCGTAAAAAGCATTTCAAGGTCCTGGAGTGGCCTAGCCAGTCTCCAGATCTTAACCCCATAGAAAACCTTTGGAGTGAGTTGAAAGTCTGTGTTGCCCAGCGACAGCCCCAAAACATCACTGCTCTAGAGGAGATCTGCATGGAGGAATGGGCCAAAATACCAGAAACAGTGTGTGAAAACCTTGTGAAGACTTACAGAAAACATTTTACCTCTGTCATTGCCAACAAAGGGTATATAACAAAGTATTGAGATTAACTTTTGTTATTGACCAAATACTTATTTTCCACCATAATTTGCTAATAAATTCTTTAAAAATCAGACAATGTGATTCATGTTTTATGGATTTTTTGAGGTATACCAATGATGAAAATTACATGCCTCTCTCATCTTTTTAAGTGGAAGTTCTTGCACAATTGGTGGCTGACTAAAAACATTTTCGCCCCACTGTATTTATCTGAGCTTAATCCCTTAATGATAATGGATGTACAAATACGTCTTGGTGCCCCGATACTTAACACACCAAAGCATACATTTCCATCCTTGGCTGGGCACTTACAGTCAATTGTGTACATCTGCAAACCCCTTAAGGACACAGTCCATTTTGGCCTTAAGGATGCAGCCAATTTTATTTTTGCATTTTTGTTCTCATCTTCTAAAAATCATAACTCTTTTATATTTCCATCCACAGACGAGTATGCTACGGGCTTGTTTTTTGCACGATCAGTTGTCATTTGCAATGACATCACTCATTTTATCATAAAGTATCATAATGTGGCGAAATTTAAAAAATACTATTTCTGTGGGAAAATTGAAAAGAAAACAGCAATTTTGCTAATTTTGGAAGGTTTTATTTTTACTCTGTACAATATACAGTAAAAATGACATGTGTTCTTTATTCTGTTGGTCAATACGATTAAAGTGCTACCCATGATTACATACTTTTCTATTATTGTCAAATAACCGAAGTAGTGAAAGGATGCACTCACCCGAAAGATTTGCTTGAAGGAATATGTATTCACAGACAGCATACAAAAGTACAGCGGGTAGAAACAGAGGAGCAGCCTCACAGCAACAGACTGTTTCCTGCGCCCAAGCACAATTCCTCAGGCTGCCAATCTGTGCCGCCGCTCACAGGTGAGTATTAAGTAGACAATCATAGGGTTGCTATGAAGATATCTAAACAAATACAAGCAATGGTGCAAAAGGAAATAAAACCAATTATAAAAATTAACTGAGGTAATTGCGGTCATTAAGACCCGTCGGTCCCAGGGTACTTTTTATTGATACCACATTTGCATTTATGGAACTATTTTATACACTTTCTGGGAGTAAAATGAGATGATTTACATTTTTATTGGGGGGCGGGGGGGGGGAGGGATTTTTCACATTTCTTAATTTTTTTTTTTTTACACTTAAGAGCTTCAGACACTTAAGAGCCTGAATAGCAGCTCTGCTGCCCGATCAGCACCCCTACAACATAAATGCGGGGGTCCAACCGTTTTCTGTGCCAACCAGAAATCCCCTGGGTATCTCCATTATGGCCCAGGGAGAATCTTCTAATAGACTCTATTAGTAAAGTGCCGATCACACTAAGCAATGCTATGCATTTCCATATTGTTGTTCAGTACTGTCAATCTAATCAATGCTATTAATTATTCCTGAATATATCAAAAAGCCCCAACCTTATTAAAAATGCAAATCATTCCTGTTTTCTAAATTAAATATTTAAAAAAACATTTATTTATTTATTTTATTATTAAGAATTTTTATTCTCATATCAACTATTACAACTTTCATCAAAATAATACCACTTCAACATCTTCCATTTTTAACCCAAAAAATAAATCAATAAATTGATAAATCAATTTTAATTGTATATATTGAAATTTTTTACTTGATGAGCACTTTCCCACATTCCTAATTGTATTCTCCCACTCCACCTCTTCAAGATTCTCTATTTCTACTTCCCATTTGTTTTTATTTTTTTTCCTGGAAATCTTTTGCTACTTCCCCTATCAATAATCTATATATTATTTTTAGCGGCTTCTGGGCGATTTGTGTTTCCATTAAATAATTCACTTATGTGTATTTATTATCAAGTACGACCTATTCTTGGTGCACCTATCAGCGTGTTAATCTTGGTTATACCGAAACCTATTACTTTCTTTAAGGTTATGTGACGGACTGACTCCACTAAAAGTGACTTCTCCTTCCCAATGACAAGCCCCAACATATCACAGGCAATATCCCCAGGCAGAACTAGAGATTATTGCATCCTTGTACCCAAAGAACCAGGCAACACCAGTCTTCTGATATAAAATCAGAAACTCTTTATTGTGGAACAAGTGTCTTCTTTAATAGGAAGGACATCACAGGGGGAAGGGTCAGTAAAGACAATACAGGTGACAGTGAGTCTGGGAGATAATCCAATAAAGGTGATCAGCTCTCCCTATACAGTGCCTTGAGTGCAAAAGGTGGAGGTGTGCAGAAGTTGTACTGTGTGCAAAAAGGAGAAGCATGTGCAGAATTAGTGCATTGTACAAAAGGTGAACCGTGTGCAAAAGTAGACCGTGTGCAAAATGTGAACCATGTGCAAAAAGGTGTATTGTGCACAGAAAGTGGACCATGTGCAGAAGGTGTATGAAAACAGTAAATAAAAGTATTTTAACTCTGAGCTTTATGTCACTGGACAACATCAACTGAGAGGTACAAATAGTGATTTCCTAAAGTCCATCCAGGTAGGTAGGGTGACTCTAGGATCCGTCACAGGTTATATTTTACTTTTATCATCTCAAACGTGTTAAGTTTTCCCTGATTATAAAATTGAGAGACATATCTTAACCATTTATTCCTCCAAAAACTGTGATCAATCCCCTGATTAAATTCGCTATGTGCCTTCACGATATATATCACTGTCTCATTATTGCCCTTTTTCTTAATATCTTGAAGTTTTGCCACCAAAAAATAATATTTTAAATTAGGTAAGGCCCATCCTCCCTGTTCTACTGGAAGTTTCAAGTTTCCATACTTAATTCTGACCCTTTCACGTCCCCCAAATCAATCTTTTCAGTTAGGCTATCAGCCCTCTAAACCACCTCTCTGGTATCCATACTGGTAAACATCGAATAACATATAAGACTTGTGGTAAAACTATCATTTTTATAATTGCAACCCTATCCTCTTGAGGAAGGGGCAGGGAACCCCATATCTTACTTTTTTAACTCATTTTTTTTGAGTAATGGGTCTAAGTTCTTTTCCCGGAAAGAGTCTCTCTCTCTCCCCAGTTCTATCCCCAAGTATTTTATTGTTCCCCCTCTCTCCACCCCTTTGATCCCCTCCAGTTCACAGTGAACCCCCTTCTCAACCAAAATTAGAGTGGACTTCTCCCAATAAATTTTTTATCCTGAGAAACTACCAAATTCATCTATAATTGCCATGGTCTTGGGAAGCATCGTCTCTGAATTCTGCACAAACTTTATTTTGTTCACCTAACATCCCAAAACCCTTTATGAATTTGTTTTCTCTGATAAAACTTGCTAAAGGCTCTATATATAACAAAAAAAAAAGAGGGGAGAGGGGGCATCCCTGCCTTGTCCCTCTTAACAGTGGGACACTATCAGTGAGTTCCCCATTAATTATAATCCTCACTACTGGTTCTTTATGTAATAGTATTAATTATTGAATAACTTTTTCCCCTAATCAAAAATGTTCCAGTACTGCCCACAAAAACCTCCGCTCCACCCTGTCAAAGGCCTTCATGGCATCCAATGACAGGATGGAGCGGAGTGGATGTCCTTCAAGTTGTAAACTGAACTGGACCCTCTGTACTGTATATTCTCACTAATCAATCTCCCCGGAACAAACCCTGTTTGGTCCTCGTGCATTATCTCTGGAATTACTTTAACTATCCTTCGTGCCAGTATCTTGGCCAAAATCTTTGTATCCACATTTAACATTGATATCGTCCGAAGTGCGGTCGGTTCCAAAACACTATCCACTTTTTTGGGGATTAGAACTACATTTGCCTCCATCATTGAAGGGGAAAGGGATCCTTCTACAAAGGATTCATTTAATACTGTATGCATAATAGGAATAAGAATCCCCTCCCACTCCCTGTATATTTCCCATGAAATCCCATCCAGTCCCGGTGCTGATGACCGAGCAAAGAATTTTAACGCCCCTTTTATATCTTCTATAGTGATTTCCTTTTTAATACTTTTTTTCTGCATAGCAGTCAGCCTCGGGATCGGAGATTTTGATAGATACTTCTTTATTAATTATTGTATTATTTACCTCTATCATCAACTCTCCTTTATATAATTCCCCAAAAATAATTTTTTATTGTATTATGTATCTCAACTGGGTCCAAGGTAATTGACCCATCACCCTGGATTAAGCTGGTAATTTCATTACTTTCTTTCTGTGCTTTGATTATATTTGGCAATAATCTCACTGGTTTTCCCCTTTTCTATAAATTATTTTTGTTTAGCAAAAAAATTCCTTTGTTGCGCTTTTTCTATATAAAACTCAGATAATGTCTTTTGTTTCTCTACCATATTATCATAATTACCTTGATTCGGAGTTTTAAAGTATTTTTCCTCTTTTTCCTTCTTATTAAATTCTTTCTTTTTATTTACGATTTCTCTAAAAAGCCCTCTTAGGCTAAGTTTCTACTTGTTTTTTTTCCCTGCGATTTAAAATTTTAAAAATTAAGACGTAAAAAGACGTAACGCCTGAAAAAAGCCAGTGCAATTTTTTTTTTTCATTTGTGTGGAAATTGCATCTTTGGCCCCTTTGGCATTTTTTTTTTTGTACCCAAAATTAGTTGGGTGCCAAAAAGAAAAAAAAAGGGATGCAGTAGTGATGGTAGTACCTGTACTAATAGACATATCGCCCGATGCGATCGTCCATAATATAGCAGAGATGCGGAGCAGCTCTATACAGCACTCGCATCTCTGCACTATAGTCCAGCCGGCCAGTGATGTGAATAGAACATCACTCATTCATATTTTCCGCCCAGTGCACAGCTCTCAGCGGGAAATATGAATGAGTCATCTTCTATTCATATGACTGGCCGGAGTATAGTGCAGAGATACAAGCTCTGTATAGAGCTGCTCCACATCTCTGCAATAGAAAGGACGATCACAGCGGATGTCAGGAGTGACACCTGCTGTGATCTTTCCTTAACTGCAGGTACTACTACTTCCATCATGGAGCACGCTCTGCTCCATGTTGGGAGCTTTAGTACCTGCAGTTAAGGAAAGATCACACTCCTGACACCCGCTGTGATCCTCCTGTGTAATGTATAGATGCGGCCGGCCGCTCTTCTATGGTCCCCTGCACTGCCGTATATATACACCTAGTCATATTTACCACAGAGAGTTGTGATTGGCTGGAACCATCTGGCCAATCACAGCTCTCTGTGGAAAATATGAATAGGTGTATAAATACGGCAGTGCAGGGGACCATAGAAGAGCGGCCAGCCGCATATATAAATTATACAGAAGGATAGCAACGGAACCGGGGCAATCTGTCAATTAGTACAGGTACTACTACTCCCATCATGGAACAGTGTGTGTTCCATGCTGGGAGTACTAGTACCACCTAAAAAATAAAGAATAAAAAGTGAAATAAAAAGTGAAACTTTGCCTAATTAATGCTTTAAGTGTATCCCAAACAATTTGTATTGACGTGGTCTTGTAATTTATCTGCCAAAATTCTTGCAACTGAACTCCAATCTTCTGCTTATTATCTATTATGGTCAGCCAGTGGGGGTAAATTTGTAGGTTCCTTCTCATCAACCCATTTTCTGGTTTAACCAATGTCTCTGTTAACAAAATGCAATGATCAGATATGGATTTTGGCAGATATTTTACTTTTTTCACCATCCTAAATCCCTTTATGTCACATAACAACAGATCTATTCGGGAAGCTACTGGATACGAAGCAGAGAAACAAGAAAATGCGTTTTCTGGAAACAATTGTCGCCATGCATATACCATATTTGGTATTGTCACATACGGAATTGTCTGAACTATTAACATATAACATTATTGATCCCATAAACTTAATGGCAGAAAAAAATGTACTAAAAAGATTTAAAAAATCAAAAAGTCAAATATAAACAAAAATAGTACCGATTAAAAAAAGAATTTGCTCTCAGACAGGCCCATAGACAAAAAAAAAAGTTGTAGGGGGTCACAGGAGGCTAATTTTAACCCCATAAGGATATGTATCGAAAATGTACAGTTGCAGCAAGTACCTACGTGCACAGCGCCATACTTGACTATGAAGAGAGTAAACCCATTAACCCTATATGCCGTCATCAATACTGATCACAGGATCTATAGGGAAACTGAAGGTTTCGGTCTTTTCAAATCCCTGCAGTGCAATAGCAGGGGTTCGATAAGCACAAATGGCTGCCAAAGGCTACTAATAGTAGCCATCACTCATTGCCTGGTCACATAAAATTATATAACGAAAGTAAATTGAATCTTTCCCCAGGGTTTGAGGGTTTTATAAGCTAGTGATAAGGACCTTATCATTGCCATTCTTGCTTACATCTTTTTATGCAGCAGTTCACACCATTTATTACCTACACTCAAACTTGAGATCATTGAAGCTACCACCACCACCCACCGACTTTTGCATATTCACTACAGATCACGTACAATTTGCTTTTATGTCAGGACCCTGAGGCCTGGCAGTGGTGTGAGCATGCTCAGCCACTCCTTCTGTCCACCAGGAATGATTGACAGCTATAATTGTCTGCCTAAACTGGTGGATAAGAAAAGTACCCAGCTCAGGGTGCAGGAGATTAAGATTGATATGAGAACATTGACAGCATGAAAAGATGTGATATATTGTTGGAATCAAGACCTCCATCACTTGTTATGATACTCTCAGATATGTCGGCATTACCTAGTGACAGATTCATCACAGACATGGTTTTAGACTAACTCTTTAAGGATGCCGGGAGTACCTGTACGCCCTGAGTCTGCTTCCTTTATATAACACGGGGCCACGGCTAATAACGCGTAACACTGATCACAGTGCCATGCGCTATTAACCCTTTAGACATGGCATTCAAAGTTGATCGCCATGTCTAAAGTGAAAGTAAACTGCTCCCGGCTAGCTCAGGGGGCTGTTCGGGACCGCCACAGCAAAATCGCAGCGTCCCGAACAGCTGACAGACACAAGGAGGGTCCTTACCTTACTCCTGCTTCGCTGATCGCCGAATGACTGCTCAGTGCCTGAGATCCAGGCATGAGCAGTCAAGTGGTATAATCATCGATCAATGTTATCGTATGAGATAACAAAGATTGATGTAAAACATCAGTGTGTGCAGTGTTATAGCTCCCTATAAAATTGCAAAAAAAAAAAAAGTTTAAAAAAAGTTAATAAAGATCATTTAACCCCTTCCCTAATAAAAGTTTGAATCACCCCCCTTTTCCCATAAAAAAACAGTGTTAATAAAAATAAACATGTGGTATCACTGCGTGCGGAAATGTCCAAATTATAAAAATATATCGTTAATTGAACCTCACGGTTAATGGTGTACATGCAAAAAAAATCAAAATTCCAAAATAGCGGATTTTTGGTCACTTTTTATATCATGAAAAAATTTACATAAAGCAATAAAAAAGTCCGATCAATACAAAAATTGTACCACTAAAAACTTCAGATCATGGCGCAAAAAATGAGCCCTCATACCGCTCCGCACGCGGAAAAATTAAAAAGTTACGTTATAGGGGTCAGTATAAGTAGGTTATCATTTAATCGTATGGACCTACAGAATAAAGAGGTGTAATTTTTACCGAAAAATATACTGCGTAGAAACGGAAGCCCCCAAAAGTTACAAAATTTTTTTTTTTCTTCAATTTTGTCGCACAATAATTTTTATTTTGTTTCGACGTAGATGTTTGGGTAAAAATTTAAAGAATTATGATTTTTTAAAGGTAAGGAGGAAGAAAACTGAAGTGCAAAAATGGAAAAACCCTCAGTCCTTAAGGGGTTAAATAACTAAAGGCTGCAGTTTCATTTATAGGCTCATCCAGTAAATAAAAAAGCAGAACAATGTAATTCCAATATTTTTTCTTGCATAGACAGGAACAGGAGTAAGACATTGTAGAGCAAATATTTATCAGTCGTAAAATTTTAAAATGTATCAACGTGGCAGCTGCAAAATCCACCATCTATTCTTCTTTCTTTCAGCTCCTGTCAGTGATAATAATAGTGCCCATGTAGCATATCCCTAGAATAGCACGATCAGGATCTGTCAACATACCTGTTGTTTCCCAGCTGTCATTTCCACCTTCATAAGAAATACTGCCAACATTATCAGGAGAATTTAGAAATTGGAATATAAGGCATTCTTTTGTAGCCAGCCTTTATACTATAACATATATATTATGATCCTTGCAGGGGCGGATAAAGACAGTAGAGGGCCCCTGTGCAAAGGATGTGCCTGCCCCCCCCCCCCCCATACGTCAATTGTTCAGGAGCATATGTCACATACTCAGGTGGACCCCCATATATCACTTGCTCAGGGGGGCCCCCATCCATATCAGTTGCTCAGGAGGACCCCCCCCCAATATCAGTTGTTAATTATTTATTAAGGCCCCCTATATGCTGCAGCTCATTCAGGCCCCCCATATGCTCATTCAGGCCCCCCATATTATTGCTCTGAGACAGTGGCAGACAGTCCCATCAGACCTCATATCAGACTAAAAATTCATAAATAAAACTTACCTCTCCTGCTCTGCTGCTCTCCATGTCCGCCAGGATGTCCCGAAGTGAGCTCCCTCCTTGCTGGTCTCCAACAGCCTGGGCTGCACAGTCACGTGACCTGACTGCGTACAGCTTCAGGTCATAGTGCACGCTGTATGCAGTCAGTCTGGAGGAGACCAGAGAGGAGGGGGAGGAGGGAGGGGTAAGTAGTGCTTCTCAGAGCTGTAGTTAGTTCCTTATGAGCCAGAGGCAAGCCCAGAAAATGGAGGGGAAAAGTGGGGGAAGGTAGGTAGGTAGCTGTTCTGTGGAGATCCTAAGTTTTCCACTTTTTGTTGTTTAACGCCTTAACCCCTTAAGGACCCGGGGGGTTTCCGTTTTTGCATTTTTGTTTTTTCCTCCTTATCTTTAAAAAAATCATAATAATTTTGCGCCTAAAAATCCATATGATGGCTTATTTTTTGCGCCACCAATTCTACTTTGTAATGACGTCAGTCATGTTACCCAAAAATCTATGGTGAAACAGGAAAAAAAATCATTGTGAGACAAAATTGAAAAAAAAAAAAACGCCATTTTGTAATTTTGGGGGGCGTATCTACATAGTACATTTTTCGGTAAAAATTACACCTTCACTTTATTCTGTAGGTCCATAAGATTAAAATGATATCCTATCTATATAGGTTTGATTTTGTCGTACTTCTGGAAAAAATCATAACTACATGCAGGAAAATGTATACGTTTAAAATTGTCATATTCTGACCCCTATAACTTTTTTACTTTTCCGCGTATGGGGCGGTATGAGGGCCGTGGCCCCGCGTTATAGAACAGGAGTGGCCTCTGCCCATTTTCACCTCAAGGAACGGGACATTTTTTGCACATCTGCCCACTGTCATTTTATGCATTAATAACTCTGGGATGATTTTACTTTTCGCTCTGATTCCGAGATAGTTTTTTTTGTGACATATTCTACTTTATCGTAGTGGTAAATTTTCGGCGATAGTTGCATCATTTCTTGTTGAAAAATTCCCAAATTTTTTTAACTTTGAAGTTCTCTCCTTGTAAGGAAAATAGACATACCAAATAAATTCTATATTGATTCGCATATACAGTATGTCTACTTAATGTTTACACATAAAGTTTACTTTTGAAAAGCATCAGAGGGCTTCAAAGTTCAGCAGCAATTTTCCAATTTTTCACAAAATTTTCAAAATCGGAATCAGTTCAGTTTGGAAGTGGATTTGAAGGGCCTTCATATTAGAAATACCCCATAAATGACCCCATTATAAAAACTGCACCCCCCCCCAAAGTATTCAAAATGACATTCAGTAAGTGTGTTAACCCTTTGGGTGTTTTACAGGAATAGCAGCAAAGTGAAGCAGAAAATTAAAAATCTTTATTTTTTACACTCACTTGTTTAGAATTTTTACAAGGGGTAAAAGGAGAGAAATCACCCAAAAATTTGTAAATTTGTAATAGGAAACACCTCATATGTGTATGTCAAGTGCTCTTTGGGTGCATTAAAGGGCTCAGAAGGGAAGGAGCGACAATGGGATTTTGGAGAGTGAATTTTTCTGAAATTATTTTTGGGGGCATGTCACATTTCGGAAGCCCCTATGGTGCCAGAACAGCAAAAAAAAAAAACACATGGCATACTATTTTGGAAACTAAACCCCTCAAGGAACGTAACAAGGGGTCCAGTGAGCCTTAACACCCCACAGGTGTTTGATGACTTTTCGTTAAAGTTGGACACGTAAATGAATTAATTTTTTTCACTAAAATGCTGGTTTTTCCATAAATTTTACACTTTTAAAAGGGGTAATAGGAGAAAAAATTTGTAACCTCATCTCGTCTGAGTATGGAAATACCCCATGTGTGGAAGTCAAGTGCACTGCGAGTGAACTGCAATGCTCTTTTGGCACAGTTGTTTGATGACTTTTTGTTAAAATTATTATTATTATTATTATTTTTTTTTTACTAAAATGCTGATTTCCCACCAAATTTTACTTTTTTTTACAAGGGGTAATAGGAGAAAATGCCACTAAAATTTGTAACCCCATTTCTTCTAAGTATGTAATACCCCATGTGTGAACGTCAAGTGCTCTGCTGGCGCTACAATGATCAGAAGAAAAGGACCGCCATTGAGCTTTTTGAGAGAGAATTTGGTTGCAATAGAAGTCGAGTGCCCTATGCGTTTACAAAGCCCACCGTGGTGCCAGAACAGTGAACCCCCCCCACATGTGACCCCATTTTGGAAACTACACACCTCACAGAATCTATGCAGGGTTGCAGTGAGCATTTACACACCACTATCATTTGACAGATCTTTGGAACAGTGGGCTGTGCAAATGAAAAATTACATTTTTCATTTTCACGGACCACTGTTCCAAAAATCTGTCAGACACATGTGGGGTGTAAATGCTTACTGGACCCCTTATTACATTACGTGAGGGGTGTAGTTTCCAAAATGGGGTTACATGTGGGGAGGGCAATTGTTCTGGCACTACGGGGACTTTATAAACACACATGGCATTCAATTAGGACAAATTTTCTCTCCAAAAGCCCAATGGCGCTCCTTCTCTTCTGAGCATTGTAGTTTGCCCACAGAGCACTTTACATCCACATATGGGGTATGTTCTTACTCAGAAGAAATGGTGTTACTAATTTTGGGGGGCTTTTTTTTATTTTCCCTTGTGAAAAGGAAAAATTTAAGGTAACACCAGCATTTTAGTGAAATTTTTTTTTTCATTTTCCCATCCAACTTTAACGAAAATTCGTCAAACACCTGTGGTGTGTAAAGGCTCACTATACCCCTTTTTACGTTCCGTGAGGGGTTAAGTTTCCAAAATGGGGTCACACGTGGGTATTTTTTTTTTGCGTTTATGCCAGAACCGCTGTAAAATCCTCCACCCCTGTGCACATCACCAATTTAGACCTCAAAT
This sequence comes from Hyla sarda, assembly GCF_029499605.1. NCBI lineage: Eukaryota > Metazoa > Chordata > Amphibia > Anura > Hylidae > Hyla > Hyla sarda. The sequence continues at coordinate 247,128,031 of NC_079190.1, read as the reverse complement.
GTACATGGAGCGCTCTCACTCCTGAGCCTTGTTGTGCGCCCACAGAGCATTTTCCACCCACATATGGGGTATTTCCATACTCAGGAGAAATTGCTTTACAAATTTTGGGGGTCTTTTTTTCCTTTTCCCTTTTGTGAAAATAAAAAGTATGGGGCAACACCAGCCTTTCAGTGTAAAACAGGTGTTTTTTTTTACACTAACAGGCTGGTATAGACCCCAACTTTTCCTTTTCATAATGGGTAAAAGGAGAAAAATCCCCCCAAAATTTGTAATGCAATTGCTCCCGAGTACGGAGATACCCCATATGTGACCCTAAACTGTGACAGGGCTTCGAAGTGAGAGAGCACATGCACATTTGAGGACTAAATTAGGGATTGCATAGGGGTGGACATAGGGGTATTCTATGCCAGTGATTCCCAAACAGGGTGCCTCCAGTTGCTAAACTCCCAGCATGCCTGGACAGTCAGCGGCTGTCTGGAAAGGCTGGGAGTTGTTGTTTTGCAACAGCTGGAGGCTCCATTTTGGAAACACTGCCGTACCATACGTTTTTAATTTTTATTGGGGGGACAGTGTAAGGGGTGTATATGTATTGTTTTACCCTTTATTATGTTTTAGTGTAATGTAGTGAAGGGTTTTTAGGGTACATTCGCAGTGGCAGGGGTTTATGGTGAGTTTTCCGCTAGGAGTTTGCGCTGCGGCAGAAAATTTGCCGCAGCTCAAATTTGTAGCAGGAAACTCACTGTAAACCCACCCGTGTGAATGTACCCGGTGGGGGGGGCAAACCTCCAGCTGTTGCAAAACTACAACTCCCAGCATGCACTGACAGACTGTGCATGCTGGGAGTTGTACTTTTGCAACAGCTGGAGGCACACTGGTTGGAAAACCTTCAATTAGGCTCTGTTACCTAACTGAGTATTTTCCTACCAGTGTGCCTCCAGCTGTTGCAAAACTACAACTCCCAGCATGCAATGATCACCAAAGGGCATGCTGGGAGATGTAGTTATACAACAGCTGGAGGTACGCAACTACAACTAGACGCCCTGGGTCCTTAAGTAGTTAAATACCTATATGGGGGCACTGGCAGGTGGTAGCAAAAAAAAAAAAAAAGAGGCCTAGCGCCTCATGCAACATTCTGCAGCACATCCAGTCAGACAGTGACACCACTATACAAGGGACAGATAATACCTCAACACTATGACCACTACCATTACCGCCATATAATGACTGGATAATATTGCCATACTGATACTGATAGTAGGGATCGATCGATTATCGGTATGGCCGATATTATCAGCCGATAATCACGATTTTGGGCATTATTGGTATCGGCAATTACCTTGCCGATAAGCTGATAATGCCCCACCCCCCGCACCTCCCCCACCGCACCGAGACCGCCCCCCCCCCCCCCGACCCGCCGCACCGCACCGCAACCGCACCCCCGACCCGCCGCACCGTGTCGCACCCCCCACCGCACTGCCCCCATTGCCCCCCCATCCCTGGTTTTATAATTACCTGTTCCCGGAGCCCACGCTACTTCTTGCTCCTGCTGCGTCCTGCGTTACGCTGTGCTCAATGACGAGTAACGTGACGTGCGCGACGTGACGTCACCATCAGTGCGCACAGTGACAGTTCAGGAGTGTCGCGGGGGGATAAATAGCCGATAACTTATACCGGAATATCAGTATAAGTTATCGGCTATCGGCCCTAACCTCCACCAATTATTGGTATCGCCCCTAAAAAAACGATATCGGTCGATCCCTAATACAGAGACATTATCACCACTGTACAAGGGACAAATAATTTCACCACACCATGACGACTATCATTACCACCAGAGGGGCTGATGCAGGGCCGGATTTTTGTCTACACAGCAGTTGGCATTATTTTAGTAGGCCACACCTAAGCACCAAGTGAGTACCATTGGAGCACAAAATAAGTTTTCAGACCACATTTTTTTAAATCCAAATCAGAGGTGGTGAATGTAAGATAACGGTGATGCATTCAGTGTATTCATCGCCCCTCACCAGGTATGATGCGAGAGGATTTTCTCAGGGATTTGGGTTTATTAGCATAAATTAATACCTCCATAACAGGACAACATATTATTACTGCAGTGAATAAATTATAACCACCTTACACAGACCTAGATCACAATTTTACCACTATCCAATGAACAAATAATTGCACCACACTATGACCACTAAAATCACCACCATATAGTGATAAGATTATACTAACATACGGATACTGAATAAAGACGTTGTACACAGACCAATATCCCACATGCAGATCTCATTAGTGTTTCTCAAGCAGGGTGCCTCCAGCTTTTGCAAAACTACAACTCCCAGCATGCCCGGACAGAGAGTTGTAGTTTTGCAACAGCTTGAGGCACCCTGGTTGGTAGATACTATTTACCAACCAGGGTGATAAAAATGGGAGAATGCTAGGAGGAAACCCTTATGCAGTCTCCTGCTAATTAAAAAAGCCTGGGCTGAATGGGTGGAGCAGAGTGCTGGCCATGGAAGAGGGGACAGACTACAATTGTAAAACAAAAATAGAGAAAAAGAAACACAGCCGCACAGCCACAATTTGTATTTTTTACAATTGTAGTCTGTCCCCTCTTTCATAGCCAGCACTCTGCTCCACCCATTCAGCCCAGGCGTTTTTAATTAGCAGGAGACTGCATAATTGTTTCCTCCTAACATTCTCCCAGCGCTCTGGCAGGGAGCACTTGGTACTATTCACATTGGTGTGGTTGCACTGCGGCAGTCTTTGTTACAGAGGTGTTTTGTCTGTGGAGTGGTGTGGCCCAGAGACAGGGGCTTGGTTGGGAAGCAGTGGGGCTGCCTGGCCACTGGGTCGCTCCGCTGTGGGCATGGTGTTACGGTGGTGGTGGCCGCCACCCGGCACTACACCAATGTTGGGTTAGGGACCCACTCTAAATAGGTGGCCTTGACTTGGCGAGTGGGCTTGTAAGTTTTGATCAAAATGTATACTAACAATCTGTTAGTGTTTGAATTTATGCTGAGAAGTAGATCAAAATACAATTTGTGGATGTGTGGCTGTGTTTCTTTTTCTGTATTTTTTCTCCTATACACAAGATACACACACCTTTACACAAGATACACACAAACGCACACCTATACACAAGATACACACACACCTATACTCAAGATACACACACATATACACAAAATACACACACACCTATACACAAGATGCACACACACCTATATACAAGATACATACACACCTATGCACAAGATACACACACCTATACACAAGATACACACACCCCCATACAAAAGATATACACACTTATACACAAGATACACACACCTGTACACAAGATACACACACACACACCTATACACAAGATACACACACACACACACCTATACACAAGATACACACACACACCTATACACAAGATACACACAAACCTATACACAAGATTCACACACCTATACGCAAGATACACACACCTATACGCAAGATATACACACACCTATATGCAAGATACACACACCTATACGCAAGATACACACACACCTATACACAAGATACACACACCTATATGCAAGATACACACACACACCTATACGCAAGGTCTTTTTACCAGTGGAGTACCTCAGGAATCTGTAATGGGACCAATTTTGTTTAATATCTTCATTAGTGATATTGCAAAAGGCCTTGATGGTAAGTTATGTCTTCTTGCTGATAACACAAAGATATGTAACAGGGCTGATGTTCCTGGAGGGATACGCCAAATGGAAAAGCATTTAGAAAACTAGAAGAATGGTCAGAACTCTGGCAACTGAAATTTAATGTGGATAAGTGCAAGATAATGCACCTGGGGTGTAAAAACCCAAGGGCAGAGTATAGAATATTTGACACAGTCCTGACCTCAGTATCTGAGGAATGGGATTTAGGAGTCATTATTTCAGAAGACTTAAAGGTAGGAAGACAATGTAATAGAGCAGCAGGAAATGCTAGCAGAATGCTTGGATGTATAGGGAGAGGTATAAGCAGTAGAAAGAGAGAAGTGCTCATACTGCTGTACAGAACACTGGTGAGGCCTCACTTGGAGTCTTGGAGGATATAGATACTCTAGAGAGAGTTCAGAGAGGAGCTACTAAACTAGTGCATGGATTGCAGGATAAAACTGACCAGGAAAGGTTAAAGGACCTTAACATGTATAGCTTGGAAGAAAGAAGAGATAGAGGGGATATGATAGAGACTTTTAAATACCTAAAGGGAATCAACATGGTAAAGGAAGAGAGCATAGAGCAAGAGGACATAGTTTTAAATTAGAGGGGCAAAGGTTTAAAAGTGATATCAGGAAGGTTAATCTTTATAATTTCAGTATTTTGCTATATACTTTAATACAGTGCATTTGAAAAGTCTTTACATCCTTTTCCTTTTTTCTTATGTTGAGGCCTTGTGCTAAAAGAAAGTTAAAGTGCAACTGTCATTAAATTTTAGTGTAATAACCTGCACACAGCCTTTGTATTGTGTGCAGGTGTTGTGTACAGCAATTATTTTACCTCACATTTGCAGGCTTTTGTGATGCTAAAAAGTGCCACTGACGGTCGGATAGACGTGGTGCGAGGTATGAGATGCCCCTCCTCCGCAACACCCACCCACACGCCCACTTTGTATCCCAGTGCTGGGACCGCTGTGTGATTGTCACACAGGACTCAGCGCATGCGGCCTTCAACTAATGTAACGGGCGCGCCGCTGCGTGTCATCCAGCAAACGCACGCTTCCGCAGCCGTCATCCTCCACAGTGCGCCTGCGAAGGGCTAGGCGCAGGGAGCTAGCGCTCGCTGGAGGAGCAAGTGCTCGCTGGATGACACGCAGCAGTGCGCACGTTACATTTGTTGAAGGGCGCATGCGCTGGGACCTGTGTGTCAATCACACAGCGGTCCCAGCACTGAGATACAAAGTGGGCATGTGGGTGGGCGTGGCAGTGGCGGGGCATCGCGTACCTCGCACCACGTCTGTCCGACCATCAGTGGCTTTGATTAAAAGCACTTTTTAGCATCACGAAAGCCTGCAAAAATGAGGTAAAATAATTGCTGTACACAACACCTGCACACAGTACAAAGGCTGTGTGCAGGTTATTACACTAAAATTTCATGACAGTTTTTCCCCATCATTTGGGCCACTCATTCGGGATCTCATTCAAGATGTCTCTTTACTTTGCTACATTCAGCTTTTGAATAACCCTGACCAGTCTTTCTAATCCTAGCTGCTGAAAAATACCACTACAGAATGATGCTGCCACCATCATGCTTCATTGTAGGGATGTTATTCATGAGCAGTGACTGGTAGGTGATGAGTAGTGCCTGGTTTCCTCCAGACATGATGCTTAGAGATGAGGCCCGAAAGTTCAATCTTGGTTTTATCAGAACAGAGAATCTGGTTTCTCACATTCTGAGAGTCCTTTAGGTGCTTTTTTGGCAAACTTTCATGTGTCTTTTACTAAGGAGAAGCTGGATCTTTGGAGCTCAACCAGACTAACCATCAGTTAATAATGATTATATATAGCGCACAGATTCCACAGTGCTGTACGCTCAAATTGGTCCCTGTCCCCAATGTGGCTCACAATCTAAACCTATCAGCATGTTTTTGAAGTGTGGAAGGAAACCCATGCAAACACGGAGATGACATACAAACTCTTTGCACATATTGTCCTTGGTTGGATTTAAAGCCAGGACCCCAGCGCTGAAAAGCAACAGTGCTAACTACTAATCCACTGTGCACCTTCCTTAGCAATGTCCCCCCCCTCCCTAATTTCTTAGCGTGGGGAGGTGACCAGCTCTAGAACTAGTCCTGGTTATTCCAAACTTCCATTTTAGAATTATTGAGGCTTCTGTGTTCTTGGGAACTTTCAGTGCAGCAGAATTTTTTGTCCCCTTCTCCAGATCTGTGCCTCCATACAACTCTGTCTCTGAGCTCTACAGACTGTTCTTTACAAGCATATGGTAATAAACAGACAAATGCATGTACATTCATATACCATTTACTAAAAAATAGCACAAATCTATCCTGAAAATGTGCTAAATCATTTGCCCCAAAAAATTATTAAGAATATGCCCTGTTATGCTCCTCTTATTCTTCCCTGCCTAGTGCGCCAGGCTCCAATTTGTTATCCAAGATAACAAATTTCCCTAAATACAGCCATGTTAAACATTTCTTTAAGATTTTAAAATATTCTTTCCTGAGTCAGGCAGGGAACTCCTGAGGGATACCGTATATACTCGAGTACAAGCCGGCTTATACTCGAGTGAACAAAAAAACTTTTTGGCCTGTCAATCCCTTCTCAGTGGTCTTCAACCTGCGGACCTCCAGATGTTGCAAAACTAAAACTCCCAGCATGCCCGGACAGCCATCGGACATCTAGAGGTCCGCAGGTTGAAGACCACTGCGGCCTTTGTCATCATCCAGACCCCCCTTTTGTTTTCTACTCACCTCCCCTAGGTGGGAAGGAAGGGTGAGCTGGTCCGAGCCATCTATGCTGCAGAGACCATCCAGTGGCGAGGGTCGTTCCGGGCTGTACATCTTCACCGGGAGGCTCTGTTCTCAGCTCCAGCCCCAGACTAGTGACGCTGCATTGACGCCACCGCGCAGGTATATTCATGTGCGTGGACGTGACGTGCGCGTCGTCGTCAAGGCAACGTCACTAGTCCGGGGCCAGAGGGAGAAGAGAGCCTCCCGGTGAAAATGTACAGCCCGGAACGACTAGCCCTGGCCACCGGACGGTCTCTGCAGCATAGATGGCCCGGACCAGCTCACCCTTCCTTCCCACCGAGGGGAGGTGAGTAGAAAACAAAAGGGGGGTCTGGATGATGAGGAAGGCTGCAGTGGTCTTCAACCTGCGGACCTCCAGATGTTTCAAAACTACAACTCCCAGCATGCCCGGACAGCCGATGGCTGTCCGGGTATGCTGGGAGTTGTAGTTTTGCAACATCTGGAGGTCTGCAGGTTGAAGACCACTGAGAAGGGATTGACAGGCGGTGATGATGAATGGGGGGGGATGATGACGGGTGATGGTGACGGGTGATGGTGACGGGTGATGGTGACGGAGTGAGGATGACAGGGGGGATGATGAAGGGGGGTGATGATGGGGTGATGATGACTGTGTTAATGACGGGGGTCTGGATGATGACGGGGGTCTGGATGATGACAGGGTGATGATGACGGGGGGGGTGGATGATGACGGAGTCTGGATGATGACAGGGGGGGATGATGTATTTCCCACCCTAGGCTTATCCTCGAGTCAATAACTTTTCCTGGGTTTTTGGGGTGAAATTAGGGGACTCGGCTTATATTCGGGATGGCTTATATGTGAGTATATACGGTAGTTTCTAGGTGTCACTTGAGCATTGTTCCGTACAGAACTTTTGATCGCTAGCTTATTCTGTCCTATAATTGCAATCAATCATAGTTGATGTTGTTTGCAGGCTGGTTTCATAGACATGCTTACGCTTTCTCAGTAGAAGAGCATCTCCCTTGAGACAATGATGGATTTGCACTGGATGAGATGATAGCACAGGGTGGCTTTATATTGATTTCAATCAGCTGTTCTCTGTCATAACCTGATTATTCCTTTCATATGAAATATGAACATGTGACAAGCAAACAATGAGCAAATCCTCATAAACTGATATATTAACTTCATCTCCTTTAATGTGAGACATTGTGCAATCATGGTGTATGGAATGTGCAGCTCATATGCCATTAATAATAGTAACATATCAATTTGCCAAGCCGACACATGCATGTCAACACAGGGCTCTCTATTCTGTTTAATTGTGCATTATAAGTTCATTGGAATACTGTACATTGACAAAACCTTAATATTGTCGTTTACGGGGATGTGCCTAATAATATCATGTTCATATATCCAAAATTTATGGTCATATGTCAAAACCTCTTGGACAGGTCAAGGCTGTTATCTATGAACAAAGCTATTTTGGGAGTAATACATTTGTTGTACTGTAATAGATAGATAGATAGATTTTCACCATAACTACATAACCACATTCTGTTTGGGTTGATAGTATATTAGGTTTAAAAAATAGGAGTAATAAATGTAATCCTTCCCTTTCACTCCAGCCTTTCGAGTGTTTTCAGGCACAAGGGAACACCTCCACATCTTAGATTATCAAATATTCGAATAGCCACAGTTGGCAACCAGACACAACCAGGGGGCACTTCTAATACCTAAGCATACATTGCAACCTTATAATTACCATCCTCATGCCCATATCATCCATTGGCTATGGCTTGCCACTCTTGGTTTTTATTTTTTATACTATTGTTGTAAAGCCCTCAGCTGAATAAACAGTCATAGACTACCATAGGATCATTGACCGTGACAGCAAATCATGTATTCTAGCTACATTATTGACATTTCAATTAAAGTAAAAGATGAAAAACTAAATAAAAAATCAGAGGTGAAAAATAAAAAAAGGACCAACCCGTCTGTTAACTGTCACTCCAGCACCAGTATCTCCAGGTAGAAGGCTGAAATGATGTCCTGATACATTGAGCACATGATGCTGCAGTCAATCACTGGCATGCACGGGGAAATCATTGCCGCACTTTTTTTCAATGTGAATTCATTTTGCTGCCCCTATACAAATTTTTTTTATTTAGAAGGCTGGGAAATCTTTAAGTCTTAAAGATGTACTCCGCCCTTAGACATGTTATCCTTTGTATAGGGCATAACAAGTATGATAGCAGGGGGTCCGGCCACTGGGAACCCTGGCGATCTCCCACTGGGGCTTCTGTGTCCGTGATGTCACACCAATCCTCCTCCATTTATGTATATGGGAGGGAGGGCATGACGGCTAGTACACAGCCATCATGCCCCCTCCCATTGATATGAATGGAGGGGGCATGACAGCAGTAGTCGCCCGCCATCTGGCATGGATCGGAGTTCTCTCCATGCATCGGATTACGGGGTGCCGCACCAAAGATTGTGGGGGGATCCTTCCTATCACATTTCTTCTCTTCTCTCGTCAAACACTTTACCTTATATGGCAACCTTTCCTAAACCCTTTCCCAGCAATAAATCATTATTGCCCATACATTATCTCGAATTTAAAGCAAGAAGAAAGTTGTGCTCCTGAAATCAGAGGTTGCAAGATAGCACCTACCAGCCAAGAACAAAATTACAGGGGTGGAAAACAAATGCTTTCAAATCAACTGGTAGAAAGTTAAACAGATTTGTTAATTACTTCTATTTAATAACCTTAATCCTTCCAGTACTTATCAGCTGTTGTATACTACAGAGGAAGTTGTGTAGTTTATTTAGTATGACCACAGTGCTCTCTGCTGACACCTGTGTCCATGTCAGGAACTGTCCAGAGAAGGAGCAAAAAGCCCATAGCAAACTTCTTCTGTTCTGGACAGTTCCTTACATGAACATAGGTATCAGCAGAGAGCACTGTGGTCAGATTAAAAAGAACTACACAACTTCCTCTGGAGCATACAGCAGCTGATAAGTAATGGAAGGATTAAGATTTTTTAATAGAAGTAATTTACAAATCTTTTTAACTTTCTGGCATCAATTGATTTCAAAACATTTGTTTTCCACTGGAGTACCCCTTTAAGGATGATGTTTTTAACTCACAGATTTTAGACCATATTTGCAAAAAATTTTTACTAGATTTTTGTGTCCAATGCAACTTATTATTTCGGCTTGGTGGGATTCCTAGGTAGGCCATCAATAATTTATTGTAGAGATTTGTATTTATTGTTACTACCAAGAAAAGGGTCCTCCAAACTATAGATCAATAGATCATTGTACTATCATGTCCTTGGTTCATTATATTACACAGAGTTAATAGAAAAGAATACATTATTTTTATTTTTTACTTCGTTTTGTTGTTGTTTTAGCTAAAGAAATGTATTGGTTGGAAAGAGATCATTGTTAATGTTTAGAGAATGAGTGCTAAAGCTCATTAAACACGTTTCTATGCAACATTGTGTTTTATAGACAATTACACATCTTCACTTCAGAATTCTTAATTCTATCACATCAAACATCACACAGCTGCTGAACGACTTTATCAGAACTTTCCCTCAGTAGTTACAAATAAAGACATTGCAATCCGGTCTTCATAGCAACTGTCTGCAGAAACCATGTACGGAGCATGATAATTGGCTATTGGTAATGACCCTAGGTCATTGTCTTTATCTAAGATAAGTACTGCATGTTCAAGGGAGTCAGCAAGGGTAACTATTGATATTTCAGTTTTGTCCATAGTAGACATGTTAACTAGAATAACATTGTCCCTCAGTATAAAGAAATGATCAGATGGCACAGACCAAGTTAGAAAAACATAATTTGTAGAAACTAAGTTATTGAAACAATGTATATAGGTGATATTTCATGCTGTAACTGTGTTTACATTGTAGTAACATGACACTTCTATTACTTCTATAATGAAAATAAAGTACTCTAACCCATAACACAAGTAGTTTACGTTGATCTGATTTTATTTTTCTGAATTCAAAAGGTTACTGGGAAAAGAGATGTGACATGGTCACAATAGAGATTTACTGTATGCGGTACACATTTGTAATACTGCGCCCATGAAATTGTGTATGTCAATAATAATAGTATACTACTAGTTTAGTATTACTGATAGTACATAGTGATGTCGCGAACATAAAATTTTCGGTTCGCGAACGGTGAACGCGAACTTCCCAAAATGTTTGCGAACCGGCGAACTGGGCAAACCGCCATTGACTTCAATGGGCAGGCGAATTTTAAAATCCACAGGGACTCTTTCTGGCCACAATAGTGATTTAAAAGTTGTTTCAAGGGGACTAATACCTGGACTGTGGCGTGCTGGAGGGGGATCCATGGCAAAACTCCCATGGAAAATTACATAGTTGATGCAGAGTCTGGTTTTAATCCATAAAGGGCATAAATCACCTATTATTCCTAAATTATTTGGAATAATGTGTTTTAGCCCCCTTTAGGCAGCACATAGAGCCCCCCTTTAGGCATCACATAGTTAGATCCCCCCTTTAGGCAGCACATACATTCCCCCATATTAGGCAGCACATAGTTAGAGCCCCCCTTTAGGCAGCACATAGGTAGAGCCTCCCTTTAGGCAGCACATAGAGCCCCCTTTAGGCAGCACATAGTTAGATCCCCCCTTTAGGCAGCACATAGTTAGATCCCCCCTTTAGGCAGCACATAGATTCCCCCATGTTAGGCAGCACATAGTTAGAGCCCCCCTTTAGGCAGCACATAGAGCCCCCCTTTAGGCAGCATATAGATTCCCCTCTATTCGGCAGCACATAGTTAGAGCCTCCCTTTAGGCAGCACATAGAGCCCCCTTTAGGCAGCACATATTTAGATCCCCCTTTAGGCAGCACATAGATTCCCCCATATTAGGCAGCACATAGTTAGAGCCCCCCTTTAGGCAGCATTGGTTTTATTTCACAGCCAAAAAAGGTATTTTTATTTTTTATTTGAACAACTGTCACACCAAATGTGATTTGGTCTGAACTTATAGCCCTTTTAATACTGTAGTTAGTTGCTTGAAGGAAATTAAGTTTTACACCGGAGTACCCCTTTTAACCAGCGGTTCCCTCCCAACCAGGGTGCCCCCAGCTGTTGCAAGACACACGGACTGAACTTATAGCCCTTTTAATACTGTAGTTAGTTGCTTGAAGGAAATTAAGTTTTACACTGGAGTACCCCTTTTAACCAGCGGTCCCCTCCCAACCAGGGTGCCTCCAGCTGTTGCAAGACACACGGACTGAACTTATAGCCCTTTTAATACTGTAGTTAGTTGCTTGAAGGAACTTGAGTTTTACACTGGAGTACCCCTTTTAACCAGCGGTTCCCTCCCAACCAGGGTGCCTCCAGCTGTTGCAAGACACACAGACTGATATTTGAGCCCTAAAAAGGGGTTTTTGGGTGCTGTCCTTAAAGCAGATGTTAGACTAGTGCTTTAGGAGTAAAGTGGACCCTGAATACACTATCTAGCAGCAACCTAGCTATCGCTTTCCCTATTACAGCAGGAGCAGCTTCTCTGTCCCTCCACTTTCTAAGCCTGCAGCATGCAGAATGAAGGTAAAATGGCATCCGTACAGGAGGTAGGAGGGTCTGGAAGGGAGGGACTGCTGCTGATTGGCTGTAGTGTGTCTGCTGACTCTGACTCACAGGGTCAAAGTTTACCGCAATGTTAAAGTATAGGGGGCGAATCGAAATTCACATATGTTCGAATGTGAACGCGAACATGCTAAGTTCGCCGGGAACTGTTCGCCGGCGGACAATTCGCGACTTCTCTAATAATACAGTACCTTATGGAGGCACTATACAGCAGCATGCAGAGTGTCTATGGGTCCATAACATGTTGCATATAATAATAAGACACATCCTATGAATCTATTAAAATGTACAAGCTTTTATAATAAGATGTCTCTACGTATACAGGATGTTATAAGACATCTAGTTATTGCCCCATTGTAGATATCTGTGTTTCTCCTAAAGGAGACCATCTCCTATAATCCATGCAATGCTTCATGGGAAGAAAGTATGCAAAGTAGAAAAGTATGCAAAGGTTTCTATCAATGTAACCCTAAAAGATCCTTGAAACCTCTTCCAGAAAGGATGGGTACAGACAAGTAGCTCTGCTTTCTGGGAGACATTTGGGCTTAGCATATATTCCCCAGTCATGTGTCAAGCCTGGAAAGTGATCTGTACAGAACAGGAAGTCTCAGTTTAACATTAGGCCTAGTTGTCAGAAAGAAAACTGATACATTTCAGGATTAATGTAAATATAGACAGTAACCTCTTACAAACATTTTGAAAGCCTGAAATTATACAGTTTCATTCTGGCCACTAGGCCTAAAACAATCCTGAGACTTGCCATTCAGGCTGTGATGGTAACTGGGAATCTGCTGGAAAGTTATCTGTTCAGAATAACAGCAATAGGTGATGCCAGTTTATAGATAGGACAGTAGGAGCTCAGCCACCCCTACCCTATAGAATAACCTATGCACAGGTCACAAAGCATACTAACAAACCTTTCCCATACAAAGAACAAGGTCTGGAAATGTGCATTTATTCTATGCCCATGGGGCTTCCCATAAAGCATACCTCTCAATGCTGTAAAAAAAAAAGTCCAGGCAAGTTGGCCACCCTTTAAAATGTGCTAAAATTAAAATTTACCAAATTATAATGAGAAAAATGAAACAAATGAGAGGGAAAAAGCATGTTAAATTTATATATATATATATATATATATATATGTTGTGTAAAACATTTTATTTAAACTAAAAAAAATTGTATTTGTGTAACTGCTACATTATTATTTTTTGGAGGAAACACAAAATATTTTAATGTAAACAAACATTTGTAACACACTTTGGTTGGTCAGTGTTTGAATGTTCCACCTTCTATTGTTGTAGCTACTTTCTCAGTGATTTTTTTCTTGGTGTAAGTTTGCGACTTAGCGAACATGATTGCGCCAAAATTTGCCCCAAACGAAAAGTCGCAATTGACTAATTCCAAACCAAGGTGTTATTTCAACTGAAATCATGACTAACACCATCAAATCAGTGATAATGTTCTTAACCATTTGGCGCAACTGTTTGTCACAAAAAGTAACATATAAAGAAAATAGTGACAAAACACAGTAAAAAAAAACTGTGTTAAAGCCTTCACATATACCCCTCAAGATCATAAAAATGTTTCACAGATCATGGGTTTCCTAAATTAATTACTGACATTATATATATCATTACCTGGCAGGGAAATCTCAGTAGTAATCTGAAGACTACAGTAAAAAGCTAAGAAATTGCAATGAAGTAGAGTATTGCTGCTTACTCAGTATATGAAAAAGTGTTACTATAAGCAGACTGTGGTAATTGAAAATAAGCCACTGAAGCATATAGGCGCAGAAAGATGGCAAGAAAGCTGAATGAGCTTACGGTGAATGGTTTATATACAGTGGTCCCTCAACATACGATGGTAATTCGTTCCAAATGAACCATCGTTACTTGAATCCATCGTATGTTGAGGGATCCGTGCAATAGTAATATAGAATGTTATACTCATATGTCCCCGCCGCTCCGGACTGTCACTGCTGCCCTGGATCATTGCTCACCGTCGCTGTCATCACGTCCCCGGGGTGTTCCCGCCATTCCGTACCGTCACCGCTGCCTTGGATCGTCTCTCTCCATTGCCTTCATTTCGTCGCTGCGCGGCGATGTGATGATGACGAAGGAGAGCGACGGCCATGCAGCGGAGCCTGAAGACGATGGTCCGAAGCAGTGGTGACAGGTGAGTGACACTCATCAGAGCACACGGGGCACATTGCACATTAAACGGCTATCCGGTGGCAGCTGAAGCAGTCTGCGCTGACGGATAGCCGTTTATGCGATGGCCCCGACATACAAAAGCATCGTATGTTGAGGCTGCCTTCATCATGCGATGGCCTCTGAGAAATTATGTTGGGGCCATCGTAGGTTGGGGATCACTGTATCCTCTTCATTATTAGTCGTGGAAGTACAGAAGCGCCGCTCATAATTCCAGGATATAAAGAAAAGACTGAGAGCTCTGCAAATACAATATGCAGTACAAGTAGGGGCTCAGGGAATGACATACTTCTTTGAGACACCTAAAGAGGTTTTGACGTGGCTGGATCAGAATGAACTTATTCAGAAAACTCTACTTACTAGTTCAAATATCTTATTATGACACCCCGGGTAGGAAATATGTTTGTTATCAAAACCTGTGCAGAAGAAAGGTTGACCAGTTGCCCATAGCAACAAGTCAGGTTGCTTCTTTTATTTTTCGAAAGGCCCTTTTAAAAATGAAAGAAGTGATCTCATTGGTTGCTATGGATGACTGGTCAACTTTTTCTCTGCACAGGTTTTGATAAATCTCCCCCAATGTTGCTAACTTTTAGGGTCTATTCACATGCACAGTATCCAGCGCAGATTTGACTGACTTCTCTGAAGTTCCGTTTCATGAAAGTCTTAAGCAGCAGTTGCTGAGGTTTTTGTGTTTTTGAATACAGATTAATAGGGGGGTATTCATCAAGAGTGTTGTAGGTCAACGTCTTTTTACCCTATTAATTCACGTGGTGGAAACTGCATACCTACACCAGATTTATTACGTGGTGTAGGGCATGTGATGAATTTGGTGCTGATCACATTTCTTACTTCAGTACAACACTTTGTATGGTTCCCCTTTTTGTATGACTTTTTATCCTGTGCGACAGAATGTGCAACTTTTTAATAAAAAATGCTGTTTGCAGTCAGTTTTGTAAGCCAAGTCAGGGCAGGTGTAGATTTGCACCTAAGTTAGAGCAGTTGCGACAAAAGATGCGACAAACTGAAAAGTCGCACATCATGAATTCCTGACCACTGCATGATACTGGCTGAAATCACAACTTGGTATGTTCTTTTTGTCTCAAAACAGCACCTGAGATAAACTGTGCGACAAATGTACACCACAAAACCATTGTAAAGCCAATGATAAATTCTTATATATGCTTAATTCCATAAAATCCCATCCCTTCCCCAATATCGCGCCACACCCCTACCCTTCAATTCCCTGGTTGAACTTGATGGACGTTTGTCTTTTTTCAACCATACTAACTATGTAATTAGGCTGACAGATGCACTTTTAACTGGTTCCATATTATGTTTCGTGATGGACATTATGTGTCTAGATTTAAGAGGGCTTGGACTGGACAAAGATTGCATGCAACATATTTGAGACAGTCAAGAAGGGTCACAGTACTAGTGCACAGATCAATACCATTTACATGTATAGCACAGAATATAGACCTGGAAGGTTACTGTCTTTGTTTATATTGTAATAAGTAAAAGTGTATACTGTACTACATGTCACTGCAGCTACAGTTGTTTTGAGTGAAAATAACTTTATTAACAATCAATCATCAGAAACATACATACGATGTACTGCAACGCAGCACAGGCTAGCAGTCAGTTAGCAGCACACAATAAATTACTACATTTATCATACATAGCATGACAGTACAACATACAGCACAGGTCTCCCTACACTATACATCATACCACATGCTACACTAACATTTCTGCATGGATTATAAAAAAAAAAAGTCAAACAGTAAAGTATTAGAGGATGGGGGTTGGCAAAAGTAGGGGGTAGGAAGGGGAGATCACAGGCCCAAAGCTTTATTGAGAGGCAAAACATACATGTGTGTATATATATATATATATATACACATACACACACACACACATATATATATGTATACATATATATATACATAGATGCATAACATAGAAAAAAATCAATAAAAAAGTATAACTTGTCTCACTTTTCAAAACTACAATGAAGAATAAATACTAAACACATGGATTTTGAAGGGAAGTTGCAACAGCAATGATGAGACAGATTGTTCAGTGTACAGCTCGGTTCCCAGTAATTAGATGTGACTTTTCATTTTGCGAAATAAAATGAGTCTTCCTAGCACTGTATGCACTCATAAGAATGTGTTCAAGCTATGGTTTGATGTAATCTTACAGCTATAATCCTTTTTGTTACTGTTGCTCCAAAATGGATTATAAGTAGCCATTATTTTCTGCAGGGTGAACAAGTAATTTTAGTGTTCTTTGTCTAAACAAGGAATAATTTGCTTTTTCTTGCATAAACAGTATTTGTATTTTATGTAATTTTTTTTTCTAGCATATGGACTTTTCTTTAGTTTCACTCCTCATTGCTAAACTAATTACCACTTGATGACCGGCTGTCGGCAGGTTCTGTCGATGTGGCGCTAATGTTAACCATAACAGATGAGAAGTGATGGGTATTTGCAGGTTTCTGGACTAAAACTGGAAATGAAACCTTCCCATTCAACTTTTATTTGAAGATATTAAACAATAGTGTCCTTAGACAAGATTGTAATTTGCTGTTCCTTATAGAAATTAGGTCTCTTCTTCTGCCCTCTCCAGGAGAAGCATATGAAATAAAGAGTTTATTCACTATTTACTGTATGAGAAAAGGTTTTAAATGCTGCGGGGACTCATAGACTGAGACTGGAATCAGTCAGTTTTCATTTGTTTTAGTGTAATTAGAAGCAGTTGTTTTAGCCAAAATCTGTGTGCAAAACTGCACTAAAAACTGCATGTGCTATTCCAGCCTATAAGACAAAGTTAATCATTTCACCCTGCACTATACTAATATTTCATGGAAATTATGAAATTACTGCAAACTGATATGTATGACATAGTGATGGTTTGGGTACAGGTAAGGCTACGTACACATCTGCATCGGAGCACTATTCATGGAGCTCCATTCGCAAGAATTCATTTAAAAAGTGGGACATGAGTGAAATGCTGATAGTAAACAGGCACCAGATTGAATCCAGACGGACCCCCTTAATTCAATACTATCCACTGGGACATCTTGGTGTCCGTTGTGCAATGGACCGTTAGAAACGGAGTCTCTGATGGAGCTTCTGAATGAAACATCGACGCACATGAACCTATCATATCCCATGTTTACGGTCATCCATCCGTCTCAAATAATTGGCTGATTCTACTGATTCCCCTTACTTCCCAAATTTTTTAAATATTTAACTTATTAAATTCATCGAATTTTATATTTTATGCCCATATGCACATACCATAAGCTCATGGGGTCATTTTTTCCCTAAAACCAACCATCTTACTTAATTATGATTCCTCAGTTATTAGGGTATGCAGAGGAATGCTCAAAGCAAGCCTATAACAATGTTACTTAGAGGAGTCAGGCACTGGTGTCTGTTCTGTGAGAACAAAATTCCCATCCCAAACCAGAAATACAATGAGCTTAAAGGGGTTATGCATTTATAGTTGTGCTCATAAGTCTACATTACCTTGCAGAATTTATGATTTCTTAACCATTGTTCAGAGAATATGAATGATAACACAAAAACTTTTCTTTCACTCATGGTTACTGGTTGGCTGAAGCCATTTATTGTCAAACAACTGTATTATTTAAAGCATACCTGTCAGGTCACACAAAAAAAGTAAGAAATAATTTGTCACTCAGTACCTTATCATGACCATGCTTCTATCAGCTATATTTATTATAAAACATACCTCTTTTCATTAGCTCACAGTGTTAGAAATCCCCTCAGGGGACGGGGGCATGTCCCTCCCTTGTGGTGAGAGGTGATTGGTGTATAGAGATGTCGCGAATTGTTCGCCGGCGAACTTAGCATGTTCGCGTTCGCATCGCCGGGCGAACATATGTGAAGTTCGATTCGCCCACTATACTTTAACATTGCGGTAAACTTTGACCCTGTGAGTCAGAGTCAGCAGACACATCACAGCCAATCAGCAGCAGTCCCTCCCTTCCAGACCCTCCTACCTCCTGCACGGACGCCATTTTACCTTCATTCGGCATGCTGCAGGCTTAGAAAGTGGAGGGACAGAGAAGCTGCTCCTGCTGTAATAGGGAAAGCGATAGCTAGGTTGCTGCTAGGTGGTGTATTCAGGGTCCACTTTACTCTAAAGCACTAGTGTAGCATCTGCTTTAAGGACAGCACGCAAAAAAGCCCTTTTTAGGGCTCAAATATCAGTCCGTGTGTCTTGCAACAGCTGGAGGCACCCTGGTAGGGAGGGAACCGCTGGTTAAAAGGGGTATTCCAGTGTAAAACTTAAGTTCCTTCAAGCAACTAACTACAGTATTAAAAGGGATATAAGTTCAGTCCGTGTGTCTTGCAACAGCTGGAGGCACCCTGGTTGGGAGGGGACCGCTGGTTAAAAGGGGTACTCCAGTGTAAAACTTAAGTTCCTTCAAGCAACTAACTACAGTATTAAAAGGGCTATAAGTTCAGTCCGTGTGTCTTGCAACTGCTGGAGGCACCCTGGTTGGGAGGGGACCGCTGCTTAAAAGGGGAACTCCGCTGGCAACCTTTTTTGCTCATTGTCACACTAGTGCAAATCACATTTCAAATAAAAAACTTCTTTTGGCTGTGAAATAAAACCAGTGCTGCCTAAAGGGGGGCGCTAACTATGTGCTGCCTAATATGGGGGAATCTATGTGCTGCCTAAAGGGGGGCTCTATGTGCTGCCTAAAGGGGGGCTCTAACTATGTGCTGCCTAACATGGGGGAATCTATGTGCTGTCTAAAGGGGGGATCTAACTATGTGATGCCTAAAGGAGGGATCTAACTATGTGCTGCCTAAAGGGGGCTCTATGTGCTGCCTAAAGGGGGGCTCTAAATATGTGCTGCCTAAAGGGGGCTAAAGCACGTTATTCCAAAGAATTTAGGAATAATAGGTAATTTATGCCCTTTATGGATTAAAACCAGACTCTGCATCAACTATGTAATTTTCCATGGGAGTTTTGCCATGGATCCCCCTCCGGCACGCCACAGTCCAGGTATTAGTCCCCTTGAAACAACTTTTAAATTACTATTGTGGCCAGAAAGAGTCCCTGTGGGTTTAAAATTCGCCTGCCCATTGAAGTCAATGGCGGTTCGCCCGGTTCGCCGCTTCGCGAAAATTTGCGGAAGTTCGCGTTCGCCGTTCGCGAACCAAAAATTTTATGTTCGCGACATTACTATTGGTGTACCTGCAAATGTAGCCTTGTCTATAAGTCATCTCTTGTCCATGACTCATGGACAAGCCTGATGCTTCTGCAGAACTGGTTAGTGTCCCAGTAGGTATGAGGACAACCATATTACAGAAACTTGTTTTGTTTTGAAATGTTTTTTAAATCAACTGGTGCCAGAAAGTTAAACAGATTTGTAAATGACTTATATGAAAAAATCTTTACCCATCCATTACTTTTTAGCAGCTGTATGCTACAGAGGAAATTATTTTCTTTTTGAATTTCTTTTTTGTCTTGTCCACAGTGCTCTCTGCTGACACCTGGTGCCTGTATCAGGAACTGTCCAGAACAGGAGAAAATCCCCATAGCAAACCTATGCTGCTCTAGACAGTTCCTGACACGGACAGATGTGTCATCAGAGAGCACTGTGGACAAGGAAAAAAAGAAATTTAAAAAGAAAAGAATTTCCTCTGTAGCATACAGCTGCTAAAAATAGCTGGAAGGGTAAAGATTTTTTAATAGAAGTCATTTACAAATCTGTTTAACTTTCTGGCAGTTGATTTAAAAAAAAAATGTTTTCCACCGCAGTACCCCTTTAACAGCCAATTTTTGGCGGGAGAAGGTCTCCACTTCACCTAGTGTTTGTAAGTGGGCATTCCCTAGGTGTTGAATGATAGCTTGAGAACCACTCAGTATGCTAGTTAGTATAAGTTTAAAGGGGTACTCTGTGCTAACTGCACACTTTTCATGACTTGTGAAAGATCGCGGTTATACTGATTAAAACTGTAATGACAGTGCCCATTTAAGTCAATAAGGTAACAAAATCTATTGACTGTGACCATGCTGAAAATCTCTTCTTACCTCCTCAACTGTTAAATATAAATTAATAAAATCTAACAAAAAATATATATATTTCCACAAAGAAAAAAAAATACTGTATATCAGGGAGAGATGGGCATCACAAAATGTGTTTACACAGCTCAGAATTGCCTATGTATCATTATCGGTAAAATATATAAGTATTCTTTCACAACCGAACCTGTGTTTGTCAAATACATAAAGACAATCTTTTTTGTTATTTCTTTTGTTTACAAAATCATTTGATTTGGACCAGTGACTTTATTTTACTATGATAATTGTGTTAATTATGTTAGGATGCTTGGCTTACCATAATAATTACACTTTATTATTACATTACAATGAACTCAGTAACAATTGTAAAAACCCTGTAATTTATTTCTTACACTGAATCCACATTACTCAGGAAGAGTTGTTCAATACTAACAATCCATCTACTAAATCAACCATGTACAGTACTAACTTATCTGAGAGGTAATTTTACACATAATTTATTGATTCTTGACTGCATGAATACAGTATTCTATAAATAATAGTCATAAGTGAGAGGTTGGCAGAATCCCATATTGATTAAATAAGACGGAGTTCAGTATATGAAGTCAATGTAGAGAGTTTATTACGGATGGTCATGATAAGTGAGATGATGATAAGTGGACTCTGTTCACACTTGCATTGGAGGCTCTGTTACAAAGTGCATTATGTTTGCATACAGTACTATTTTTCACATGAAAAAGACACAGCATAGCTTCAAAGGTCAAATGTCTTAATCATGTATCAATGTTGTATAACAAATACAGCACTGCACTTCTATCGGAAACCAAAGTGGAAATTGACTAATTGAGTTGTTTTGGCAACAAATTTCTTAAGTATACAATATCATTACACACAGGGCTGTTTCTTCCACCAAGCAGGGAAAAGATTACAAGATTCTGGATTCGGGGCGGGAGGGGGGGGGGCACATGGAAGAGCAAGATAGCTTTTAACTGTAAGTATATTAAATGTGTTTATAGTTAAAAGCAGCACTATAGTTAAAAGGTTTGACAGTGCAAAAAAAAAGGCATTTTTGTTATAGTTTTTATTCTCTTAGCAAGGGAGGACAGTCCTAATGGAAGAATACCTATTCGGGGGCCTAACTAATGGGCATGCTATCTATAAGGACCACCTACCTAATGAGGGATATTATCTACTGGAGACACCTATCTAATGGGAGGACCTTTTTATTATATTGTTGATGACAGGCTTTTAAAGGAAATCTGTCATCAGAATCACCCGCACTAAACCTGTTACACAGGCTTGTAGTGTGGGTGATCCTGATTAAAACGCTTCTTACCTGGTTAAAAATGGTTCAGCGTTTCTTCAGATATCTATATCTTTAGTTTTCTGTTATTCCCCGGCTTGGGACTCAGTGGGAAGTCTTATCATTTCGGACTCGGCTATACGTCATTCTAGCTGGGCGGAGTATATTCATGAACTTATCCTCGTAGTCTAACTCCTTTTTCTAGGTCTGGTGGGGAGGGCCGCGCATGCACCGCGTCCTGTACACCCGGAAGCGGCGTTTACCCCCGGCTTTTCACTCATGCAGCCCGTCTTCTTACTTGTATTGGGCCGCATCTCGAGTGAAGCCGGGGGGAGAACGCCGCTTCCAGGTGTACGGAACACGGCGCATGCGCGGCCCTCCCCACCAGACCTAGAAAAAGGAGTTAGACTACGAGGATAAGTTCATGAATATTCATCGCTCCACCCAGCTAGAATGACGTATAGCCGAGTCCGAGAGGATAAGACCTCCCACTGAGTCCCAAGCCAGGGAATAACAGAAAACTAAAGATATAGATATCTGAAGAACAGCTGAACCATTTTTAACCAGGTAAGAAGCGTTTTAATCAGGATCACCCGCACTACAAGCCTGTGTAACAGGTTTAGTGCGGGTGATTCTGATGACAGATTTCCTTTAAAGACTACTGTGCCAGACAAGGCATTCTTTAGTCCTTTAGAGTCCACTGACAAAGGAGCTTATAGTTACTTTTTTGTTAAAGGGAACCGATCAGCAGGTTATATATCCCTTGACAACACATTAGATATGCTAAAATTGTTACACTCACCATCCCCGGGGGATGTTTTCGCCCCCTGGGATGGTGAAGATGTTAAGTTATAAAGTCTCTTCCCCCCCCCCCCTCCCCCCCGGGGGGGCCCGCAAGTAGTCCCATGGGGGGGTGGGGGTACTTCTACTTACCAGCACCTGTCGCTCTGGACGTGGTCCCGTCCCCTGTCTTGATTGACGGCTCATGTCACTGCTCTGCTCCTTCTGCTTAGGGAGCAGAGCAATGACGGAAGCCATCAATCAAGTCGATGGAGCAGGGCCATGGCCGGAGCAATGGGGAGCAACAAGTGCTGGTAAGTAAGAAGTCCCCGCCAAGGGGACTACTTGCGGGGCGGCCGGGTGGGGCCTTTATAACTTGATATCTTTCCCATCCCTGGGGGCAAAAACATCCCCCAGGTATGGTGAGGATAACGCGTATATATAACACGTTGTCAAGAGTTATATATGCTCAAAAGTGCTGATTGGTTCCCTTTAATAAAATGCAAAACATCAATGCATTTTGTTAAGGCATGTCTTTAATTCATATGTTACATAGTTACATAGGTAGTTACATGGTTGAAAAAAGACATACGTCCATCAATTTCAAGCAAGGTATTGAAGGGAAGGGGTATGATTGGATGAAGGGGAAGGGATGTGATTTTATATTTCTGCATAAGCATTAATGTTATTTTGTTCTAGGAAAGTATCTAACCCTATTTTGAAGCTTTCAACTGTTCCTGCTGTGACCACTTCCTGAGGTAGACTGTTCCATAAATTCACAGTTTTGAGACTAAACCTTTTCTTCTCCAAATGGAAGGAGCACCCCTTGTCCTTTGAGGGGGTTTAACCTGGAACAGTTTTTCCCCATATTTTTTGTATGGGCCATTTATATACTTATATACGTTGATCATACTGTATCCCCCTTAAGCATCTCTTCTCAAAACTAACCAAATGTAATTTTTTTTATCTTTCCTCTTAGCTAAGATGTTCCATCCCCCTTAGTTTAGTCGCACTTCTCTGCACCCTTTCCAGCTCAACAACATCCCTTTTATAAACTGGTGCCCAAAACTGAACAGCATATTCCAGGTCAGGCCGTACTAATGCTTCATAAAGAGGTAGTATCATGTCCCTGTCCCTCGAGTCCATGCCTCTTCTGATACATGACAATATCCTGCTGGCCTTGGAAGCAGCAGCCTGACATTGCATGCTATTCTGTAGTCTGTGATCTACAAGTACACCCAGATCCTTCTCTACCAGTGACTCTGCCAGTTTAATCCCCCCTAAGACATACGATGCATGCAGGTTATTAGTACCCAGATGCATAACTTTACATTTATCCACATTGAACCTCATTTGCCAAGTGGATGCCCAGACACTTAGTCTATCCAAGTCATCTTGTAACTTATGCACATCCTCTATAGACTGTACCGTGCTACAAAGCTTGGTGTCATCTGCAAAGATAGAAATAGAGCTGTTAATACCATCCTCTTCTGCAAAATCCAGAAACATTATATCCACAGCCATTCCTCTGTCAAGGCTTCTACTCACATCTTCATAAAAGCAAATTAGATTGGTTTGACAATTTCTATCCTTAGTAAACCCATGCTGGTTATCACTTATAACACAATTACCCCCTATGTATTCCTGTTTGTAGCCCCTTATGAGTCCTTCAAACAATTTTCCCACTATGCATGTTAAAGGGGTACTCCGGTGGTTAATATCTTTGGCTATGTTGCATCTTCTTGTTATATTTTTTTTTCTGCAGTTGACATGTTTAATATGTTTGTGCAGCATGTGTCTGTATTTCTAACCTGTTTGTGGGCCAGGAAGTTCTGTAGTTCTGCGAGGTATTTGTTACTGTCGTCCACCGCGTCAGCCATTTTCAGAGTATGCTGTGGATAACGCGTCAGGGCTTTTTTTTCTATGTTTTTTTTCTCCGTTAGTAGCGGCTTCTTTCACGCCCAGGTACTGAATGTGTATTATGTTTATTTCTGGCTCTTCCATGATTGGTTTGCTATGTTTTTAGTTCCGTAACTACCTCCACATAGCTAAACCAATTGGTGTTTGTTGCTAACGCATGTGTATTTATGTGGTGACGTATGTATGTTGTGATACACTTGTATGTGGTCACGTGCTTGCTGCCGTCCAATAACGATGTCTAAGGCGGGTTTTAGCATGTCCTTCATTCATAAGATTTGACTAATTGTGTGTGCGTCTGTGTCTATTTTGCACATTTATGTGAATACATTTTTTTTTCTTCGGTTATGTCTGTTTTCAGGGGGTGGGAATGTAGATGGGCGTCACCAGGCGTAACCCAAAGGGAAAAACGGGGAGGAAAAACAGCAGGGCATAAAAAAAAAATAAAAAAAAAGATGCCCCAAACCAAACCAGCAAGGCATGTGGCATGCTGGGATTTGAAGTTTTCAGCACAGCAAGGAAAAAGGAAATAGAAGAAACGATAGGAAAACAAAGTGGGTGATAAAAAGACGACAAAGAAAGGAAAGAGAGTAGCCAAAACACCAAGAAGAAACAAAAAGGGTAAGTCAAAATCAGAAAAACACGTTGACCACTGGAGTGCCCCTTTAAGCTTACCAGTTAATCATTACCTGGGGAAGACCTAGAGCCCTTTTTGAAGATTGATACCACATTTGCCTTGTGCCAGTCCCTCGGCTGTGTTTAAATTCACTTTTTCATATGTACAGCACCCTGGAATGACTGGCACTTCAAAATAAATTATAATATTTTCTTTGGACCACCAGCTCGGGGCCCCAGGTAATTGCTTGGTTTGTCTGTCCTGTAGCAATGGGCCTGGCCCTACTCCCCCCTAAAAAAAAGTCACATATACATACAGTTAACCCTTTCCCCTGGCATGCCTTTGGGGCCTTAATGCCAAAGGAATTTTCTTTTCATTATCGCCTTACAAATAAGTGTCCTATTTTTTTTTACGTCAACAAACCCATACGAGGGTTTGTTTTTTGCAGGACAATTTGTATCCTTTGGATAGGGGATAAGATGTCTAAGCACCGGAGTACTCCTTTAAGGACGAGGCCAATTTTCCTTTTTGTACATTTTTTCCTCCTCCCCTTCTAAAAATCATAACTTTTTGTAATGACATTTTGTAATGACATTACTAATTTTATAACATAATCTGTGGTGAAACAAAAAAAAACGTATTCGTGGGGTGAAATAAAAAAAAACGCCATTTTGTAAATTTTGGGGGCTTTCGTTTCTACGCAGTGCACTTTCTGGTAAAAATTATACCATATCTTTATACTGTAGGTCCATACGGTTGCAAAGATACCCAATTTATGTAGGTTTTATTTTATTTTACTACTGTAAAAAATTATAGCTACACACCAAAATTAGCATGTTTAAAATTATAATCTTCTGGCCCCTATAACATTTTTATGCATATGGGGCTATATGAGGGCTCATTTTTTATGCCATTGTCTGTAGTTTTTATTGGTACCATTTTCTTTTGATGGGACTTTTTGATCGCATTTTCTTAATTTTTTTAAGGTGTATGATGTGACCAAAAATGCACAATATTGGACAATTTTTTCTACGTGTACACCATCGACCTTGCGGTTTTACTAACATTATATTTTAATAGTTCGGACATTTATGCATGTGGCGGTACCTCATATGATTATTTTTATTTTATTATTTTATTTAAAAAATGTGAAAGGGGGGATTCAAACTTTTATTAGGAAGGGGTTAATTTACTTTTATAAACTTTTTTTAACACTTTTTTTTATCCCCATAGGGGGCTACAACATGCAATCTGTTGATTGCATATACTGATCAATGTTATGCCATAGCATTGATCACTGTAATCGGTGCTCTGCTGCTCCAGCCTGCAGAGCAGGCATGGAGCAGCAGAACACCGATCGGACAGCGAAGAGGTAGGTGAGCACCCTTCCACTGTCCTCTCAGCTGATCGGGACATTGTGATTTTGTCGCAGTAGACCCGATTAGCTCCACTGAGCTGCCGGTACATTCTACTTTCATTTTAGTCGCCGCAATCAACTTTGATCGTGGCGTCTAAAAGGTTAATGCCAGGCATCGGCCCTATTGATGGTGCACAGTATTAACCCTGGGTCCTGGCTGCTGAAAAAAGTCAGGACCCACTGGGTTTGACACGCGCTCAGCTCATGAGCATTCTTCCAACCCTGGTAACGGGACTCAGGGCGAACAGGTACGCCCTCCGTCCTTGAGTACCGGGACGCAAGGGCGTACCCCTATGCCCACCGTCCCCAACAGGTTAAGCATCCCAAAGTTATTACAACTAAAATTGGGACAGGTCAGATTTGATTATTATTATTATTATTATTTATTTATTTATTTATTTTTTTTTTTTAAATCTACTGGTGCCAGAAAGTTAAACAGATTTGTAAATTACTTCTATTTAAAAATCTTAACCCTTCCAGTACTTATCTGCTGCAGTATACTACAGAGGAAAGTGCATAGTTCTTTTGAGTCTGACCACAGTGCTCTCTTCTGACACCTCTGTCCATATAAGGAATACAAGCAAATCCCCATAGAAAACCTCTCCTGCTCTGGACAGTTCCTGATACGGACAGGGGTGTCAGCAGAAAGCACTGTGGTCAGACTGAATATAACTATGCAACTTCCTCTGGAGCATTCAGCAGCTGATAAGTACTGGAAGGATTACGCTTTTTAAGTAGAAGTAATTTACAAATATGTTTGACTTTCTGGCACCAGTTGATTTGAAAAAAAATGTTGTCCACCAGAGTACCTCTTTAAGTCCTGAAAAGGTTAACAGTGTTACAAAGTTGTAGGTATTCATATACTACTATGTGTGAGAGGGCAATTTGAAGAACAATTTAAGGGCTTGCCAATTTTGGTTCACTTTTGTTTTACACAAAAAAAAGTATGGCATTGTTACTGCCCTACAAAATAATAAACTTTGATCAATTTATTTAAATAAGAAAAAAAATCTAATCCCCAGTATACCCATTATACCATTATATATCTTGACCTGCCAATTTGGCCTTTAGAAAATTGAAAAGATAATATTAAGCCTGGATTTATAATCCGTAAAGGTCACATTTATCTTTACATGAAAAGCAATTCCCCTATATATCTTTATTATTGGGATCAGCCTCTACATTACAAAGGCCAACCTTCTGATAATGAGCTGGCGGGACTGCCAGGATGTCAACAGCAAACAGTATCTTGTAAACTGGCTGTTTCCATTGACAGGTTGATAGAAGAGCTGGCAGCAATCTGAATTCCACATGGCTATCCTGGGCTATTATCCACTTGTGAAGGGCACTGTTCTTGTTATTTACACACATAGAAACGTGAACCTGGATTATAGGACACAGAATATACGCAATTTCTACAGTTGAAAAACGAGTAGTAAAATTGCACCCGTTTCTCCAATCATAAATGATGATTCTCTTTCTATCTTGTTCTATCTTGTTTCCCATAATATTTACACTGATTCAAAGCATTGTATATTCAAAGCATTGTACCAAGTAAAGAGATATGACTTATACAGAGGACAAATGCCCTGCACATTTTTACTATGGCACTATCCTCTCTAGTGCGCTTTAATCAGAGAAATGTATTCAGACTGGCATATATGTGTAGTCATGCTGCCTACAAATTTGATTTGATCCAGGCTCTGTCTTAAGCCATAGGATCAGTCGATAGATGTCAGGAGCAGCAGCATAAGCCAATGTTTCTCCCGTTCCTTAGATGTCTGGGTTAGGGAGGATTTGTGCTCTGTGGATTTAAATATGATTACAAGTACTGTGCGCTGGTTAAGAAAAGTCATTATTTTAATACCCTAAGTACAATAGAAATATTGTATAATTGAAATACCATTATATGTATAAATAATAGATGTATAGGTTAAAAGTCATCTATTATATTCCCAGTACAAAAGAAAAAAAAGAAGCAACAGAAATAGAACGGAGCCTCACTTTCCTTACTCCAACTCAGGATGACAGATATTCAGTTTATCCAAAGGCTTATGGGAGTACCAGGTGACCATTCACTGTGTAACCTCTCCGCTTATAATGAATCAAAATGCTATGTGAAAAGATGATCCTAGCTACTGAACGGGCACAAGGGAGAGCAGTGTCACTGAACATGACAATATGAGCCTCCAGTGGAGCTGCCAATCACTGACCCAGCAGGTGACATGATGTCCCAGAATGCATTGTACTTTACCGTACCAATTGTGTATGGCAACAGCTTGTAAGTGAAATGTATGAGGAGATTTCAATCACCTTTTTCTTTGGGGCCAATGGTTTACTCCACAAAGGACTTTGGTAGAAAATAACATTTCGAAAGGAGTCTTGCCCATAGAAACTAAATACATAGAAACAAAATAATCTAGTCTTTTAGGTTACTGAAATGTTAAGAAAGACTTTAACTCACCATAAACACAAGCTTAAAGTTTTTGAGTAGAAATAAAATATACTTTATGCCAGTTCTCAAGTTTATAACCATATATCATTATTCTAAATAGTAAAGATATTTTATTAACTGCTATTACTCAACAATTGTTAGAGTTGTTAGAACGAAATGGCACCAGCACAGAAAGCACTGAACTTCTTCATAAACATGTGCTTAAGCTACTGACAAAGTACAGCACATTAAAAGACCGTCAAAGTCATAAATTTTATGATAGACAACTGGAAGCTGAGCCCTGCTTCCAAATCTTATAGTTAAACACAAATTGTACATACAGCACAGGAATGAGATTTGAAAACAGTGCTCGGCTTCCAGATGACTTTCAATCAAACAAGGACAGGTATTGGAGCGGGAGCAAGGAGGTGTGGTATCCCTCAGTACTTTACATGCTTGTGAAGGCTTCATTGATTCTTTGCACCAGAGAATAATAGCACAGACAGATATATGAATGGTACCATGGATCTTTTTGTCCTATCTAACAGTGTCAGCAGTTTGGAACAGGATTACAGCTGATGGTTTCCCTTTAATATGCCCTATACAAGATTTTGTTCACAAAAGCGTCATGTCTTTCCTTACCAATGTCTCCCAATAGACCATAGGATATATGGTATCATACCATATTATGATAACAGAACTGTACTTCAATAAAGATAACAAAACACGCTTACTGTATATCTATTAATCCAAGCTGGATTAATAGATAACAGTATAAAGCTTACTGCATAGATATGATAAGAGAATGAAACTCACAGCATATGTCCATCTACAGTCATTGGGGGAAAATTCAGAACCTGGGAAAAGTGAAATGGATATTCTCATCTCATAAAGGGATAGGATATCCTGGAGGTCGTAGCACCACTAATTCATTGCTTGTGGCATATCTTAGCACGTTGTCAAAACATTCTTTGATGGGGACCTGACATCAGTTTTATGTTGCTTACATCATGAAACACTGACATATTTACTACAAAAGTGTAATGTTTTCTCTGAAATGCTCATTCACAGTTATAAAACTGGTAAGGAATAGGGCTGTAAGTCAATAAAGTTGCTCACAACAGCTTCTCCCTGCCTCGCTGTCCTAAATTGATAGAGTTCTTTCTATAGCCAAATGAATGCCTAAAATAAAGAAATAAGTTAAGTGCCGCCCCTTAAGTACTGCTGTCCAAGACACTTGCCGCACAGTGCTTTATGGTAAATACAGCCCTGTCATTACATTTATTAAAACTTAATGTTCAAAATGGAGTCATGTAATTCTTCTGAAAGAATGAGCAGGTTTGTTCTTTTGGCAGGTACATTTTCTACAGCAGAATTCTCCACTGCTGAAGTTCCACAGTGTGAATGGAGTTGGTGAAAGACCCATTCACATCAATGTTTTGGATCATGCAACAGAATTCTTGAGTGCAATTCTGAACGCAGAAATGTTGTACTATGAATGTACTCTAAGGGCTCATTTACACTAAGGAATATCCACCCGGAGATATTCCAGGCGGAGATTCCATCCAGCTACACAAGCCAGTACTAGGACTGCTCCAAAAGGCTCTGTCTCCGTAGATGGCAATACATTTCTAAGCTGATTCTGCCAAAAATGAATGAGCATGCCAATTCTTTTGGGGTTGTTTGGGGTCTGGAATTTCCATAGCAAAACATCTGCTGCAGAAACTCAATAGTGTGAATGGTGCAGCAGAATCCCATTGAAAGCAATGGGAGGCTGCTGCATCATATTTTTTGCAGTGGAGCTCTGTAGGGGCCAAATAGATAAAACAATAAACCTTGTATCTGGCACTGGGGTCACTTGTGTGAGTAAAACAGAGGCTCCACTCTGTGTCAAATAGCAATCTGCATAAGAAGTAATTCACACTTGGCAACTGAATGCGTTTTTTAAGAAAAATGCTTTAGTAGTTTCAGCTTCTTAATACAAAATTGGAGAAAAGTCCACTTTTTCAAAGTACAATAGTTACTTCACCCACAGTGCTCACTAGTAAAGTCCGACAGTCCTGATCCAGCAATTGGTACAGTTTCACCCTTTCACGGGCATAGCGGAGCTGATCCTCCTTCCTCTCACGGAGGGGTAAACAGGTGAGTAATTGCCGGACACTTCTGAGGATTCGAAGGACACGCCCCTTTCTCAAGACTGACTTATTGTTCTGTGGTCATCGGTCACTGAATATTCACCAAGGTAAAAGAAAAAGCACCCTGCACCTTTATACAGGCTTTAGCACTGGTGACACCATGTAAGATGTGGCAGGGACACCATAAAATAGACCTCTGTTATCTCTTTTGCAAATTCATGGCATATAAAAAGGCCTGAAAAGCCTAGCTGGTCAACTATTGAATGTGGGTTTAACTGATTAAATATGGGCACCATGGTACTGAAGGGAAATTACAAATTGGCAGAGGATCAATTGTCTTTCTAGTGCCTTTTGCCATTTACAGACCCTTATTGTTAGAAATGAGCGAATCAAATCAGACAAATCCAAATTCGTTCCGAATTTCATGAAAATTTGATTTGGAGCTAATCCAAATTTCGACTCGATACAAAATAACGAATTTCTTCATACACTCCATTTTGTTATTACTCTATAAAAAGTGAAATATCAGCAGTTTTATGTTAAGGGAATCAGGATGCGGGGAAGGTAATCAGGATGCAGGGTATGTATTTAATTCCCTTAATATATATGCTATTGTATGCCACCTATATACACCTCCTTTATGCAACAATATTTCCCAATGGTCACATATACTGATACCGTGATATACTGTAATGCACACCACAAACTTCCAAGTTACTTAGGTGCTAGTTTTTAATATTCCATATAGTATGCAAGGTATCAGAATTCACCTTGTGTCCTGTGTTCGTGGTGTTTTCTGCTGGTATAGAAACGTCCTGGGAGATGACCTTGCTTGGAACGATCCTACACTGGGGAAGGAAATCGCAAGTTCCGAAATGCATTAGATGCTTTTTGACCCGTATCGGCAGCTGTAGTGACATCACAAAAAGTCTTAGGTCTCTGCAACTTAGTTGGTAGAAGACACCGCCGGCCAGGGAAGTCTCCCAGCATAGGATCGTTCGAAGCAAGGTCATCTCCCAGGACGTTTCTGTACCAGAGGAAAACGCCATGAACACAGGACATAAGGTGAATACTGATACCTCACATACTAAATGAAGTATTAAGAACTAGCACCTAAGTAACTTGGAAGTTTGTGATGTGCATTATATCGCAGTATCAGTATATGTGACCATTGGAAAATATCGTTGCATAAAGGTGGTGTATATAGGTATAATTGGGGACAACTAGTAGCATACAATAGCATATATATTTAGGGAATTGAATACACACACTAGGAACATTTATTCTATTATTACAGCACTGGCACTTTATATTAATATTTCTAATATATATATATATATATATATATATATATATATATATATATAATGCACTAATCTATGAATAGTATTTAACTATTCTAACAGTCTGATTCACTGTACATAGCACCTTACAGTATTATTTACTATTATAGCCCAGAAATAGCAGTTTTTAATATTGATTAGCTGCAAATTTTTTCAGATCGAATCAAATTTTTTCAAAAAATCTCTACTTATTGTCCTTCTCTTCACATTTCCCTTTTTTTGCCTAGTTGCCATTCATTGGCTCTTTTGTGCCCTTCTTTAATAAAAAAGAAATTAATGTTGAAACAAATGGTGACATGCCACCAAGGATACTAAATAAAAGCACACTAAAGGGGACAATAAATGGCTGACTTATTTTTAAAATTGATAAAAACATTGTCCACATGGGCAGCAGTTTCATTCAATATACCTATGCTGGCCAACACAAATGTGGCAAAACATTAAAATTAGGCAAAGAGACAAAGCGTCAGACCAGGGGTAACAAACTGGGTGCTGACCACACTGTCCAAACAAAGCATCTCAGAGACACTTAATGGTAAAGCAATATTGCCACCACAAAGTAAAATGGTCATTAAAAAAGCTTGGGGAACTTCCGGTTCCGGCGCGGGTATGTGAGGAGCAAGGAGACTGAGCTCCCACACCCCGGATCCCATACCCGCACCGTATCCGAAAGCACAGGCTCCACTCACCTGCCGAAACCCTCTGAGAAGCCTCCGGTAACAAGTAGTGTTGAGCGGCATAGGCCATATTCGAATTCGCGAATATTCGCGAATATATGGACGAATATTCGCATATTCGTTATATTCGCGTTTTATTTTCGCATATGCGAATATTCACGTATGCGAAAATTAGCATATGTAAATATTAGCAAATACAAAATTAGCACACACGAAGATTCGCATATGCGAAAATTAGCATATACTAATTTTCGCATATGCGAATTTTCACACGCCAGTCTCACACAGTAGTATTACAGCCTTCTTTACACCACACAAGCTGGAAGCAGAGAGGGGTGATCACTGTGATGTGTACTGTGAAGAAAAAAAAACAAAAACAAAAAAAAAAAAAAAAACGAATATTCGTAATTACGAATATATAGCGCTATATTCGCGAAATTCGCGAATTCGTGAATATGCGATATTCGCGAATAATATTCGAATTGCGAATATTCGCGAGCAACACTAGTAACAAGCAGGGAGCCCGCAAGTGGTGTTGGCTTCCTTCGGAGCAGGACAACTGGTGCTGGAAAGCCACCTGCAGTTACCTCCCGCCGCCATCTTCCTGCACCAGCGCTGCTTCTCTCTGGGAGTCTCGGCTGGCAGCAGAACCCGGTGCTCCTGTCTCTCCTCTCTTCAGCCCCATGCACTTAATCTCTGGAGGTGAGAGGTGGGGATCTTGCCTCCTCCATAGCCCCAGCCTGCATAAAGGGACGTTGCTCAGCGTCCCCACACTATAAGGGGTCGCCGCCATCTTTCTGCTCCTGCCCTCCTCCATCAGGCACACAGCCATATCTATAGTGCAGTTCCTGCTATCAACTCTGCTCACAGAGATTCTAGCTCTGCTACAGGCTGCTTCATCATTACTGCACCCCTCACCGATACTTATTTTCGGTGGTGGCCTCCCAGCGTGGGACTGACATTGGACTGGGAGAATCTTATTGCAGCCCTCCTGTCTATCTGTGGCTTCACTGCTCCACTACCCCTCAGCATAAGGGAATTCCTCCATTTTTCAGTAGCCCCTGCATAGGCCTGCTAGTTCCTGATGGAGTGACCTCGCCATACGGTCCCTGAGACCCACTAGGTGATCTTGCACACCAGCGTCACTAGAGGACATTAGCAGGTTCCTCATTCGCCTCCTGTACACCCGAATGCTGTTGGTGACCCCTCACCTCATTATGGACCGTTTTCTAAACAAGGGGTCACAACGCCAGGGCGTCTCGACTACAGTATTGCCCTCTGCCCCTATTCAGAATCAGCAAAAGACTGCTTCAGTACCGCCTGTACTGGAAGGTATGTACCTGTTTATTTTTTTACTGCCGGCAGTATGGACGATCATTTTCCTATTTCGGAGTTCTCCTTTAAGGATCCTGGGGGAAGGGGAGGCTGACCCTGATTCTTAATTACTTCATTAATTGTGCCTACTCACCTGGGGTTTTATAGTTTTATATATGTATGTTTTATAATCATTCTTTTTTCACTTCCCTAGCTCACACTGATCAACATGCAGCAGGACCGCTAACGATCTTAGGGGGGATTTGAACTCTGTAGTTGACCCTAATGTTGACTGGAGATGCTCTTTAGTGCCGCCCGTAACCACCCGACAAAGTGCTCCCCCCCGTTTATGACTCAGATGGGCCTTTTAGATGCATGGCATTACCTTCATCTAGATTACCGTTAGTACACTCACTTGTCATATGCTCATGACTCTTGGTCCTGCATTGACTATATCATGGTAAGTCCCCAACTGCAGGCTGTGGACATCCAGGATCTAGTCATTTTGGATCATGCACCGGTAGTCTTAGAGCTCCTGCCATCCTGCCCCAGAGGGTCAGATTATGGAGATTCCCATCTTATCTTGTTAAAGATTAATCTTTTCTGAGCCCTTTGCGGGCGGGGTGGCTGGAGTTCGAGACTGAGAATGCACATAAACATAACCCCACACTTTACTGGGAGCCAGCCAAGGTGGTCATTAGAGGCAAAATGATGGCCTATAGTTACTCCTTTAAATGCAAAACATAGGATGGTCACGTAACAGCAAGCGCAGCCTTGTCGGAGGCTTACTCCTGTTTTATTGCCTCCCCCACTCCGTCCCTTAAGCTTAAATGGCAGGAGGCGAGAGCTTCCTATGAATTTTGGTTGGACAGAAAAGAACGAATATATAGATCACAATTTGAGTTCAGACACGGTGATAAGGCTGGACGCCTTCTGGCAAGACTGGCTAAGGGTACGCATCCTACAAGCCAACCATCTTGGTTGGTTTGTATGCTGCTTTAAGGCATTGATAGCACCCAGGTTATTATTTTGAGGTTGAGCCTGCTATTTCTTTGGTGAAGGGTACACATCCATCAGCCCACATCTTGGTGCTCAGAGACTCCTGGGGGCAAATGACCCGCATTTGGTGAATGCAGTGTTGGGCTCCTATTACACTGACCTCTATTCTACATCTCCCACGGTTGAGGGGGAAGAGTTTTTGGATGGCATGTCTCTGCCGACACTGTCGAAGGAACAATGCCAAGACCTGAATGTGTAGGTGTCGGAAGAGTAAGTGACGGCTGTTATCCGATCTTTGGCGAATGGCAAAGCACCAGGACCGGATGGCTATCCCAGTGAGTTTTATAAACCCCCCATTGGGCAGATTGTCCCCACCTTAACAACTTACTTCAATGAAGTGTTGCATACTGAGGCATTGTCGTTCTCGGCTAAAATAGCATACATAAAAGTACTCCCCAAACCAGGAATGCATCCTTTGGATCCTTGATCAACCAGGATGTGAAGTTACTCTCCAAAATACTAGCGGACAGGTTGGCTAGGTTTCTGCCTTCATTAGTCGGAGACTACCAGGTGGGTTTCATTAAAACGCATTCAGCGGTTATTAATATTCACAAAGTCTTAGCGGTCATGGATAGTGTCTGGCGCCAGCCCCAGTCAGCCTATCACTCTGCGCTACTTACACTTGATGCTGAGAAAGCATTTGATAATGTTCGGTAGGACTGGCTGTGGCTGGTGCTGCGCAAGTTTGGGATTACCGGGCGTTTCTGCTCCTTTCTAACAGGCTTATATAATAATCTCATGGTCAAAGTCCTGGTTATTCTATCCCCTTCAATAACTTTGTCGAAGGGCACGCATCAGGGCTGCCCACTGTCACCCCTATTGTTTGACTTGGCTATAGAACCCCTAGCACATTTCCTTGTTTCTTCCGACTTAAATAAGGCCATTGTGGTGGGCTCCCAGGAACTTAGACTTTCTATGACTGCCAGCAGAGGTCAAGAGCTCGGTCTTGCTTAAAGATACAATCATGTTGTGGAAGGAGGTATGGAAGGCTTTTGGCCTTCCTTTACTTCTTTCCAAAAGGATGCCCTTGTGTGACCCTCCAATGTTTCCTCAGGGTTGTTCCTCTTCCTGGCTGAGTTCTTGGGACGCTAAGGGGGTGACTGATGTAGGGACTCTCATGCTTTGAGACGAATGCAGAATGCTTGCGCCGAGGGAAATATTTACCATGTTTGAACTCCCACAGTCTCACATCCTCTATGCCAATCAGATTTATACCTTTTGCTCCTCCAGGCTGAGGGATCTTTTACGGGAAGTGACAGCTCATTCCCTCAATGATGTTATTGGTGCGGACCCAAGAAAGGTCTCGACCTCTACACTCTATTTAGCTTTCCTTGATTGTATCCTTAAACTGGACCCTACAAAAGTTTTCAGCACTTGGGAAAGATGGACGGGAGATTCTTACATCGCTGACGTCATCCTGACTGATATGTATCACTGCAGCTGAATGACTCCTCCACAGAAAAGGAAGACTGTCCTCATGACATAAGAAACTTTATTCTCACCGGCTCAAATGACCTGTTATGCATATACTGTTTGTTTGTTTTTTATTATATTTTATTTATCTATATTTTTCTTGTATATGTTACCTTATATGTTTTGAAAAAGTTTAATAAAAATATATTATTAAAAAAAAAAAAGGCTTGGAAAGGCAAAAGCCATGTCAGCAGTCAGATAACAACTAAAATTCGGCATGGATCCATTTCTCTGGCAGTAAAAAAAAAAAAACCTGCTGTGAGCAACTTATAAAATGGTAGTTCCAAAAAAAATTCTCATTATAGTTTTTCTCTGTTGGTTTCACTCTGGTATTGTCTAAAAATACTGACCAAAATACTATGTGTGAACATAGCCTAATAGTACAAAAATACTAAAAGTAAAAAAATCCATAAATTGACCTTCACCTGTCCACGGTTTTCAACGCATACATTATACAACACGCAGCATTCCAGAAACAGCAATCCCCCGAGGCCTTGTTTGTATATGCAAGCAAACAAGCCAACAGGAGACTGATAATGATAGAATAGAACAGTGCTCATTTTCATTATATAAAGAAATAAATTCATACAATATATTGGCAATTATAG
The DNA here is from genome assembly GCF_029499605.1 of Hyla sarda. Taxonomy (NCBI): domain Eukaryota; kingdom Metazoa; phylum Chordata; class Amphibia; order Anura; family Hylidae; genus Hyla; species Hyla sarda. The sequence goes on along the minus strand of NC_079190.1, from coordinate 247,090,525 downwards.
CTTTGTTGTTACATTGGCATTCTGTTTGATAATATTTGCTTTGATAGGCCAAAGTAAATATGCTGTGACGGTCACTTTTATTATATGTAATGCAGCTTTATGCAGCTCAGGCAAATGAAGATTCCCAGTACAGAACACATGTCCCTAGCCCTAGGAATATGTTTTGATCAGTGAAAAGCTTTGAAGTGGTGTAAACAAACGCAGCAGCAGTCAGAAAAGTACATCAAAAAAGGTACAAACTCTTACTTTGCATAATCCCATATGGCAGACTACAGTTTAAACTGTCCTTGAGAAGAATGAAGCACAATATATTGGACCTGGCACTGCAGATGATCTGGTAACTAGGAGGGGAAACTAGGGATTTCCTATAAGAAATGACAATGTATAAAGGGATTTTCTTAACTAGACAAGTGGGACTACTCTTGTTTGTTCTCCGTAGCACATACTCCAATTAGTTCTCCACTAAAGGAGTTTAGTGACTGCTTCACTGCCAGCTGTGTCTCTCTTACCAATGCATTGCTTGTTGTCCTCTGTACAGTATATAGTATTCCGCACTTATGTAAAGTATTGCACCTGAGGAGATGTAAGCAGTTTAAGCTCCAGTAGCTTAACAATGGTTACTATTTTGTAAAAAATATAAATATTTATTAATAAATAAGCCTTGCACCTTTATCAAAGCGAGCTTTTCAAAAGTCTGGTTTTCCGGGCTCGCAGAATGTTTTCAAACAGGTTCTACCCAAACCGGAAATGCAATATCCCACAGGACACAAGTCTAATATTACCTAAGAGCTCTAAAGACTTGTATAACACTGCCATTGTCACCTAGGAACGTATTTAAGTAGTTCTAAAGTTGTTTTAAGGCTACGTTGATGTCAAAGTTACAGTGACATGCGTAACCCATGGTAACTAACAGCTTGTTTAAAAACTTTTGGATTTCAGTTGCAATTCACATACATGCGATAGTTAGATCTTTCTTTGCAGCTTATATACATGTATCAGTAGGATTACTTCCAATTTTTATCCCAATACCTACACACTGGGGTTGTATACTATCCTTGTAACTAATATACACATGTATATGCATGATCTTTTTTCGTATATACACATTGTCCAACTCATCCATATATTACCTGTGTATAACTTGTGTTCAGCACACACCTACATAAAAAATATATATTTTTTTAATAATATGATTTGCTATTTTTATCCTCTTTATTCAGCTGTGTATACTGAGTTATTTTCATTTGTATATATATATATAATATTTTGCTTGATTCACATCTATATGGCATTCACCATATTTATGAATAATTTATGCGCATGGGTTTTGGTTACAGGTTTTACATATATATGATTTTGCTATGCATATTGGTTGTACGTTATACATAAATATTATTTTACAATGTGCTTGGCTATACTAACATATTATGTTATTTTTTTTCATATGTTCTATACACATTGACTACAATATTATTATGAACTATACCCTTGCCGACATGTATTTTTACATTTGCGTTATGCCCAAACGCACAGAGTAGGAAACATTTACCTCTTCATTATAAGTGTCCAGTCCATGTTTTCTGGCTTTGTTGCGAGAGAAACATGGCTTGCACGCGTCATTCATTTTCCGGATTCCATGATCTTTGGCTTCCGTTAGGCTCATTTGAGGTTGACACTACATAAGGGGCACATGCCCGTAGATTTTTGTGCCACGATTAAGAGCCAGTTGCTTCTCAAAACGCGTCGGTCTTGCTATGTGTTTTACTAATATGGATTAAAAGTCAAGTTTTAAAGACTTTCACCTTGTACTCATGGAGCAGCTGGAGGCCCCTTCTTGTTTGCCCCTTTTTTCCTCTTGTAAACACACTGCATTTTTAGATTTTGTATGTTTTCAACACTAAAATAAAGCTGCATAATGTATCCCTGGCTGCTGTCAGATTCCTGCTGGTGTTAAAAGGTATCGGAAGATGCAATGGCTTTTCCCAAGCCTTCCAAAAATTCTCCCTTTTGGAAGCAGCAACAGGATTGATGTCCCAAAATAGTGAAGAATTAATAGCTTTTGTATAAAAAAGCCAAGAAAAAAAAAATCACTTTTGGGGGATAATGGGATGTGTATATGTCGACCTGGCTGATACTAGCAACCACAAGTGTGTCGGACTGGTGGTACTTGTAGCAAGGGGACAGCAGGCAGGTGGACTAGTGATAGTTGTAGAAGCCAGCAGACAGTAGGCAGTGGTCAACTATTAGTAGTTGCTGTAAACAGTAGGCAGCGGACAGCAGGCAGTGGTGGGAGTTGTAGTAGCTAGCGGACAGTATAGCAGGTGAGAGTTGTATTAGGCTGGTAGACTGGTAATATATGTAGTAGGCAACGGAGAGCAGGGCTAGTGGTTTTACTGTCTAATCAGTGGCATCAGACACAGGAGTATGAATTCCAAGTTACTGGTCCATGCCTGATTCAGTTAAAAACAAACAAGAGTTTTTCACGTTGCTGACAGACTATCTTGTTTACTAAGGGATGACAACAATGCCTGCTGCACTGAACACTCTCTGATGCTACACTGGAGGGTAGACAAGACAGAACACCCATGGCCAACTGGGCAAATTGTGGCCAATGGTCTATTTGGGTGACCCATAAGTCCATAGGGTCTGGGCTTATGGTGTAGGTCAGAGAGAGGGCACAGCTTAGGTATGCATTGTTCAGGGGATGGTGTATATCCCTTTTCTGACAATTCATGACAGGGGAGAATACCGTATGTAAAAATGTTGTCATTATGTACTTCAACATAAAGATGCCGCTGCTGCTTTTTCTTCGTGCAGGTGTAGTGTTGGCAGAGAGAGAGTGGAGTGTTAAGAAAGACAAGAGTAGACCCACATTTGGTGGGTGTTTACTGCTTCAAAGCCATTGCAGGCTGCATAGCTTTTCCCTGTAAAATCCAATTTATTCTTCTTCTCAAAATGCGAAAAAAAAAATCCCCATTATGGCTTTAAATGTGTAGCTATTCAGCACTCATCTCTTTCCTTCAAGCGTGCAATATTCCTGTTTCTGCGCAAACAAGAAAGCATACAGCTCGCTATCCTTGCCAGCTTTTCCAAGGGTCAGACTTTCAAGGCTGGAGGTGGCTTATTTCTCTCCCATATCAGTCAACTCACCCATTGCAGCACAGCCATGCTCCCTTTGATCACGTGACTTGCCCAACATCACCTGCCACAGAAGCTGTGGATCTCATCAGGAAGCTGCATCACACACAACAGACAAAGCAACCAAGCCCACTTTCTGCACCTGACTTGTAATGTATTGTCTCGGGCCCATATCTAGCTAGGATAGGTCCTAGACAACATTCATTTTCTAGGCTGCAAACATTTTTATAACTTACTGGGAAAAGAAAGGAAAATAAATTCTATACTAGCCACCAAATACAGTTAAGTGATTTATATTGGTAACTAGACTAATTTTGCCAAAGAAACAAAAATCCTGGAATACCCCTTTAAACCCAGAAAATACAAGTAATTTGGTGTAAAATATAAATTTTACATTCAGGCTCAACTCAAGGAAATGCATATTTATGTTAAAATACAGGTCAGCCCACTGCACAATACTTTGGTCAACTTCCTTTGAATTGTAATGTGATTTTTTTCATGTGCTCATTCTGCAGTCCCACTGTTACGATTTGTAGTGCTGTAACTAGGCACATTAATGCAGGTCACTGAGGTCAGCTCACGGCACAGTGCTTTGCTTAACTTGCCATCTATTGTATTTGTGAAAGCAGATGTGGACAGAGAGTTATTCTGTGCACTGCTCATTGCTCATCTTTTTCTCCAAGATGGTGGCCACAATGTAGTGCATAGGGTTTTATAAGTCTCTGAAACCCACCCCTGTGCTGTCTACTGATTGGCCTGGGAACTGTCTGTAACATAAAGCAAACAATGATTGGCTAAACTGTGATCATGCTGCTGGCTGCAAAGTATGCTGGGCTACCTTGACATCATCTCAGTGTAACTTCCTCATCCTATCATGCATTCAGGCACCAAAATGACATGTGTTCCTGATCCCTTCTGCTATAATAGTGCCGTTGCCAGGCTCCCACAAGCCGAGCCAGGGAAAGTTCTAATATTCAGCGGGCTGCTTTTCCCCCAAAGTTCTGAGCCAAACTGTGTTTGCTGGGCTCGGCTCGCTTATCTCTGGTTGAAATCGGTATGAAAAAAATTTGTGTAGTGTTGTTTTTTGAGCTCTGTTGCAGTCATTGTTGATCTTCTAAGGGGTGTTCTCAAATATTCCAAAGGACTCCATCATGATGCCGAGCAGCCATTAACTATGCAGCAGATTTGCTTTAATTTTTGCAATGCTATTTTGATCATACAGATAAAACAAATAGTGATAAAACACATACAGTATCTCCACATAGTAGTTGGCTACACAATACAAAAATGGTGTCATTCAGCATAGGTGCAACCACCTGTCCCATGGCTTGGATGGATCTTCGTGGTATGGATAATATGGGATCAGACAGTACCATATGCTTGTAATTTGATATGGATGTCCACCTTTTTTCTATATCCTATGTAAAAACTGTGAGGAAAGACTGATAAAAACTGGATTGATTAACCATCAGAAATCAATCACAGCTCAGTATACACTATACATCTTAAAGGAGTTCTGCCAGGGCCCCATTCAGTAGATCCAATTACTCAGACCCCCCGCGATCTATAACTTTTCCCCTAACCTTTGGATAGGGGATAAGTAATTTTTTGCTGCACTACTCCAGTGAGATTGGCCCAGATTTACAGAGGCTTTATAAGGCTCAGTCAATCACGTGGCCCATTAAATTCCCCATTAATGGACGCACATCCCCACAGGGTGAAGAGCTTTCAACAAGGCTAATTTAAATGGCCACATAAATCAGACAATGAAAGAGTGTTTGCTTGCTCTTCAGCTGATCACTGGCCTTTGTACACAGGCCGACTATTAACAACAAACATTTTTATTGTTGTTCTTTACCTGAAGTTGGAATACCTCTTTAACAGGGCCATGTGCCTGAGGCCTTACTGACTGAAAACATTGACTGCATTACTTGACAGTGATCATTAGTAAAGGGTTCCTGAAAGTCATTTCATGTTGGCAGCAGAATTATCTGTTGTTATGGTGATCATTATAACTGAAATGATTGTCTATTCTCTAAAGTGATATTTCCTCCTGGCTTATCAACATATCTATGTAAATAATCTATTTTATTTAATTACATTGGGTTTTCACAGTAAACTTTAATTTTCTTATAATCAACAAGGCAAAGGGAGGGGATTTGCACGTGTTCCCATGTATTCTAATGAGTAATGTTACTGTGACACTCATGCAAAGAACATCTGTTACAATGTTTCTTTCTATCCGAATAAACAAAACTCTTAAAATACAACAATGTCTGCCATAAACTAGTTTGCATGGAGAACTTTCATTAAGAAAAAAATAATGATTATGTTTGTGTGTTTGTGTAACTTTTTATCCATCATTGAAAACCAGAGGAAGTTATAGATAGATACATTGATACATATGGGATTGGTAGATGTAATAGATAGATGGATAAATAGATAGATATGAGATAGATAGATAAATATGAGATAGATAGATAGATAGATAGATAGATATGAGATAGATAGATAGATAGATAGATATGAGATAGATAGATAGATAGATATGAGATAGATTAGATAGATATGAGATAGATAGATAGAATGATAGATATGAGATAGATAGATATGAGATAGATGGATAGATAGATAGATAGATAGATAGATAGATAGAATGATAGATATGAGATAGATAGATATGAGATAGATAGATAGATGGATAGATAGATAGATAGAATGATAGATATGAGATAGACAGATACGAGATAGATGGATAGATAGATAGATAGAATGATAGATATGAGATAGACAGATATGAGATAGATGGATAGATAGATAGATAGATATGAGATAGATATAAGATAGATAGATAGATAGATAGATAGAGAGATATGAGATAGATAGATAGGAGATAGATAGATATGAGATAGATATAAGATAGATAGATAGAGAGATATGAGATAGATAGATTTGAGATAGATATAAGATAGATAGACAGGTAGATAGATAGATAGATAGATCTGAGATAGATAGATATGAGATAGATAGATAGATAGATAGATAGATATAAGATATATATGAGATAGATATATAGATAGATATAAGATAGATAGATGGATAGATTGATATGAAATAGATAGATAGATAGATAGATATGAGATAGATATGAGATAGATAGATAGATAAATAGATATTAACCCCTTAAGGACACATGACGTTCTCATACGTCTCCATTTCCGAGTCCTTAAGGACACATGACGTATGAGAACGTCATGTGTTTTACCGGCCCCCCGCAACCATCTGGAGCGGAGCCGGTCCCCGATGCCTGCTGAAATCGTTCAGCAGGCATCGGGGCATATCGCCCAGGGGGGTCATTATGACCCCCCATGTCGGCGATGGCCGCAGAGCGCTGGACAATTCAGTCCAGCGATCTGCGGCGGATTCCAGGTCAATCGGGTCTCCAGTGACCCGGTGACCCGGAATTATTGGCTGATCGGGGCCGTCAGAGACGGCCCCGAACAGCCAGAGCCAGCAGGGGTGAGGTGGCACTGGTGTCACCTCACGATCGCCCTGATTCGTCGGCCGGATTACCGGCCGACCAATCAGGGCGCCTGCTGCGGGTGTCACTCCCGCAACCCGCTCCGCCCCTCTTCCGGAGGACGTGAGCGGGTGCGGGACTTGCACCCCGGGTGCTGGGGACCCCGATCCCCGGCGCCCCTGTTGGGATCGGGGCCCCAGGAGCGGCGGCGGCGGAGACGACGAGGGACTGACCTGTGCGGCTGGATCGTTGGAGGTGAGTGACAGCCTCCTGCTGTTGCTTAGCAACAGCTCCCAGCATGCAAAAAGGGCATGCTGGGAGCTGTAGTTATGCAACAGCAGGAGGCAGACCACCACAACTCCCAGCATGCCCTTATGGGCATGCTGGGACTTGTAGTTTTGCAACAGCTGGAGGCACATTCTTTCTATGGAAAAGTGTACCTTCAGCTGTTGAGTAACTACAACTCCCAGCTTGCACAATCAGCTAAAGTGCATGCTGGGAGTTGTAGTGGTGCATCTGGTGGTTGCATAACTACAACTCCCAGCATGCCCGTTGGCTGTCGGTGACTGCTGAGAGTTGTAGTTTTGCAACAGCTGAAGGCACACTGAGTTAAGTAGCAAACCAGTGTGTCTCCATCTGTTGCATAACTACAATCCCCAGCATCCCCAGCCAAAGTAGTATGCCTCTAGCTGTTGCATAACTACAACACCCAGCATGCCCTTCCGCTGTCCGTACATGCTGGGGGTTGTAGCTTTTGCAACAGCTGAAGGCACACTGGTTGCAAAACACTGAGTTTGTTACCAAACTCGGTGTTTCACAACCAGTGTGCCTCCAGCTGTTGCAAAACTACAACTCCCAGCATGCACTGATAGACCGTACATGCTGGGAGTTGTAGTTTTGCAACAGCTGGATGTCCCCCCCCCCCCCCAATGTGAATGTACAGGGTACACTCACATGGGCGGAGGATTACAGTAAGTATCCGGCTGCAAGTTTGAGGTGCGGCAAAATTTCTGCCGCAGCTCAAACTGCCAGCGAGAAACTACTGTGAACCCCCCGCCCGTATGACTGTACCCTAAAAACACTACACTACACTAACACACAATAAAATAAAAAGTAAAAAACACTACATATACACATACCCCTACACAGCCCCCCTCCCCAATAAAAATGAAAAACGTCTGGTACGCCACTGTTTCCAAAACGGAGCCTCCAGCGGTTGCAAAACTACAACTCCCAGCATGCATTGATAGACCGTACATGCTGGGAGTTGTAGTTTTGCAACAGCTGGATGCCCCCCCCCCCCAATGTGAACGTACAGGGTACACTCACATGGGCGGAGGATTACAGTAAGTATCCGGCTGCAAGTTTGAGCTGCGTCAAATTTTCTGCCGTAGCTCAAACTGTCAGCGAGAAACTACTGTGAACCCCCGCCCGTGCGACTGTACCCTAAAAACACTACACTACACTAACACAAAATAAAATAAAAAGTAAAAAACACTACATATACACATACCCCTATACAACCCCCCTCCCCAATAAAAATGAAAAACGTCTGGTACGCCACTGTTTCCAAAACGGAGCCTCCAGCTGTTGCAAAACAACTACTCCCAGTATTGCCAGATAGCCGTTGACTGTCCAGGCATGCTGGGAGTTTTACAACAGCTGGAGGCACCCTGTTTGGGAATCACTGGCGTAGAATACCCCTATGTCCACCCCTATGCAAGTCCCTAATTTAGGCCTGAAATGCGCATGGCGCTCTCACTTTGGAGCCCTGTCGTATTTCAAGGCAACAGTTTAGGGTCACATATGGGGTATCGCCGTACTCGGGAGAAATTGGGCTTCAAATTTTGGGGGGTATTTTCTGCTATTACCCTTTTAAAAAATGTAAAATTTTTGGGAAAACAAGCATTTTAGGTAAAATTTTTTTCTTTTTTTACATATGCAAAAGTCGTGAAACACCTGTAGGGTATTAAGGTTCAAATTACCCCTTGTTACGTTCCCCGAGGGGTCTAGTTTCCAAAATGGTATGCCATGTGTTTTTTTTTTGCTGTCCTGGCACCATAGGGGCTTCCTAAATGCGGCATGCCCCCAGAGCAAAATTCGCTTTCAAAAAGCCAAATGTGACTCCTTCTCTTCTGAGACCTGTAGTGCGCCAGCAGAGCACTTTTCACCCCCATATGGGGTGTTTTCTGAATCGGGAGACATTGGGCTTCAAATTTTGGGGGGTATTTTCCGCTATTACCCTTTTTAAAAATGTAAACATTTTGAGAAAACAAGCATTTTAGGTAAAAAAAAATTTTTTTTTTTACATATGCAAAAGTTGTGAAACACCTGTAGGGCATTAAGGTTCACGTTACCCCTTGTTACATTCCCCGAGCGGTCTAGTTTCCAAAATGGTATGCCATGTGGTTTTTTTTTGCTGTTCTGGCACCATAGGGGCTTCCTAAATGCGGCATGCCCCCAGAGCAAAATTTGCTTTCAAAAAGCCAAATGTGACTCCTTCTCTTCTGAGACCTGTAGTGCGCCAGCAGAGAACTTTTCACCCCCATGCAAGGTGTTTTCTGTATCGGGAGAAATTGGGCTTCAAATTTTGGGGGGTATTTTCTGCTATTACCCTTTTAAAAATGTAAAATTTTTGGGAAACCAAGCATTTTAGGTAAAAAAAAAATATATTTTTTTTACATATGCAAAAGTCGTGAATCACCTGTAGGGTATTAAGGTTCACTTTACCCCTTGTTACGTTCCCTGAGGGGTCTAGTTTCCAAAATGGTATGCCATGTGTTTTTTTTTTTGCTGTCCTGGCACCATAGGGGCTTCCTAAATGCGGCATGCCCCCCAAAAACCGTTTGTCGCTCCTTCCCTTCTGAGCCCTCTACTGCGCCCGCCGAACAATTAACATAGACATATGAGGTATGTGCTTACTCGAGAGAAATTGGGTTTCAAACACAAGTAAAAATTTTCTCCTTTTTATCCCTTGCAAAAATTCAAAAATTGGGTCTACAAGAACATGCGAGTGTAAAAAATGAAGATTTTGAATTTTCTCCTTCACTTTGCTACTATTCCTGTGAAACACCTAAAGGGTTAATACACTTACTGAATGTTTTTTTGAATACTTTAGGGGGTGTAGTTTTTATAATGGGGTCTTTTATGGGGTATTTCTAATATGAAGACCCTTCAAATCCACTTCAAAACTGAACTGGTCCCTGAAAAATAGTGAGTTTGAAAATTTTGTGAAAAATTTCAAAATTGCTGCTGAACTTTGAAGCCCTCTGGTGTCTTCCAAAAGTAAAAACTCATAAATTTTATGATGCAAACATAAAGTAGACATATTGTATATGTGAACCCCAAAAAAATATATTTTGAATATCCATTTTCCTTACAAGCAGAGAGCTTCAAAGTTAGAAAAATGCAAAATTTTCATTTTTTTCATCAAATTTTGGGATTTTTCACCAAGAAAGGATGCAAGTTACCATAAAATTTTACCACTAAGTTAAAGTAGAATATGTCACGAAAAAACAATCTCGGAATCAGAATGATAACTAAAAGCATCCCAGAGTTATTAATGTTTAAAGTGACAGTGGTCAGAATTGCAAAAAACGCGCCGGTCCTTAAGGTATAAAATGGCTCGGTCCTTAAGGGGTTACAAAAAAAAGTAGAAAAGCAGCACAACCGAGTACAATGAAAAAAAGTGTCCGGTGCAAAGCATCTTCTAGAGTCCTGACCAAAGATGACTCCACATTGACTATAGCAAAAGGATCTCACCGCAGCACATAGTCCAGTTTAAGGTGAAAAAAGTGCTTTTATTCCATGATTTAAAAAAACAAGTGTTTCAAAAAAGCAGCAACGTTTCAATTGGCTCACCTAGTTATTGATTGATAATGAATGGATGAGCCAGTTGAAACGTTGCTGCTTTTTTGAAACACTTGTTTTTTTTATCATGGAATAAAAGCACTTTTATTCACCTTAAACTGGACTGTGTGCTGCGGTGAGATCCTTTTGCTATAGATGGATAGATAGATATGAGATAGACAGACAGAAGATAGATATTAGTGTTGGGTGTGAATATTCGCATTTTGAATTTTCATCGCGAATATCAAAAATTTGCAACAATATTGCGCAAATATTCACTATATATTCGAAATTACGAATATTAGCTTTTTTTTTTTTTTGCATATTCCTTCTTTTAACTTGTGGGCCAATTAGAATGATACAAATACACTTGTCAGAGGTTATCAACAACATTCCTAGCAAACCAATAGTAATGTTGCCGACCCCCCTCACTGTTTTCTTCCTTGCATACGCGAATATACCGAATACGTGAAATTCACTAATATAGGACGAATATTTGTCTATTTATTCGCGAAATATTGCAAATTCGAATATGGCCAATACTGCTCATCACTAAAAGATATGAGATAGACAGACAGAAGATGATTGATAGATAGATAGAAATCCACACCAGAAAAGAAGGACCGCAGCACTCCAATAGAATAAAGGTTAAAAGGTTTATTGACCTGACATCAAAAAATGACGTTGCAGCTGCCCGCTTGCAGCCTTTCTCAAGCTCCAGGCTGAGAAAAGCTGCAAATGGGCAGCTGAAACGCTGCTTTATGACGTCAGGTCAATAGACCTTTTCACCTTTATTCTATTGGAGTGCTGCGGTCCTTCTTTTCCTGTGTGGATATCCATAGGACCCCTGACCCAATAAAAGTGAAAGGAATGTATATAATGCTATATAATACATATTTATATTAGTACAATGCTTATTAAAACTTACAACAGAGGTGGAGCAGGGAGAAGAAAGAGTGTGGAAGCCAGCGGGCACCATAACTGGAAGCCGGTGCCGAACTGCGCTTGCGTGCATAAGATACTACGGAGCACCGAGGAAGCCAAGACAGATGAGGCGCAGGAAGCATGACTGCACACGCGTAGTGAGAGATACAGCTGCGATGGCCATGTTGGATAAGGGCAGATGAGTGGGCAAACTCAGAAATAGTAATATTAGAAAAGGGCAATGTCCATTTGAGAGAAAAATGGTCCCTCCATGCATACAGTGGCATGAAGGGATCACCCAGGGGATCAAGGCAACCCCGGAGATCACATAAAGTGGTACAACTCACGTCGAGAGATGATAGATATGAGATAGATATGAGAGAGAGAGATATGATAGATATGAGATAGAAATAAAAATATAAATATGGTGTCCCGGTACCGCATCCTATACGGTACCTGTATATAGGTCCCCATAGCCATAGTCTCTAGGACGTCGGGGTCCTTCTTATCTAGTCCGACCCTTGTCACCTCTCATCTAGGTATTAGTAATTTAACAGTTTATTCAGGATTTATATAAATATAATTGTACAAATGTATATAATTGGTTAATTACCTGTACGGAGCATAGCAAGACCTGCGGGTCACGTGATCAGATAAACTCTATGGTTTTGCTTAAGGACCTTTGGAGTTCCCTATGACGTATTGCGCCCATCGTTCCTTGTAACGGTGAGTGACAGTTATTCGGACCAATGAAAACGGCCCCGCCCCTGCCCATATAAGGGAGCGGCGGCCATTGTTAGCTCTCTCTTTCCTGTGTAGCCAAGCAAGCAACATTGCTTTTTCCTCGTGGGCTGTTGTGAGAGAAGGATCTGCGCTGCTGTCATCAGTGAGTTAGGCCCGGGCCTTGTGGCGACGACTGATTATTACAAAACCGTGAGTGTATCAATCCCTAAGCACTCTGCAAGATCACCCGACCTTATCTATCCCCTAAATCCGGACGGATCTTCGCAATTAACCCTAAATTCAGAGACTTATATCCAATGTCAAGGTCCGCAACAACTGTTAGTCACTGAAGTGTATAGAGACTGTTTGAATGAGACTGTTGTTGTTCATTGGATGTACCGCAAGCCGTTTAAGTAAAGTTTATCCAAGTTCAAGTTCAACTACCTTGTGGACCTTCAGTCATTATTTCGCATGCACCTATCGTTATTGGGAAGGGCGGCGATAGGCCGGAGAATTACCTCAGCATACTAGCCCTCAGCCTGGCATCATGAACAATAGAGTTAACCTCAACCCCTGATATACTAAAGCAAAACCCTGACTACACTACCACTACCCCAGAGGCCTACCACAAAGCCTTTTTGGCATCGCACGAACAGGATTCGGGTGTGTGCCTACTACAGTCGCCACTAGTGAAAGTGTACTCCCCCCCAGAAAACAAACTTTATTCATGTGCTGTAAACCATGTTGCTGTGTACGGGAGCGGGGCTTGTGATGCACCATACAAGGGGGCCACGAGAAAAGTAAGGGGGGAGGCGAAAATTCATCAACAACTAAGATGTGTAAACTGTGCAATGAGTTCATGCTGCGATCCTTTGGTCCGGTCGGCACAGGCGGAGCCGAACTGCTGCCGGAAAAGCGCGCGAAGAAAGCCAGCGCTGGGCGTGGCTGCCAAGTTGCTGTGTCACAGCCGAAAGGGAACTTGGTGACACAGGAGTCGTCTCTGGAGGGACTGCATCGATAATGTCCTTCCTGTCGGCCGCCATTTTGGGGAAGCCCACTACAAAAGAAGCCATGCACAGTGACCTCTTCAGTCTGCACAGAGAGCCGGAGAGTACAGACATGGCGGAGAACAGCGTTCCACATGGTGAAGTTGGCAAAATGGCGCCGGAAAAGCAGAAAGTTGTGGCAGTCGCAGCCTGACTTTTCCAAGAACTTTCTGACCGTCTGCAGCGGTTGTCATTAGACGAAGAGGGGGCCTGCAATCTTCCCCCACTGCCTGATGATGACGACGATTGGCCAGAGACACCTCCAGCGGAGAGCGCAGGGACACCTGGAGGGGCATCACCGGTGAGACTGTCCCCTCACCACAGAACTTGGGACTAGTGGGCCGAGATCCCATCGGAGGAGTCTGCAGTGAGTACCCCGCCAGAGGCGGCCTATTCTTCCTCCTCCAGCCCTGAGGTCATACCTCGATCAAGCTTGCCAAGTGCACGACCGTGCTCACCAAAATTGCCGCAATGGGTGTTCGGAGATGAGCCGGAGCTGATCGAGTACATGCACAGAGTACTTCAACCATTACTTGGGAAGCCATTCTCAACAATCCCAACTGCAGAAAAAGAAAGGGCCCATCAAGAAGCCGAGCTGGCCGAATTGATGGAAAAGCTAAAGGCCCGACACAAAGAACTCTATGCCCCCAAGTACGTGCATTTGCCCCATTAAGAGAAAGTACGGTGGCAAGAAAACACCAAAGAAATGGAGGCATTGTACATTCGTAATTGGGATCACCCCCGAGAAGGGGAGGAGCCATTAGAAAGAAGAAGAGCAACTGTGGCCAAGTTCGACAAGGTCAGAGGTTATGGGACACTCCTTGACTGCCACACTGGGCAGACCATCCTCGTAAACCGGCGAGCAATGCAAAGGCCATATCTCCATAAGAAGTTCTACACCTTGGAGGTGGGTGAAATTGTGGAGTACACCCCGTCCAGAGCCTTCGTGGAGAATGGGCTGCAGCGTTCACCAGACCAACAGCCCCAGCACAGCTTCCCTTCAAATATTTTCCGTCAACTGATTGGGAGTCCGATCCCTTCAACTTGAGGCCGAAAAGGTCTGCTCCTAAAGCCTCCACCAGTGTACCCAAGGAGGAGGAGCCTCAACAGCCAAGTTCATCATCTTCTATGTACAGCGAAGAGTCAGGTTCATCATCTTCTATGTGCAGCAAAGAGCCAAGTTCTTCATTTTCTACATATCGTCGAGAGTCAAGTCCTGCTCAAGTTCAGGAAAGTAAGCCCAAATCGCGGGCACCAAAGACCGTACCTAGACTCTCTCAGATCAATGAGAGTTTGTCTGTTCCAGAGGTACCAACGCACATACCTAGGCCCTCTTGGAGCAATGAGAGTTTGCCTCCTACACAGGTACCAACATATGTACCAAGGCCCTCTTCTGACATGGAGAGTTTGCCTGCTTCCAGGGTACTGACGAAAGAATCATGGGTCCATCCTAGTTTGGAGATGGTACTCAAGCCCTATTGTCCCACTTTGATCCTGGCTAGAAAGCCTATGTCCTCTTCTAATGCTGCCATCCACCACTCCATCCTCACCAATGTGGTGTGGCAAAGCTATGTCAATTCTACACCTGCCCTGTTGTTGGAAGGTATGGGGGAACCAGGAGAGGCACAACAAGAGTAAAGAAGAATATTCTCTGAAAGGACTTTAAAGTAATGTCAGATTGTTTCTAATGTTAACCATTTTTATTTTGCAGCAACCAAGTTCAAGAATTGTGCCTAGCAGGACTGTGCTAAGATTGTTCCAGTTCAAAGTTCAGCAACGTAACCACTAAGCTTGTGCCTGACTATTAAGTCAAGAAACTCCTAGCCTGTAGGAGATTCATTAAGGACTGTACCCGGTTGAGTTGTGGTTAAGGCCGTGTTTACCTTTCCCTTCCATGAACTCTTAGTGTAGGTAGACTGCTGATCCTTATACGCCACTTTGTATATTTCCCTTTAATTGGACTCCTAGTGTAGGTGGACTGCTGATCCTTACACTACTGTTTTATGTATATACCAGCAGCTTCATAAGAACTCTTATGCTAAATGTTGCACTTATCAGGTGAATGAGCCTGAACCATGTTGGAGTGTTGATAATTGTGTAAGTCTGTATAGTAAATATGTATATGGTTCTTGTACACAGGAAGGTATCCTCATGTCTGTGTACATAAAAAAATAGGTAAGGGTTGTACATAGAAAGATAGTCTAATATCTATGTACATAAAAAGTGAGTTAGAGCTGTACACAGAAAATGTCGGTGTGCTGCACATGTACACTCAACACTAAAAACGTAAATGATTCTTGTACATACAAATGTAAGGAATGCTAAAGGAGTTTAGTAGTTGCTAAATAGGTGACACCCCGCCTCCTCCGAGGGTAGTATTATTGCTGTTGCCAATCGCTAGCACCTGTCTCAACAAAAATAATAGGGAAGATTGCCCTTAAAATAGTACTTGCACACATAGTACTCTAGATTACTGACTTAAATGTACTACTTCAGTCTTCAGTACATACACAAAAACAAAATATTTCTCACATTCAAGTAACACTTAGGAATTGTAGCAGATTGATACCCAATTCCTGCCACTGTTAGGTACACTAATACTTCTTTTCTCTGTATTACGTGTGTGAGATGCTCTGCCTGGCCAGTAGGTGCTCTCGCAAATATAGAATTAGACACGTAATTCTTAAAGTAACCTAGGTAAGTTATGTGAAGTGCTCTAGGGGTTAGAAGCGTGTAGCCGATAGACCCTAGCAGCCAACCTTACTGTGACCTAGCTTCCGGCTAGCCAGTATAACTTTTGTGTACTCACAGGTAACTCATTGTTGGCGAATAAAATGTGTGAGATAATAAAAATGTCTAGTCAGCTTGACGCTAAAGGTATATAGAGCTGTATTACTGTTTAGTTAGCCTCATAAACTGTGTAGAGAGCTAATAAAAATATCTTAGGAGCTAATAACTAGATATCAGATAGCTGCCTAATTGTATAGTAAGTTTAATAAAATGTCTAAGAAGCTAGAAACTAAAGGAAAGATAGCTTTGTTAATGTCTAGATAGCATTAATGTCTAGAGAGTGTTGATGTCTAGATAGCACCAATGTCTAGAAAGATTTCTATTGTCTAGTTCAGATACTAGTAAGGGTATCAGAGAATGTAAATGTGTTCAATGTTTACTTAGGATGTATAGCAAATTTATAAGCATTATCCTGGTCTAGTACTAGTTCCTCTGCCTTAGGGGACAGGCGTCGAGGTCGACTTACCTTAAGTAAGGGGGTTTGTGGTGTCCCGGTACCGCATCCTATACGGTACCTGTATATAGGTCCCCATAGCCAGAGTCTCTAGGACGTCGGGGTCCTTCTTATCTAGTCCGACCCTTGTCACCTCTCATCTAGGTATTAGTAATTTAACAGTTTATTCAGGATTTATATAAATATAATTGTACAAATGTATATAATTGGTTAATTACCTGTACGGAGCATAGCAGGACCTGCGGGTCACGTGATCAGGTAAACTCTATGGTTTTTGCTTAAGGACCTTTGGAGGTCCCTATGACGTATTGCACCCATCGTTCCTTGTAACGGTGAGTGACAGTTATTCGGACCAATGAAAACGGCCCCGCCCCTACCCATATAAGGGAGCGGCGGCCATTGATAGCTCTCTTGTTCCTGTGCAGCCAAGCAAGCAACATTGCTCTTTCCTCGTGGGCTGTTGTGAGAGAAGGATCTGCGCTTCTGTCAACAGTTAGATAGGCCCGAGCCTTGCGGTGACGGCTGATTATTACAAAATCGTGAGTGTATCAATCCCTAAGCACTCTGCAAGATCACCGGACCTTATCTATCCCTTAAATCCGGATGGATCTTCACAATTAAACCTAAATTCAGAGACTTGTATCCAAAGTCAAGGTCCGCAACAACTATTAGTCACTGAAGTGTATAAAGACTGTTTGAATGAGACTGTTGCTGTTCATTGGATATACTGCAAGCCGTTTAAGTAAAGTTTATCCAAGTTCAAGTTCAACTACCTTGTGGACCTTCATTCATTATTTCGCATGCACCTATCATTATTGGGAAGGGCGGCGATAGGCCGGAGAATTACCTCAGCATACTAGCCCACAGACTGGCATCACGAACAATAGAGTTAACCTTAACCCCTGATATACTAAAGCAAAACCCTGACTACCACTATCCCAGAGGCCTACCACATAAAGATACACAGACAGATTGACAGAATGGCCAGATAGCAAACAAAAACATATTATCAATCATAGTAAAGGTGATTTCTTCCAAAAAACAGCACCCCACCTGTGCTCAGGTTGTGTGTGGTATTGCAGCTCAGTTTCATTGAAGTGAATGAAGCAAAGTTTTAATGCACATACAAAAAGAGGACAGGTATGGTGCTGGTTTTGAAATAAATTAGCCATGTTTTTTTATGCCTGGATAACTCCTTTAAGACTTACTATTATGTCTTTCTAGAGTGTGTATTTTGACATCAGCTGGGATTCTCTTATGTCTCTGTATGGTGTAATGTTCTATTACTCTATATCTCTTGACTTAATTTGTTCTGTGTAATGAGGCCTCGGCTAATAAAGAAAGTCTTCTAGGAGAATCAGTTATCTGATCACAGTATTGATTTTAATCTTTCTCCGACAAGTTGATATTTCACCCACCTGGCATTTCATTCACATCTCTGTGAAAAGGAAAACACTAGATCTTTTATCAGGGTAAAAATGTGACCTTTTATTAGACATAGTAAGAGCATCAGTCAATGTATATATGCATATTCACTGAAATAATCAACCTATATGTCATCGATAGAGACTACGCTTCATTATACAATGACAGCTTCTTATCAAAAGGCTTCACCTCTCCTGGACCTTTTTTTTGAGTAATCTTTTTCAGTCGGAGTTGCCTCCTCAACACTAATGAATTGAGATTATTTCATGTCAGAGTAAAATCGATCTCTTCAGTGAACTATATTCATTATGGAAATATGGTAGAAAGTGAGTAATGGCAAACTCTGTACGGTGTTGTGGAATATATAGGCAAAATATATTGGCATTATATAAACCGCTGGAAATAAACTCTCACACACACACACAATGAGTAAAGAGGTTTTCCAGGCAAAACGTATCAATAACTAGTGTTGAGCGGCATAGGCCATATTCGAATTCGCGAATATTCGCGAATATATTCGCGAATATTCGTCATATATTCGCGAATATTCGCATATTCGTTATATCCTCGTTTTATTTTCGCATATGCGAATATTCGCGTATGCGAAAACTAGCATATGTGAATATTAGCAAATACAAAATTAGCATACGCGCAAATTCGCATATGCGAAAATTAGCATATGCGAATTTTCTCATATGCGAATTTTCGCACGCCAGTCTCACACAGTAGTATTAGAGCCTTCTTTACACCACACGAGCTGGAAGCAGAGAGGGATGATCACTGTGATGTGTACTGTGAAGAAAAAAAAAAAAGAAAAAAAAAAAAAGAAAAAAAAAAAAAACGAATATTCGTAATTACGAATATATAGCGCTATATTCGCGAAATTCGCGAATTCGCGAATATGCGATATTCGCGAATAATATTCGGATTGCGAATATTCGCGAGCAACACTATCAATGACCTATGAACATAGGTCACCAATACCAAATCAGTAGGGTTCCGATACCCGGCACGCCTGCCAATAAGCTGTTTACAGAGCTGCAAGACCACATACATAGGAAGCAGAGTCAGACAGCTCTGTATGTTGTGTAGTGGCCAAGCTGGATTACTGCATATCAATACAATTTAAAGGGCATGTGTCATCCTAAAATAACCTTTTCTTTAACCCCTTAAGGACCAGGCCAATATTCATTGTTGCCCTTTCGTTTTTTCCTCCTCGCTCAACAACTATAACTCTATAATCTTTTCCATCTACACCCCCATATAAGGGCTTGTTTTTTGTGGGACCAATTGTACTTTGTAATGTCTTCATTAATTTTTCCATAACATATGCTCCAAAATGGGAAAAAAAATATTTGTGTGGTTGAGAGAGAAAAAACAGCAATTAAAGGGGTACTCGGGTGGAAAACTTTTTTGATTTAAATCAACTGATGCCAGAATGTTAAACAGATATGTAAATTACTTCTATTAAAAAATCTTAATCCTTCCAGTACTTATTGGCAGTTGTATACTACAGAGGAAATTCTTTTCTTGTTGGATTTCTTTTCTGTCATGACCACAGTGCTCTCTGCTGACACCTCTGTCCATGTCAGGAACTGTCCAGAGCAGCAGAAAATCCCCACAGTTACTAAAATGGAGTGAGATGTCAGCAGAGAGCACTGTGGTCGTGGCAGAAAAGAAATCCCAAAAGAAAAGAATTTCCTCTGGAGTATACAGCTGCTAATAAATACTGGAAGGATTAATAATTTTTAATAAAAGTAATTTACAAATCTGTTTAACTCTGGCACCAGTTGATTAAAAAAAAAAAAGTTTTCCACCAAAGTACCCCTTTAAGCAAATTTGGAGTGGCTTCCTTTTTATGCCAAACTAAATCTTGATACTTTAGGTCAGAAGATTAAAACAATACCCAATTTGTATAGTTTGCATCATGTTTTACTAATTTTAAAAAATTCGAAACTTTTTAGAAAAAAAAAATATTTCAATTGCCATTTTCTGCCCCCTATGACTGTTTATTCTTCTGTATACCGGGCTGTATGAGGGCTCATTTTTTGCACTGTAATCTGTTGTTGGAATTGGTATTATTTTGATATTGATCTGACTTTTTGATCCCTTTTTACTTCATTTATTTGATTTTGGGGTATGATGTGATAAATAAAAAATAAAAAAAGATTCTGGGGTTTTGAATTTTTTTCGTTTACGTGGGTCACCGAAGGGGATAAATAATGTTTTTTAATACTCCAAAAATAACACCCATAAGTAAGAATGATTTTTTAAAAAAAATTAAAAAAATGGATGATATTCAAGACTAATGTTGTGCAACTGCTGGTACTATTATTAAAATAAGATCATTAAAGAATTGCGCTCACCATGTCTTATGTATCACTTGCCTTATTGTGGTCAAGAGCCCGGGTGAGGGTATTCTCCATCATAAAAGAAACACACAATTCCAGCTTGCTTCACAGCTTTTTTTCGTGCCCAACATAGCAGAAGTGCCATTCTTTCCCTAATCTTTATCCTGGTCCAACTTGACCTTAGACGTCACCCCGACGAGCTGCAGAAATGAGCAGATAGCTAAAATGGAGAAAGGGTAGATAGAGAGATAAAACAAATGATACCTGCCTCTTAGCCAATGGCTGTTTGCAAAGTTACAAAACCATGTTTTTCTCCCAAGCTCAAGTGTACTAAAGGTGGTACTGAGCTGAAGTTTGCATGCCTCCTTTTTCCCATCCTCCCTTAGCTTGGCTTCCAGTGCTGAGCCAATCGTGCAAGGCAGAAAGGGAGGAGGCATGCATGCTGCAGCTCATCACAGCCTCTGTGAAACTTGAGCTTATAAGAAAACCATAATTTGATAACTTTAACAAGAGACATCAGCTAAGAGACAGATTTCATTTATTTTATCACCCTATTTGTTATCTGTTTGTCTGCAGCCTGATATAAACTGACCGATTCCTTTTAAGGGGTTGTAGTATGATGCACTTGCTAGAGTAGTCACCAATAAAGCTATGCCAAGGAATACAAATCTTTCATGGCCTGAGCTGTCTGTACAACAACTGTTGACTGTAAGTGCTTCCCCAGTATGGGGGCTGAATGCAATCCACTGATTGTCCTGTGAAGCTGTAAGGGGTGCAGGGGACAATTCTGAACCCATGCTGAGAGTGGGCCCAGAAGGTCCTTCTGCCATATACCATAACACTAGTGTTATGGAGCTACACTACCAAAAAGCTTGTGGGAAGGAAGTTCTATTATTTTATTTTGTAATCCGAATTTGTGATGTTTAACTACTCATTTATATCACAAAAATCATCATCCCTACAATAAGAAATAGTAGTAACATCCTGCTTTGGTGATGCTGCTCTGCTGGAGACTCCAAAATCTAAAGCCAAAGGTAAACCAGCATTTTTATAACTGACAATTTTCATCTAGGATTAAAAATATCTGTTCTTCACTCCCACCCTGCAACTTCGTATCTGCAGCCAAATGATGAGTAGAGGAAAGCATATGGTACATGCTACTTTATGATATTGGATACATGCAAAGGTATTGCATAGAGTGATGTATTACTGATCTGTATTACACATCCATAAAGTCATGTGCATGAGAGCTAGAAAGCATTATTTGAAATGTTTATAGATAGGGCGGGAGAATGGAAGAGAAGCGTCTTCTTCTGCAAGTTTGGGTACTAAATGACTGATCCCTCATGGATCCACTTCTGACTTTGGCCTAAAAACTGCAGTGGCAGTTTTCCAAATATAACGCCAGAATAAAAACTGTGGAAATCGAGCCTATACATTCATATTGTAGAGCGCATATTGTAGACCTTCAAACTGAAGTAGAGTGACAGTAGGGTTCTACAATGATCTAAGTTTGGTTTTGATTCTCTTAATCCACAAGAGATCTGAGTCTGAATTCCATTTGTAATACACATACAGACTGAGACTTTATTACTG
The DNA here is from genome assembly GCF_029499605.1 of Hyla sarda. NCBI lineage: Eukaryota > Metazoa > Chordata > Amphibia > Anura > Hylidae > Hyla > Hyla sarda. Next base: position 247,068,709 of record NC_079190.1, on the reverse strand, counting down.
TCATGTGACCTTGCCCTAATATTTGTTCACAATTACATGTACGGCCATTGCGGTTACGAGATAACAAGCCTATTAATAAATATTAGTATTTTCAAATAATTATAATCAAAAGTAAATATATTTTCAAAGGTATGGGTTACATTACTGATTTGGATTGAGAAATATCTTCCAAAATGTGCATTGAAAAAAATATTTGTTTTAACATTTATACATACAGTACAATACAAGGTTTCCATATTTAAAATATTTGAGGCCCCACTAAAGATTTATTTCATAATTTCCTGCATAATTGGAAATGTTTCCATTTTACCAACAAAATGATGATTTAATATTCTTTATTAATAACTTTAAACAATAAATAGATTGCTCATTTTTATGTCTTATTCAGGTTTCACAGACAGCCAAGGGTAAGGGGAGAGAACAAATTTAACAATATTGGCAAAGTGACTTTTTAAATGACTCAAGATAATAAAAAATGCATTTCATCAAGTCTATCTCAAAGTCTATCTCATGTACAGCTATTCCAGTGAACGCACAAATAAACTGTTACAAAGAGACTTCATAACATTAAAGGTAGGGTCACACACAGCGCTTCTGCAGAGCTCGTTCTGTCATCACTTTGTGACTGCCGGCAGCACATCCCTAGCATCAATATGCTGTGGATGCCCTGTTTGTGATCCTACCTTGAATGACATCCATGAACAAGAAGAAATGTTTTGTACTAAACATACTGCAAGTTTGAGATTCAATTACAAGTAAAGGACTTTTTACACTACTTTACTCTTTGTGGCAATAGTTCATTTAAACTTCTCTTTAAAGATTAGAATATGTGGGTAGAAACGCCTACCTAAAATATTCACACCCCCTGACTGTATGATACCACACATTACCTGATATTTGCCGCCATTATTAAAATTAGGTTTACGCCCATCAGACAAACTATAAACCCATATATCTTTGGTACGTTCAATGCCTAACAGTTTTTATTTTTTCATGTTTGTGTTGCCACATTTAAAGGGCTCAAACATTGTATTTTTGTTGGACAACGTGTTTTTTAATTGTCACCATTTTTAGGTAAATATTATTAATTATCTAATCTTAGTATTTTTTGGATGGTAAGTAGAAAACGATCGGTACTTTCACCATTATTATTTGTTTTAACAATTTTAAACAACATAAATAAAATGTTGTCTGTATGATTACAGTGATTATACACAGAAATTCTTTTGCCGCAACAATTTTCCCACTTAATTTACCAAAGTCATATAATTAAATTTGTGCACGTGTCACTGTTGCAAACTCAGTCTTATAATTAAAGAAAAAATAATGCTTACCCGTTTAAGGGGTATTCCAGGATTTGTAAATCACTTCTATTAAAAAATCTTAATCCTTTCAATAATTATCAGCTGCTGAAGTTGAGTTGTTGTTTTCTGTCTGGCAACAGTGCTCTCTGCTGACATCTCTGCTTGTCTCGGGAACTGCACAGAGTAGAAGAGGTTTGCTATGGGGATTTGCTTCTAAACTGAGCGGTTCCTGAGACACGTGTCATCAGAAAGCACTAAGACAGAAAAGAACAACTCAACATCAGCAGCTCATAAGTACTGAAAGGATTAAGATTTTTTAATAGAAGTTATTTGCAAATCTGTTTAACTTTCTGGAGCCAGTTGATATAAAAAAGGTTTTTTTCCTGGATAACCCCCTAACGTTTTCATTTTTTCCTCCTCGCCTTCAAAAAATCATAACTCTTTTATATTTTCATCCACAGACTAGTATGAGAGCTTTTTGTTTGCGCGACCAGTTGTCCTTTGTAATGCCATCACTCAGTTTACAATAAAATGTATGGCGCAACCAAAAAAAATACTATTTGTGTAGGGAAATTAAAAAGAAGACCGCAATGTTGCAAATTTTGGAAGGTTTCGTTTTCACGCCGTTCAATTTACGGTAAAAATGACATGTGTTCTTTATTCTTTGTGTCAATACGATAAAAATGATACCCATGATAACGTACTTTTCTATTATTGTTGAGCTTAAAAAAAATCACAAACTTTTAAACCAAATTAGTACGTTTAAAATCCCCCTAATTTGAAGACCTATAACTTTTTAATTTTTTCGTATAAGCAGTGATATGTGGGCTCTTTTTTTGCACCGTGATCTGAACTTTTATTGATACCATATTTGCTTATATAAAACTTTCAATACATTTTGTATTAATTTTTTTGGGAATAAAATGTTATAAAAAAAAGCAGCTATTTTGAACTTTTTTTTTACGTTCACACTGTTCACCGTATGGTATCATTAACATTTTATTTTAATAGTTCGGATATTTACACACGCGGCAATACCAAATATGTATATAAAATATTTTTTCTACACTTTTTTGGGGGTGACATAGGGAAAATGGGACAATTTACGTTTTTATTGGGGGAGGGGGGTTTTCACATTTTTTGTACTTTTTTTTTACTTTTTTACTTTTATTTTTACACTTTAATAGTCCCCATAGGGGACTATTTAGAGAAATCATTCGATTGCTAATACTGTTCCGTGCTATGCATAGGACATAGCACTGATCAGTGCCATCGGTGATCTTCTGCTCTGTTCTGCTCGATCGCAGACCAGAGCAGAAGACCCGTGGAAGGCAGCGGAGGCAGGTGAGGGGACCTCCGTCTGCCGTTCTGGATGATCGGATCGCAGATGTCCGCCATTACCGGCGGGTCCCTGGCTGCGATCAGCATCTGGGACCTGCCGCGCATGAACGGGCATCGCTCCGATGCTCGCGGTTATGTATAGGACGTAAATGTATGTCCTGGTGCGTTAAGTACCAGCTCACCAGGACGTACATTTACGTTTCACGTCTTTAAGGGATTACATATTTTACTCACTAGGTCATGCAGATGCTTTACATGTCTTGTTTACTTGTCTAGCTTCTATATTTTGCTCACAAAACCTTATGTTCTGATGCTCACTCATTCTGACATCTGCTGCTCAGGATAAACACTGAGCCTGCCCTCACTCACCATGCATTCACTTCCTCCCTAAATCTGTCATGCTGTGCTGGGTCTCTCCATCTAAATGTGAATTCAGCTCTGCATGTATAGCACTACATACAGACCTTTGTCTGTGACATAATATACAGACAAAAGTACTAATGCCTCCTTACAAACTTTGACTTTCCCAGTTTTACAACCGAGAGGAAGGAGGTTGGGACACACTGCATAAAGTGCCTGCAGACATGGCTGCCACCGAGTGCCTCCTCCCCCTCCTCTCAGGCCCGACAGGCAGAGAAAGCCCTGTGAAGCTGAAGTCCCCTGCATGGGGGGAGGTTGGGGCCTGGACAGGCGCTGCATTGACAGGGATAGAGAAGATGTGCTGAGAAGACAGACCGGCTTCAAGCTGAACTCCAAAAAAGGTGTGAAGACAGCTCCTACCCACAGTGCTTCCACACCTGGGCTCAGAACCAGCCGGCATTGTCTCCAAACCACACAGGTTCAATAAGAAAAAGGAAGATTCTGCTCCAGGAGTTGTAAACTGGAAAGTCTTTATTGTGTCATACAACAAACAGCATATACAGTGAGACAAATACCGCTAACAAGTTGGCAGAATTTTTCCCACTGTATATGCTGTATATTGGATGACATGAGAAAAGTCTTTCCATTTCACTAAACCTGGAGCTGTATGTTCCTTTTTCTCATTCAAGCTGAACTCTGACCTGTCATCACTCATACGTGGTCCTGGTAAGCCACATGCGGAAGTGAGTAAAGACACAGAGAGAGAGGTACCATACTTTCTCTTTCTATCCCCGCTGTTTTGTTACATAACAGGCAGGACAAGTCTAAGATTGGGGCTGGGGCACTGATCATTTTATCCAGGGCACAGACCCTGGATGTTTATGCCTAAGGACACCCTTGCCTTAATCCCTCTCCTACATTCTATACACTTTCATCATACGCACCTGAAGAATTAAGATAACAACATGTACATTTTACAGAAAAGGGCATAAAAATGACCATTACTTTTGTACAATCCTTTTTGAAGCAGCCTGTATATATTTATAGATAGTTTAAATTGGATTGAAATTGCTAAAAGCAAATGTCTGAGATTGAAATGAAAAGTATGCGGAAATCTTGGCCATTTATTGAAGTTAAAAATATATCAAGCATGAGTCTTGAGAAGTGTCTGGTATGTGAGAAATGTTCTGTTCTCGATGTTCATGTAAAGCTGTAACTCTAAGATTGACTTTGAAGAGGTATTTCGTTTTTTTTTGAGTTGAAGACATTTTTATGCAGTATATGTACTGTAGGAAAAAAAATTTGGGAGAAAGATTAGCTAAAACATTTTATTATCCCCACTAGTGGCTAAGGCTGGGTTGGCATCGATGTTGGTGGAACTATTAGGAGCCTCTGTCGCACCCAAAAATAACACAAATCACTATTTTGTCTATTAAAATGCTCTGGCTCTGTAGCCTCTGTAGGTATGTCCTGAGGTCTCCAGATTACCCCTTGTTTCCTACCAACCTGTCTGTATTTACCTTTAGGGTATCATGCTTTCTATTTTGGCTTCCGGTAATACATTGGTCTAGCCACCTTTTCTGTCATTGCATGGAAGGCATGTCAGATTCCAAACTGTCACGTGGTGTCTCTGATTCTGGTTCCAATAATTTTAATGTGACTTTAGACTTAAAAACTTCTTTTGTTGTTTTTTCTCCTTTTTTTAAGGATGGATTTAGGAAGAGAATGGCTTCTTTCCCAATTTAAAGCTACTTATTAATATCTCTATGATACTTGACTTTTTATGGCAATCTTTAGGAAGGCTTTAATGTTGTTTTGCTCCATTATATAGCATCTGCACTTTATCCTTCGTTTCCTGAACACAAAAGCACTTACTTAGCAGTTCATTCTATTTTGAGTTTAAATCATTTGAACACACAGTGGTGGGAAGTTTTTAAGGTGTAAAGCTTTGGATGTCATATTGTTGTTATTATTATTGTTATTATTATTATTAATTTCCATTGTCTCAAAATCCCACGATACCTTCATCTCATTCACCATATATTCTCCAGCTATTTTGGGGGCATGCAGAGTTTTTAACACTAAATCAGAGCCATATACACAAGTGCCTTATAGTTCTTTACAACTAGTTAGTTACTAGAAAGGGGGCTCCATAGCTAATATTGAAATGGTTCTACTATTATGGCATCTGATCTCCATTCCCCAAGAATAAAAAGTCTGCTGTTTATTTGCACTTGCTTTCTATGACCCAATGGGAAATACCCCCTCTATTAATTTGCTGACAATGCAATTCTATGGAGAGAGGCATTCTGCACAGTTATGTATATGTACCGCTATGGTACATATTCACTTGCCCACAAGAGTTATAACATGACACCAATAGACTACTATGGACCAAAATGTACTTTCAAATTCCTCTAATGTCAATGGTACGGTATATGGATAGTTTTTTGGGGGATTCCATATAAATCTGTAATAAAAATTGAGAAATATGTAATTCTGCACCATATTGAAAGTGTAACATTGTTAAGATGACCATAGATATGAAGATCAATGTCAGACATAGTATACTGTAGCAGAATCTGCTGTAAATCCGCTCTGAATTATCACCACAGGCATCAGATTGTCACAAAACATAGCCAGCTTTATTTATTCTAGATGTTTCATTTATTTATTTATTTATTTAGCAGCTTATCAAGACTTTGTTTGGATGACTTAAATGTTGTAAATGGGTAAAATCTATTTATATGCAGATTAATACTATGTTTATCCTTAAAGTGTATTGTTACTTATGAAAATCACTTAAACATTGGCATATAGAGAAATGAATCTACATTATAATGTGAGAAATGTTTCACTCATCTTGTGCTGATCCTAGGATATAGCCTATATTATAGTCAACAGTTGGATTCAATAAGCTGCAGGCTTCATTGCTTCTTATCTACGAAGAACTTGTTTTATGGATTTGCATTGTGTGATGTGTGGAATGGGCACTTTACAGATTTTTGATGCAGAGAAGACTCAACATTGCTAAACAGATACCAAGAAACTTTTTTATTTATTTATTTATTTTCTCTCTCAATACTCTATTTAATGCAGTTGTATGCTGGCCATGGTTTGATTCTGGTCATAATACCAAGCTGTGACAGGTGCCGTAGTAAAGTGTTTTCCCTCAGATAGTTGTCACGGTTGAGGTAAAAAATTATTGGACAACAGTCATAGCACATGCACCATTTCTGCTTACTATGGCTCATTAGAAAGGAGGAGTATAATTTACAACATAGACCCCCCCCCCCCACACACACACACACACACATTAAAGTGCAGTCAAACAGCTTCAGGCCAGTCTTAAGGCAAACCAGTAATTTTACATACACAAAACAGGCTATAGTTTCTACCACTCTAGGGATACCTACAACCAGCGGACTTAGCATATGCACTGATTTCATGGCTGGAAATCCTGTCTTTCACATCTCTTTAGGTTTTAGGGATTAATAATCTTACTGTAAACGTATAAGCTTCTGGCCATGACCAATTCTAGCACTCATTTTGGTGACACTGAGCTACTGGGGCATCTGTCTTTCCTTGGGCTCAGAAAGAAGCACTAAGTAAAAAAACAGCATCAATGCTCACATTGTATGTTTAAACATAGTGCGGTGGGGCAAAAAAAAGTAGTCAGCCACCAATTGTGCAAGTTCTCCCACTTGCAAAGATGCGAGAGGCCTGTAATTTTCATCATAGGTATACCTCAACTATGAGAGAAATAATGAGAAAAAAAAATCATAAAATCACATTTTTAAAGAATTTATCTGCAAATTATGCAGATGGAAAGTAAGCATTTGGTCACCTACAAACAAGCAAGATTTCTGTCTCTCACAGACCTGTAACTTGTTCTTTAAGAGTCTCTTCTGTCCTCCATTCATTACCTGTATTAATGGCACCTGTTTGAACTTGTTATCAGTATAAAAGACACCTGTCCACAACTTCAAACAGTTACACTCCAAACTCTACTATGGCCGAGAGATCAAAGAGCTGTCGAAGGACACCAGAAACAAAATTGTAGACCTGCACCATGCTTGGAAGACTGAATCTGCAATAGGCAAGCAGCTTGGTGTGAAGAAATCAACTGTGGGAGCAATTATTTGAAAATGGAAGACATACAAGACCACACTGATAATCTCCCTCAATCTTGGGCTCCATGCAAGATCTCAACTCTTGATGTCAAAATGATCACAAGAACGGTGAGCAAAAATCCCAGAATCACATGGGGGGACCTAGTGAATGAAATGCAGAGAGCTGGGACCAAAGTAACAAAGGCTACCATCAGTAACACACTACACTGCCAGGGACTCAAATAATGCAGTGCCATACGTGTCCCCCTGCTTAAGCCAGTACATGTCTGGGCCCGTCTGAAGTTTGCTAGAGAGCATTTGGATGATCCAGAAGAGTATTGGGAGAATATCATATGGTCAAATGAAACCAAAGTAGGTTAAAACTCAACTCGTCCCGTTTGGAGGAGAAAGAATGCTGAGTTGCAGCCAAAGAACACTATACCTACTGTGAAGCATTGGGGTGGAGACATCATGCTTTGGGGCTGTTTTTCTGATAATGGACCAGTACGACTAATCCGTGTAAAGGAAAGAATGAATGGGGCCATGAGTAACGGCCCAGCGATCGCATGTGGGCGCATCCCGCCATGCGAACCACGGCACCGCCGGCAGAGGAGGTTGGGACAGGAGAGCGCTCGCGGCCAGCGTGTCTTGCTGGAGCTCTAGTTGTAACAAGTGGCTTCATAAGAAGCATTTCAAGGTCCTGGAGTGGCCTAGCCAGTCTTCAGATCTTATCCCCATAGAAAACCTTTGGAGGGAGTTGAAAGTCTGTGTTGCCCAGCGACAGCCCCGAAACATCACTGGTCTAGAGGAGATCTGACGAGATGAGCGAACTTTTGAAAAATTAGTTTCGGCCGACACGCCAAATTTTTCGAAGAAATTTGGTTTCATCCGAATTTATTTGCAGCGAATCTATGTTGAAAACATTTCTGGCCTACAGAGAGCCTCAATCGGTGTGTAGAACACTTTGCTGTGTTCTAACATGCATATGGAGTGTACTGGTGTAGTGAAATAATACTGTTATTCAGTATGACATGCATCTGCTTTTAGGATCACTGCCAGCTGAATGACACAGTGTGGAGGTGATGGCAGCATAAGGAGACCATATAGTGGCTGAATGAAACAGCCGGGAGCTGGCAGCAGCAGGAGTAGACACTAGGGCTTCACAATCCCTAAGATTAAAAGATGAATTCTGAAATTTAAACTGAAGATTTTGGGAAGCTAGTGCTACCATAACAAAACATTTATTCCCAGGCCCAGCAGCATCAGTAAACCATGTATTGCCTGAATGACACAGCCTGGAGTTGGCTAAAGCATGAGGAGACCATATAGTGTCTGAATGACACAGCCTAGAGTTGGCAGCAGCATGAGGAGACCATTGAAATTTATAATTTTTTTCTTAAAATTTAAGATTTTGAAATTGAAACTAAGGATTTTGAAATTGAAATTTTACTACCCTGCCTGACATATGTATTGCGTATATGAGGGGAGTACAATACACTTTGCTTAAAACAGTATTTGTCTAGAACCGCAGCAGGTGTGTACTATTGGATGTCCTTTCACAGTATATAGACCCTTGACAGATTAACAGGTACAAAATAGTACACTACTTAGATGTAGGTAAGTGGTATGCACTTATGAGGGCAGAAAAAATGCGCTACAGTACACTTAAAAATGTATCTGAGTACACCACCATCCGGTGAGTACTTTTGCCTAGACTTTCACAGTATCTAGGCCCTTGACGGATTAACAGGTTTAAAGTAGTACACTACTTAGATGTAGGTATGTGGTATGCACTTATGAGGGCAGAAAAATGCGCTACAGTACGCCTAAAAACTCTGTATTTTTTTTAAACACCAGCCAGTGATTACTTTTGTCTGTCCTTTCACAGTATGTAGGCCCTTGACAGATTAACAGGTACAAAATAGTATACTACTTAAATGTACGTATGCGGTATGCACTGATGAGGGCAGAAAAATGCGCTATAGTACCCTTAAAAAATATGTATTTTTGTAAAACACCAACAGAACACAACAGTGCTGCAGCCCAAAAAAAGCTGTGTACTAAACACAAAATTGCACTCTGTCCCAGACTATTAGGAATGGAATGCTGTGTATTATACCGTCTACAGACTAGTTTAACCAGTAGATGATGTTCTGTGAAACGAAGACACTGAATTGTGCTGAAAAATTGTTCCTGCTTCCTCTGCTAAGGTTTATGAAGTTGATGCAGCTTGTTGAAATGTATTAGGCAACGCACAGCTATCTGCTCCTCTCTGTAATACTATGCTGAAGAAAGTGACTGGGAGGTTAATTCCTTTTCAGTGAAAAAACAATGCTCTCCATCCACGAGAACCCTGATGTTACTAGGAGGATGTTAAACACTGCTGGACTGCGCTTTTCTCTGCTGTAACACACACAGGCTCTGCGTCCTATGATCCTTCTGCAGTGTATTGTAATGAAGTGAGGAGCCGGAATTATGGCTGCCGATTATATAGGGCTGTGACATCACAGGGGTCAATGGCTGCTGTGTCAATGTGATTTTATGGATTTTTTCTCATTATGTCTCTCATAGTTGTGGTATACCTATGATGAAAATTACAGCCCTCTCTCATCTTTTTAAACCCTTAACGACAAAGCACGTATATTTACGCCCTCCGCCGGCTCCCGCGATATGCCGCGGGGTCACGCAGGCCATCAAAGGCCGGGACCCGCGGCTAATACAGGACATCACCAATCGCGGTGATGCCCTGTATTAACCCTTCAGACGCGGCGATCAAAGCTGACTGTCGCATATGAAGCAAAAGTGAAAGTATCCCGGTTGCTCAGTCGGGCTGTTCGGGATAGCCGCGGTGAAATCCTGGCGTCCCGAACAGCTTACAGGACACAGGGAGGGCCCTTACCTGCCTCCTCGGTGTCCGATCGGCGAATGACTGCTCCGTGCCTGAGATCCAGGCAGGAGCAGTCAAGCACCGATAACACTGATCACAGACGTGTTAATACACGCCAGTGATCAGCATGAGAGATTAGTGTGTGCAGTGTTATAGGTCCCTATGGGAGCTATAACATTGCAAAAAAAAAGTGTTAATAAAGATCATTTAACCCCTTCCCTAATAAAAGTTTGAATCACCCCCCTTTTCCCATAAAAAAAAAAAAAACAGTGTACATAAAAATAAAAATAAACATATGTGGTATTGCCGTGTGCGTAAATGTCCAAACTATAAAAATAAATCATTAATTAAACCGCACGGTCAATGGCGTACACGTAAAAAAAATTCCAAAGTCCAAAAGAGCAAATTTTTGGTCACTTTTCATACCATTTAAAAAATTTATAAAAAGTGATCAAAAAGTCCGATCAAAACGAAAATGGAACCGATAAAAACTTCAGATCCCGATGCAAAAAATTAGCCCTCAAACCAGCCTGTACGTGGAAAAATAAAAAGTTATAGGGGTCAGAAGAGGACATTTTTAAACGTATAAATTTTCCAGCATATAGTTATGATTTTTTCCAGAAGTACGACAAAATGAAACCTTTATAAGTAGGGTACCATTTTAACCCCTTAAGGACCAAGGACGTATGAGTATATCCTTGGTTGCGCTCCCGTGATATAACCCCGCATCATATCATGGCTGGCCCGGCGTCATAGTGAAGCCGGGACCCGCTGCTAATAGCGCGCGGCACTGATCGCGGTGCCGCGCACTATTAACCCTTTAGCCACGCGCTCAAAGCTGAGCCACGCGGGTAAAAGTGAAAGTAAAAACTGCCGTTTAGCTCAGTGGGCTGTTCGGGATAGCCTCGGCGAAATCGCAACATCCCGAACAGCTTACAGGACAGCTGGAGGGTCCCTACCTGCCTCCTCGCTGTCCGATCGCCAAATGACTGCTCAGTGCCTGAGATCCTGGCATGAGCAGTCAAGCGGCAGAATCATCAATCACTGGTTTCCTATGAGAAACCAGTGATCAATGTGAAAGATCAGTGTGTGCAGTGTTATAGGTCCCTATGAGAGCTATAACACTGCAAAAAAAAAGTGGGGAAAAAAAGTGAATAAAAATCCTTTAACCCCTCCCCTATTAAAAGTTTGAATCACCCCCCTTTTCCCAAAAAAAAAAAAACACAGTGTAAATAAAAATAAACATATATGGTATCACCGCGTGCTGAAATGTCCGAATGATAAAAATATATTGTTAATTAAACCGCACGGTCAATGGCGTGCGCGCAAAAAAAATTCAAAGTACAAAATAGTGCATTTTTGGTCACTTTTTACATATTGAAAAAATGAATAAAAAGCGATCAATAAGTCCTATCAATGCAAAAATGGTACCGCTAAAAACTTCAGATCACGGCGTAAAAAATGAGCCCTCATACCGCCCCATACACGGAAAAATAAAAAAGTTATAGGGGTCAGTAGATGACAATTTTAAACGTATTAATTTTCCTGCATGAAGTTATGATTTTTTCCAGAGGTACGACAAAATCAAACCTATATAAGTAGGGTGTCATTTTAATCGTATGGACCTACAGAATAAAGGTCAGGTGTCATTTTTACTGAAAATTGTACTATTCAGTAATGGAAGCCCCCAAAAGTTACAAAACTGCGTTTTTTTTTTTCAATTTTGTCGCACAATGATTATTTTTTCCGTTTCACCGTAGATTTTTGGCCAAAATGACTGACGTCATTACAAAGTAGAATTGGTGGCGCAAAAAATAAGCAATCATATGGATTTTTAGGTGCAAAATTGAAAGAGTTATGATTTTTTAAAGGCAAGGAGCCAAAAACGAAAGTGCAAAAACGGAAAACCCCCCGGTCCTTAAGGGGTTAACCGTATGGACCTACAGAATAATGATAAGGTGCACTGCATAGAAACGGAATCCCCCAAAAGTTACAAAATGTCGTTTTTGCTTCGATTTTGTAGCACAATTATTTTTTTTTTTCCGTTTAGCCGTGGATTTTTGGGTAAAATGACTAATGTCACTGCAAAGTAGAATTGGTGATGCAAAAAATAAGCCATAATATGGATTTTTGGGTGGAAAATTGAAAGGGTTATGATTTTTAAAAGGTAAGGAGGAAAAAACAAGAATGCAAAATCTGAAAAACACTGCGTCCTTAAGGGGTTAAGTGGGAGAACTTGCACAATTGGTGGCTGACTAAATACTTTTTTGCCCCACTGTATGTGGATTATGTATGTAAATTATTCCCAATACTGGAATGGTATACACAATTATAAGATGTTATTGGTGTAGGGTTCCACTGTTCAAAAGTTCAAAAGTTTTAAAATTAACTCAGGTAGTTTTTTTGTGTTTTTAGCATGTAGCTTTAGTCACGTAACTTATTAAGGACTTGCCTCTTTATACTTTGGTGTATAGTATGTCAGACACTTAAAAATCACATAAAGATGTGACTTGTGCACCATTCCGAAGAAATGCAACTGCTGTTAAAGAAAATAGTACATACAAAGAACAAAATCACACCTGCACTCACCGCAAGGGTACCGCAACTCCGGCCTCAATCGTCCAGTGCCTCCAATCAACGATCGGGCATATCAGATGTGGAGCGCTCAGAAAAGGCGACTGCCAGCGGTTTCACGCAATCACTATGCGCTTCATCCGACCCGATGAAGCGCATAGTGATTGCGTGAAACCGGCGGCAGTCGCCTTTTCTGAGCGCTCCACATCTGATTTGCCCGATTGTTAATTGGAGGCACTGGACGAGTTAGGCCGGAGTTGTGGTACCCTTGCGGTGAGTGCAGGTGTGATTTTGTTCTTTGTATGTACTATTATTGATTATTACCTGTTTCACCTAGCACCGCCGATGGGACCCATTGTTCAAGTGTACCTGTCTGATGTAAACCTCCGATGTGTATCCTTTACAAGTAGACCCTGTGTTTGAAAATGCTTGTGATGCCTTAGCCTTACAGGAACAGTCTCACTGTGTAATGTCTATTGCAGGTTCTGGGGAGGCAATGTCTGACACGAAGATCCTTTCTTTGGTTTTCTATGAAAGCAGTTGTGCTATCTAGTAAAGGTGTCCCCTTTCCACTGGATAGGATCCCAATCTCCTGTTAGAATAGAACAGCGGGTCATTCATGCATGCCCCTGCTTCATTCATTCTCTATGGGAGTCGCAGAAATGGCAAAGTACAGTGTTCGGCTATTTCCAGCAGATACCACTGAGAATGAATTGAGTGGCTGTGCCCATGTGAGATCCACCACTCCATTCTATTTTTGAGATTCTGGGGGCCCCTGCAATCAAACCCTCTCACGAGCAGCTAGCTATCCCCTTTTCTTGTGGGTTTAAGATAACTTTACACAAGATGTCATAACCTCTTTAATAACTGTGCATGTCATATGCTTAAAGATGGCACAAGGTATCACACAGTACATTTTTTAGTTTTTTATATATATATATATATATATATATATATATACATATATATGTATATATATATATATATATATATATATATAATAGCTGAGTACCTGGCGTTGCCCGTTTTTTCCTTCCTAATCCTTGTTGTGGAGGAAAATCAACAGTGGAAGCTTTTGACTTCATATCCCGTCCTCATATATTGTTGTCATATCCCAACCCCATACCCCGTCCTCATATCCCGACCTCCAATCCCAACCTCCTATCCTGTTCTCATATCCAGTCCTCTTAGCCCGTCCTCCTATCTCGACCTCCTATCCTGACCTCCTATCCTGTCCTCCTATCCCGACCTCCTATCCCGTCCTCCTATCCCGTCCTCCTATCCCGTCCTCCTATCCCGTCCTCTTATCCCGTCCTCTTATCCAGTCCTCTTATCCTGTCTTCGTATCCCGTCCTGCTATCTGGACCTCCTATCCCATCCTCCTATATCAACCTCCTATCCCGACCTCCTATCCCGACCTCCTATCCCGACCTCATAGCCCATCCTCCTATCCCAACCTCATATCCCGTCCTCTTATCCCGTCCTCATATCCCGTCCTCCTATCTCAACCTCCTATCCCTTCCTCCTTTCCTGTCCTCCTATCTCGACCTCCTATCTCGACCTCATATCCCGACCTCCTATCCCGTCCTCCTATCCCGTCCTCCTATCTCGACCTCCTATCCTGTCCTGCTTTCCCGTCCCCCTGTCCTCCTATCTCGACCTTCTATCGCGACCTCCTATCTCGACCTCCTATCGCGACCTCCTATCCTGATCTCCTGTCCCATCCTCCTATCTCGACCTCCTATCCCGTCCTCCTATCTCGACCTCCGATCCCGTCCTCCTATCTCGACCTCCTATCCCGACCTCTTATCCCGACCACCTATCCCATTCTCCTATCCCATCCTCCTATCTCGACCTCCTATCTCGACCTCCTATCCCGACCTCCTATCTCGACCTCCTATCCAGACCTCCTATCCCGACCTATCCTGTCCTCCTATCCCGTCCTCCTATCTCGACCTCCTATCCCGTCCTCCTATCCCGTCCTCCTATCCCGTCCACCTATCCCGTCCTCATATTCCGTCTTCCTAGCTCGACCTCCTATCCTGACCTCCTATCCCGTCCTCATATCCCGTCCTCCTATCTCGACCTCCTATTCCGACCTCATATCCTGTCCTCCTATCCCGACTCGTAATATGTGTACCAGGTATTATTGAAATATCTCTAGCCGTACAGAAGTTATGTGGGAACATACATTTCCCATTGATTTTCATGGGACGTTAAACAAAAACCCCGACCCTCACAAATGGGGGTAGTTAAGGGTTAAATTAACTATCCTATATTTTAAGTGGACATATAAGTAAGATGTGACCAAGTATTATCAAAATATCTCCAGCCGTTTGGAAGTTATGCAGTAACATATATTTCCCATAGAATTGTATGGGACTTTAAACAAAAACCCTGACCCTGGCAAATGGGGGTGAGTAAGGGTTAAATTACCTATCCTATGTTTGTTGTTGACATATAAGTAACATGTGTGCCAAGTTTCATGTTAATATCTTTAGCCGTTTGGACGTGATACTGGAACATACATACATATTATACACACACACACATACATATATATATATATATATATATATATATATATATATACATATATATACATATATATACATATATATATATATATATATATATATACTAGCTGAGTACCCGGCGTTGCCCGGTTTTTCCTTCCTAATCCTTGTTGGGGAGGAAAATAAACAAAGGAGGAAGCTTTTGACTTCATATCCCGTCCTCCTATATTGTTGTCATATCCCAACCCCACATCCCGACCTCCTATCCCGTCCTCCTATCTCGACCTCCTGTCCCGACCTCCTGTCCCGTCCTCCTATCCTATCCTCCCATCCAGTCCTCCTATCTCGACCTCCTCTCTCGACCTCCTATCCCATCCTCCTATCTCGACATCCTGTCCCGTCCTCCTATCCCGTCCTCCTATCCCAACCTCCTTTCCCGTCCTCCTATCTCGACCTCCTATCTCGACCTCCTATCCCGACCTCCTATCCCGTCCGTCCTATCCCGTCCGCCTATCCCGTCCTCCTATCTCGACCTCCTATCCCAACATCATATCCAGACCTCCTATCCTGACCTCCTACCCGACCTCCTATCCCGACCCCCTATCTCGTCCTCATATCCCGTCCTCCTATCCTGACCTCCTATCCCAACCTCCTATCTCGACCACCTATCTCGACCTCCTATCCAGTCCTCCTATCTCGACCTCCTATCTCAACCTCCTATCCCGTCCTCCTATCTCGACCTCCTATCCCGACCTCCTATCCCGTCCTCCTTTCCAATCCTCCTATCCCGATCTCCTATCCCGTTCTCCTATCCCGTCCTCCTATCTCGACCTCCTGTCCCGACCTCCTGTCCCGTCCTCCTATCTCGACCTCCTATCCTATCCTCCTATCCAGTCCTCCTATCTCGACCTCCTCTCTCGACCTCCTATCCCATCCTCCTATCTCGACATCCTATCCCGTCCTCCTATCCCAACCTCCTTTCTCGTCCTCCTATCTTGACCTCCTATCTCGACCTCCTATCCCGTCCTCCTATCTCGACCTCCTATCTCAACCTCCTATCCCGACCTCCTATCCCAACCTCCTATCCCGACCTCCCATCCCGTCCGCCTATCCCGACCTCCTATCCCAACATCATATCCAGACCTCCTATCCTGACCTCCTACCCGGCCCCCTATCTCGTCCTCATATCCCGTCCTCCTATCCTGACCTCCTATCCCAACCTCCTATCTCGACCACCTATCTCGACCTCCTATCCAGTCCTCCTATCTCGACCTCCTATCTCAACCTCCTATCCCGTCCTCCTATCTCGACCTCCTATCCCGTCCTCCAATCTCGACCTCCTATCCCGACCTCCTTTCCCGACCTCCTATCTTGACCTCCTATCCCGACCTCCTATCCCGTCCTCCTTTCCCGTCCTCCTATCCCGTCCTCCTATCCCGATCTCCTATCCCGTTCTCCTATCCCGACCTCCTTTCCCGTCCTCATATCTCGACCTCCTATCCTGTCCTCCTATCCCAACATCCTATCCAGACCTCCTATCCCGTCCTCCAATCCCGACCTCCTACCCGATCTCCTATCCCGTCCTCATATCTCGTCCTCATATCCCGTCCTCATATCCCGTCCTCATATCCCAACCTCCTATCTCGACCTCCCATCCCGACCTCCCATCCCGTCCTCATATCCTGACCCGTAATATGTGTACCAGGTATTGAAATATCTCCAGCCGTACGGAAATTATGTGGGAACACACATTTCCCATTGATTTGCATGGGACTTTAACAAATGGGGGTAGTTAAGGGTTAAATTAACTATCCTATATTTTAAGTGGACATATAAGTAACATGTGACCAAGTATTATCGAAATATCTCCAGCCGTTTGGAAGTTATGCAGTAACATATCTTTCCCATTGACTTGTGTGGGATTTTAAGCATAAACCCCGCCCCTGGCAAATGGGGGGTGGGTAAGGGTTAAATCACCCATCCTATGTTTGTTGTTGACATATAAGTAACATGTGTGCCAAGTTTCATGTTAATATCTTTAGCCGTTTGAAAGTTTTTGTGGAACATACACACATACATACATACACACACGTTGAGTTTTATACATATATATATATATATATATATATATATATATTTGTGTGTGTGTGTGTGTGTGAATGGTAAGACTGCACCGGGGGCCAACCTACGTGCCTGTGCATGCTGCCAGTCCAGGATAAATGAAGAGAAAATCCAACAAATCACTGCACAAGTAGGTCTTGGATCAGAAAAAGCTGGTGGTTTTTATTCCCAAGTAAAATGCAATGTTTCGGCAATAGCCCTTGTCAAGCAAAGTGAATACAAAAACAATGCACATTTATATATACATAGATCACTTTCTATTGGTTACAACATAGGTGTTGTATATGTGCAATCAATAATAAACACACCTCTAAAAGCCATTCATTGGTGAATAAATCTGTCAATCAATAAAACATCAGGTTGGCGTGGCAACCAACTATACACAGTGAAACAATAATATGTAAACAGTGTTCTGTGTGCAAAAACATCCTACAGGACAGTTTATCCTGTAGATACCTTCATCAACCCAGCCGAATCTTTTAAACCTCATTCCATTATGTGTTTGTAAACATATCTTCTGCGCACGCATCACGGGCGTCAGAGCGCAATTCCCATGTGTCAGCCAATGACGTGCCAGTCGCAGATTACATATGTCAGGAAATGCGACTATTAACTTTTGGCCTCCGGCCAGCCGCGCAGGCACAGTACCACATCGCAAGTAATACATTGTACACAATCCAGTGCTTCCAATCACAACGAGCGGATAATATAATATGTGATAGCCTGGGGGAGTAGGGTATGGGGATTGTAGCTGTGCGGTGACTAAATGGTGCTTGTTAACCCTTGCTATTCGTGATGCCAGGGTGAGGGGTCCTCAGTAATGCTTTTCCTACCGCCACCCTTCCCAAGAGCAATAGGGAGGTAGATAATAATGAAATGTCCACAACCGGAGAGTTTTCTGAAACAGTTGTAACTTTTACTGAAGATTTTATTCAAGCTTCATAATCGGAACAGTTGCTAAACATGCAAGCTTTCTTTGGAGATTGACAAAGGTTGGGACTTTAGCAGTTTAGAGTCTTTAGGGTAATATGCGCTGTTCCACTGGATTTAGGGGATTTGGTGCGGACCAGTAGTCACGCTAGCTTTAGCGGGGGAAGTTTAGAACTCACGGTTTAAGTTCCGCTGAGGCCGGTAGGTTTTCAGGCCTAGCGTGTCTTTGCAAGTTGCGCAGATCTGTCCTGCTAGTCACGGCATCCACGAGAGCAGCAACCCAAGAGAGCGATAATTGGCTACAGCTCCCTTACATGGGCAGGGGCTGGACTAGTGCTAATTGGTTCAATACTTGTATCAATCACCATTACAAAGAATTATGGGCAACATGTGACCCAAGGACCTCCAAAGGTCCTCCAACATACCATAGAGGATATTAACATGGTCACATGACCAAAGGTCCTGCGACGCTAAACAAGGTAAGTACTATACATTATATTAAATATACATTTTTACGAAACATATACATGTATTAACAGTATAGAATTAGATTTGTAGTTATGCAAGAGAACAGAAGTCGCACTCACCCAGTTCGATGCAAGAATCAAATCCATTTATTAAACACCAGCAGTGGATGACAGGATAAAAATTCACTGACACGCGGGGAGCGAGGCCCTCAGACGTGGGGTATACAACAGGAGGCGACTAGTTTCGCGTCACAGCACGACGCTTCTTCCGGCCAATAGGTATCCTGTCATCCACTGCTGGTGTTTAATAAATGGATTTGATTCTTGCATCGAACTGGGTGAGTGCGACTTCTGTTCTCTTGCATAACTAAGGATGTTTGCTCCTTTATTCATAGTCTGCACCACCTAGAGATACAGATAAATATCTACTTGCAGTCACTGTGTCAGCGGCCCATTCTCTGCACATCTAAGGGCATTGTGGTTGTTGTAGTGCCGGTGCACCTGTGCTTCTCCTTCAATTGCTATATAGTATATAGAATTAGAGTTGAGAAGAGGAAACTAGGGGCTGAGTGTAGTTACTCTGACTTTGGGGACCTCTACACCACAAACCCCCTTACTTAAAATAAGTCGGCCTCGACGTCTGTCCCCTAAGACAGAGGGATGAAGTGAAGGTCGGTTAACAACATTATAAAGCTACTTAACTTTTTTTTTTTTTTTAGGTACATACATTTGTTTGGGTAAACTCATGAACTGGATTGTAAGGTTCATTAATTTAGTAACAGGATGATATTATTTACATGAGACACATCCTACTTAATATTTTTAAAGCTTACTAAACATTTTGAATCTCACTATACATTTATGCCATGTTAGCTACCTGTTTAGTACACTGAAAACTTTACTGTCTTGCCTGAGGCTTTCTACCAATAAAACTGGCTACTAGGGTCCATTGGCTACACGCTCTTATCCCTAGAACACAACAGATAAACCTTACCTAGGTTACCTTTTTATTACGTGTACCATTTTCAGCACGCAAGAGCACCTACTGGCCAGGCAGGGCATTTGGCACACGTAGGAGAGAGAAGAGTTCTGTGTACATAACAGTGGCAGGAATTGGAAAATGACATTAGCTACAATTCCCAAAACATTTATTTGAGTGTGAGATATTTTTTTGTTGTTTGGTGTACTAAATCTAAGTGAGGTAAGTACACTTAAGTGATTATTTTGAGGTACTATGTGTGTAGTACTATGTGAGAGGTCAGTCTTGGTACCTTAGGGGTAGTTTTCCCTGAGTGGACCTTTGAGAAGGTGTTAGTGATGGGTGACGGAAATGTTATCCTCAGAGGAGCTGAGAAAGCCACCTACTAGCATATACATGTAAACAGACGTGCAAGGATCAGCAGTCCACCTGCACTAAGAGTCAAAACTTCATGGCTAGAGCTAGTAGCTGGGCACACACTTACAAATCTCCTACCACTAGGAGTCTCTTGGTCTAAGGTCCAGGCATAAAAGCTTGATGGTTACGGTTTCCACTTGAACAGTCTTAGCATAGTCCTGCTAGGCACATTTCTTAAACATTGCAGAAAGTCTGTGAAGACAAAAAAACTTTAAGACATGAATAGTGTCACACTTCAGACGAAACTCTTTCGATGACGTCCTGCTCCTCGCCTAGAGCCTCTACCCCTCTCAGCATCACGAGCATGCAAAGAGTTAATGTGGCTCTCCCACACCACATTAGTAAGGGTAGAGTGTGACACTGTGAGATTGAGGTTAACAGTTGGTGCTGGTTGATTCGGCCCCACCTCCTCATCGGGAGTGGGCCACAGCACATTCGTTGGTACCTGGTGGGCAGGCCAAACCTCCGCGTCGGGAGTAGGCTTAGGTACATTGGTTGGTATCCGCTGGGTAGGCCAAGCCTCCCTAATAGGAGTAGGCCTGGGTACTTTGCTGAAGGTAGAAGGAAGTGGCTGCTGCTGTAATAATTCCTCCTTGGGTTCGTAGGTGAGGCATCAGTATCAGGCCATTTCGGCCTCAGCTGGAAGGGGTCCGCCTCCCAATCATTAGAAGGAAAGTACTTGAAAGGAAGCTGGGTTGGAGCGGCTGGTCTGGTGACTGCAGCAGCCCACTCTCCTCGCAGGCCCTGGACGGGGGTGTACTCCACTATTTCACCCACCTCCAAGAGAATGGAACTTTTTGTGAAGATATGACCTCTATACAGCTCGCCGGTTTACGAGGATGGTATAGCCGGTGTGGCAATCAATGAGGGTACCATAACCTCTGACCTTGTCGAACTTGGCCACTGTTGCTCTTCGACGTTCCAAGGGCTTCTACCATTCTCAGGGATGATCCCACATGCGGATGAAGAGTGCCTCCAGCTCTTTGGTATTTTCTTGATAGTGGATCCTCTCCTCTTGAGGCAGATGAATGTGCTTAGGAGCATAAAGTTCTCTGTGTCGGGCCTTCAACTTCTCCATCAAGTCAGCCATTTCGGCCTCCTGACGAGCCCTTTCCCTCTGTGCCTCAGGGACCTGTGGAAGAGGATTTCCAGGCAGGGGGTGAAGAATATCATGCATGTATTGGATCAAATCAGGTTCATCTCCAAAGCCCATTGGGGCAATTTTGGAGAGCATGGTCGTGCACTCTGCAAAGCGGACAGGGGTATTTCTGGCTCGGGGCTGGTGGAGGAGGAGAAGGCAGCCTCTGATGGTGTACTTACAGAGGATTCCCCCGTCGGGATCTCAGCCCACGAACCCCATGTCTGGTGGTGAGGGGACAGTCTCATCGGTGAGGGTGCTCCAGAAGTCCCAGCAACTTCCCTTGGAGGGGTATCCGGCCAGTCGTCATCATCGGGCAGTGGTGGAAGATTGCAGGCCCCCTCTTCATCCAATGACAACCACTGCAGACGATCAGCAAGATCGGGGAACAGTTGGGCTGCGACCGCCGCAACTTTCCTTTGTTCCGGTGCCATCTTGGGGCGCACGCCACGTGGAATGCTGCTCTCCACCATGTCTGTACCTTCCGACGCTCCTTTGTGCAGACTGAAGAGGTCACTGTGCAGGGCTCCATTTATAATGGGCTTCGCCAAAATGGCTGCCGGCCGGAAGGACGTCATCGGTCCAGCCCTGACTTCCTTTCCTCCCGGAAACAACAGCAGTGAATTTAAGTTCCCTTTCGGCTGCAACACATTTACTTGGAAACCACACCCGTATCCTTTTCGTGATGCCAAAAAGCTATGTGATAGCCTGGGGGAGTAAGGTATGGGGAGTGTAGCTGTGCGGTGACTAAAGGGTGCTTGTTAACCTTTGCGATTCGTGACGCCAGGGTGAGTTGCAAGTTGCGCAGATCTGTCCTGCTAGTCCGGCATTCACGAGAGCAGCAACCCAAAAGAGCGATAATTGGCTACAGCTCCCTTATATGGGCAGGGGCTGGACTAGTGCTAATTGGTCCAATACTTGTGTCAATCACCATTACAAAGGATTATGGGCAACGCATGACCTAAGGACCTCCAAAGGTCCTCCAACATACCATAGAGGATATTAACATGGTCCCATGACCGAAGGTCCTGCGATGCTAAACAAGGTAAGTACTATACATTATATTAACCCCTTAACGACGCAGGACGTATATTTACGTCCTGCACCGGCTCCCGCGATATGAAGCGGGATCGCGCCGCGATCCCGCATCATATCGCATCGGTCCCAGCGCTCATCAACGGCCGGGACCCGCTGCTAATACCACACATCGCCGATCGCGGCAATGTGCGGTATTAACCCTTTAGAAGCGGCGGTCAAAGCTGACCGCCGCTTCTAAAGCGAAGGTGAAAGTGACCCGGCTGCTCAGTCGGCGTCCCAAACAGCTGACCGGACACCGGGAGGGCCCTTACCTGCCTCCTCGGTGTCCGATCGGCGAATGAGATCCAGGCAGGAGCAGTTAAGCGCTGATAACACTGATCACAGGCGTGTTAATACACGCCAGTGATCAGCATAGGAGATCAGTGTCCCTATGGGACCTAGAACACTGCAAAAAAAAAATGTAAAAAAAAAGTGTTAATAAAGGTCATTTAACCCCTTCCCTAATAAAAGTTTGAATCACCCCCCTTTTCCCATAAAAAAATGAAACCGTGTAAAAAAAAAAAAAAAAAAACATATGTGGTATCGCCGCGTGCGTAAATGTCCGAACTATAAAAATATATCATTAATTAAACCGCATGGTCAATGGCGTACGCGCAAAAAAATTCCAAAGTCCAAAAAAGCGTATTTTGGTCACTTTTTATACCATTAAAAATGAATAAAAAGTGATCAAAAAGTCCGATCAAAACAAAAATCATACCGATAAAAACTTCAGACCACGGCGCAAAAAATGAGTCCTCATACCGACCTGTACATGGAAAAATAAAAAAGTTATAGGGGTCAGAAGATGACATTTTTAAACGTAAAAATTTTCCTGCATGTAGTTATGATTTTTTCCAGAAGTGCGACAAAATCCAACCTATATAAGTAGGGTATCATTTTAACCGTATGGACCTACAGAATAATGATAAGGTGTAATTTTTACCGAAATATGCACTGCGTAGAACCGGAAGCCCCCAAAAGTTACAAAATGGCGTTTTTTCTTCGATTTTGTCACACAATGATTTTTTTTCCGTTTCGCCGTGCATTTTTGGGTAAAATGACTAATGTCACTGCAAAGTAGAATTGGCGACACAAAAAATAAGCCATAATATGGATTTTTTGGTGGAAAATTGAAAGGGTTATGATTTTTAAAAGGTAAGGAGGAAAAAACGAAAGTGCAAAAACGGAAAATCCCTGAGTCCTTAAGGGGTTAAATATACATGATTACCAAATACATACATGTATTAACAGTATAGAATTAGAGTCGAGAAGAGGCGACTAGGGGCTGTCCCACCTGGGGGACCCTAGCTGAGCGTAGTTACTCTGACTTTGGAGACCTCTACACTAGGTACAGTATGCAATACGGTACCGGGACACCACAAATATCTTTGTAATGAAATGAGTTTAATGATATATAGACTGGTACAATCAAAACTGACACATGGGAAAAATTATTTTCTTAACATCATAAACGGCTTTGTCATTAGTGATCCGGACTGCTAGATGAAGGATCTTCACAATGTGTTCATCCCTTCTTTAGTGCGTGTGAATGAGTGCCTATAAAAATAGAAATAGAATGATTAAAATCCAAATTCTTACAAAAGTGCAATATTGAGGGCAAGATGCTGAAGAAAAAAGGAGGGGGAAGGGAAAAAAGAAAGAAAAAAGAAAAAAGTATGAAAAGGAGAAAAAAAAAGAAGGAAAAAAAAGGGGGGGGGAAAGGAAAAATGAACCTTAAAAATTTTTTATTAAAAAAATGAATATAAAAAAGTGGGCAGCATTCAAGAACAACAACATTGTGGGTGGCATGTTTGTATGTGCATTCCTATAACAGTTGTTATTATACTTACACTTTGGGCAATGCAATGTGAAGAACTATTCTATTGCCAAGTGTGTTAGTGTGAACAACATCAGGAGCCCAGAGGGATTGACAGCATAAATTCCCACTATAACAGCTGGAATTAGGGAATCTCTTTTCCCAGCTGTTTAACCTCTTAGCAACTGAGGCATCTAATATGTTTCCAACATACACAAATGCTGCACCATTGACCCTGTCAATTGGAGTGCGCTGACAGGGGACAAATATCTAGTACATTATTCTTTAAGGCTTCCTCTGTCAGCAACAATGGCTGACATTGAGCATGGTCTAATCATTTGGCTGTCATGGATAAAGCCACATTGTTTGGATTTGCAGAAGATTATTTCACAGACAATCTAACCAAAAATCAGCACCAAATTCGGTGCATACCTCTTAATAAATCAAGCACTGCAGCAGCTGCCGTGTGGCACGCTCCGAGCTAAAGTAGATTTCCACTACAATTTACTACAGTTCTCTAGCGTAAATGTTATTAAATTTGGTGTGAAGGTAGGCAACTCCCCTGTTCATGCCCACTTTATGCCCAATTGGCAAGCATGGCGTAAAGTTGAAAAGTGACACATTTTATAATTTGAAACTTTTTTTTACAGGCTTTTGCTTCCTAAATTCCCACCCAATATGTACTCCACAATAGCGTCATTGGAAAATAAAATCGCTAGTCATTATTTTTGTCAAAACCTTTACTATGGGTTTAACCCCTTAAGGACCAAGGTCCTTGGTCCTGCTCCCGTGATATAATGCGGGGTTACACGGTAACCCCGCATCATATCACGGCGGGCCCGGCGTCATAGTGAAGCCGGGACCTGCCGCTAATAGCGCGCAGCGCCAATCGCGGCGCCGCACGCTATTAACCCTTTAGCCGCGCGCTCAGAGCTGAGCCGCACGGCTAAAAGCGGAAGTGAAACCATGCCGGTTAACTCAGTGGGCTGTTCGGGATAGCCGCGGCGAAATCGCGGCATCCTGAACAGCTTACAGGACAGCGGGAGGATCCCTACCTGCCTCCTCGCTGTCCGATCGCCGAATGACTGCTCAGTGCCTGAGATCCAGGCCTGAGCAGTCATGCGGCAGAATCGTTGATCACTGGTTTCTTATAAGAAACCAGTGATCAATGATGAAGATCAGTGTGTGCAGTGTTATAGGTCCCTATGGGAGCTATAACACTGCAAAAAAAAGTGAATGAATATCATTTAATCCCTCCCCTATTAAAAGTTTGAATCACCCCCCTTTTCCCATAAAAAAAAAACACAGTGTAAATAAAAATATATGGTATCACCGCATGTGGAAATGTCCGAATTATAAAAATATATCATTAATTAAACCGCTCGGTCAATGGCGTGCGCGCAAAAAAGTTCCAAAGTCCAAAATAGTGCATTTTTGGTCACTTTTTATATCATTTAAAAATGAATAAAAAGTCAATCAATAAGTCCTATCAATGCAAAACAAAATCAACAAAATCGACAAAATCAAACCTATATAAGTAGGGTATCATTTTAATTGTATGGACCTACAGAATAAAGATAAGGTGTCATTTTTACCGAAAAATGTACTACGTAGAAATGAAAGCCCCCAAATGTTACAAAAAGGCAGGTTTTTTTTTCAATTTTGTCGCACAATGATTTTTTTTTCCGTTTCACCGTAGATTTTTGGGCAAAATGACTGACGTCATTACAAAGTAGGATTGGTGGCGCAAAAAATAAGCAATCATATGGATTTTTAGGTGAAAAATTTAAAGAGTTATGATTTTTTAAAGGCAAGGGGCAAAAAACGAAAATGCAAAAACGGAAAAAACCCCGGTCCTTAAGGGGTTAAAATGACAGTAGTGTTAGCCTAACCAGTGTCGTGCCAACCTGAATGACACACTTAACCTTAAACCAACTCTCTGCCCATAAAGAAGTTAGCTGCTTACTTTAGTGACATTTAAACAATAAAGTGATCAATAAGATGAATGCCAGCCAACAGGTTAAATAAGAGGGATTACAGAAGGCAGCAGATTTCTGGGCCTAATAATAAAAATCTAATGAAAAGACTTGTACACTTAAAGATCAAGAGTTCACCCAGGACATCCACATGATGTAATAAGGATAAATGAGCCCAACAAAGCCATTCATACAAGAAAAATTATACAGCCATAAACAAGAAAGCAAACAGCCATGAATGACTGTAATTACTGCCTTATAAAAGCTCTACATAGTAGAAAGGAAAGTAGTGTTCACACATGAAAACAAGGTGTAGTTTTGTGTACTGGTAATTATTTCACATCCGAGTGGCAATAACTAAAGAATATTCCATGCATGAGAAAATACCAGCTCTAAATTGGAAATAGAAAAGTTAATTTCACAGAAAAACCCAGCGGTAGTTCAACAAGTATTTCTAGTTTGCATAAAACAATGGCCTGAATAAACCCATAAGATTCTAACAATACTGCATCAACATGAAGCACTCAAATTGGTCAGTATAGTCCAAGCTTCATATCAAGAGCGTAAAAGCATCATAGATAAATGGGGGATATACACTGCTCAAAAAAATAAAGGGAACTCTAAGATAACGCATCCTAAGCACCAGCACATGGTCTCACAAGGGGTCTGATGATCTCATCTCGGTAGCAAATGGCAGTCAGGCTACCTCTGGCAAGCACATGGAGGGCTATGCGACCCCCAAAGAAATGCAACCCCACACCATTACTGAACCACCATCAAAACGGTCATGCTAGAGGATGATGCAGGCAGCAGAACGTTCTCCACGGTGTCTCCGGACTCTGTCACATCTGTCACATGTGCTCAGTGTGAACCTGCTTTCATCTGTGAAGAGCACAGGGCGCCAGTGGTGAATTTGCCAATCTTGGTGTTCTCTGGCGAATGCCAAACATCCTGCACGGTGTTGGGCTGTAAGCACAACCCCCACCTGTGGATGTCGGGCCCTCATACCATCCTTACGGAGTCTGTTTCTGACCATTTGAGTGGACACATGCACATTTGTGGCCTGCTAGAGGTCATTTTGCAGGGCTCTGGCAGTGGTTCTCCTGCTCCTCCTTGCACAAAGCCGGAGGTAGAGTTCCTGCTGCTGGGTTGTTGCCCTCCTACGGTCTCCTCACCTCTCCTGATGTACTGGCCTGTCTCCTGGTAGCGCCTCCATGCTCTGGACACTACGCTGACAGACACAGCAAACCTTCTTGCCACAGCTCGCATTGATGTGCCATCCTGGACGTGCTGAACTACCTTAGCCACTTGTGTGGGTTGTAGACTCTGTCTCATTCTACCGCTAGAGTGAAAGCACCGCCAGCATTCAAAAGTGATCAAAACATCAGCCAGGAAGAATAGGAACTAAGAAGAGGTCAGTGGTCACCACATGCAGAACCACTCCTTTATTGGGGGTGTCTTGCTAATTGCCTATAATTTCCACCTGTTGTCTGTTCCATTTGCACAACAGCATGTGAAATTGATTGTCAATCAGTGTATCTTCCTGAGTGGACAGTGTGATTTCACAGAAGTGTGATTGACTTTGAGTTACATTGTGTTGTTTAAGTGTACTCTTAAATTTTTTTTGAGCAGTGTATTTTCACAATACTAAAGGTTTAAAGGCATCATAGCTAGCCTGGGTAATTTAACACCATGACAAATAAAGGCCCTTTTGAGAATTCATTGTTCTTCTAAGTATATGTCTGACATTTGAATCATTTTTGTACAGTACTTAATATTTAATGGGATTTTCTGTCCTTTTTCAAAAAAAAAAATCTAGGCATCAGGGAAGAGCAGGACAAAAATAACATACTGACTCATCCTGCCCCACTAAATGCAACAACCAGTGCCAACACTGCTCAATGCAACAACAAGTACCCATTAACGCTAAGGCTGAGTAATTGACTGCCGACAGAGGGGGTACCCACACAAATATTTGAAACAAGCATACCACAGAGCATGCCACTCAGAGCGAAATCAACTATTGATGGGGTCGAAAACAGCAGAGGCATCCAAAAAAGTTAGATGCATTGGGACCTATGATGGTCATACTGATCAAATCATGTCTATTTTGAGACACCATTGGGATCTTTTGATAAGAGACTCTAATTTGTTGCCAGTTATAGGCAAGACCCCGAGTGTGACCTTCCAAAAAGGCCCTAGTCTGAAGGACCAGCTAGTACACAGTCATTTCAAAACGGAAGATCATGGAGGCACGTGGCTAAGGAGTAATATAGTGGGTAGTTATCCCTGTGGCCACTGTGGTCTCTGTCGACATGTACAGAAAACTAAAGAGATTGTTAACCCTGTTGATCAGTATACCTATCAAATGAGACTATTTATCAATTGCAGTTCTCGTAATGTAATATACGTCACCCACTGTACATGTCCAAAAGTATATGTGGAGAAAACTACGCAAGAAGTGCGTAAGAGGATCTCACAGCACTTGAGCAATATAAGGACGAAAAAGGATACACCTCTAGCGAGACATATGATGGTGGTCCATAACGGTAGATCAGAGGATCTTAAATTTGTGGGACTATGTCAATTAAAACAGGGTCCCTGTAAGGGAAATATAGACACTCGTCTATTACAAGAGGAAGCCAGGTGAATTTGGCGTTTACATAGCCAATCAAGGTTGGGGCTAAATGTAGGCTTTCCTTTCGCTGCTTTTTTATAGATTGAGCCTTCAATTTATCGCCTTTTGGCGTGTTGTATATATGTTTCCTCAATATTTATTAACTTAACTTGGTAGCTGCTAGACACAGTTATTTTAGATCCCCTTTCCCGTGTTCACTGTGGATGATTTGAGCATGTTCTTCAAAAGTATCTAATTAGTTCCTTATTACCTTAGTCATCTCAGCAGGGGTGAGAATATAGTCAGTTGATCAAGTGTTTGATGTGACAATATAGTAAGTTTATAAATTTATTTTTTCACTCTTCTTTAATATATATTTATTATTTTTTACCCTCTATGGGTCTTGTATTTATATTTTGCTTTGTTTTGCATAGTAGGTAATATATATATATATATATATATATATATATATATATATATATATATATATATTATCAATACTTTCGTACACTAAGAGCACACATCCGTTTGGTCACAAGCTTTTATACACAGTTTATATTATATTTTATTAGGTAGTATTAATTTAACTTATCTGGGATTCACTTATTGTACTAATAATATACTCATTGTACTAATAATACATAGCTCCTTATGTTTGTTTTTTACACACACATATTCATTTTACATACTTTAGATACACATAAAAATATTAAAGGGGTATTCCAGGCCGAAACATTTTTTCATATATCAACTGGCTCCGGAAAGTTAAACAGATTTGTAAATTACTTCTATTAAAAAATCTTAATACGTCCAATAGTTATTAGCTTCTGAAGTTGAGTTTCTGTTTTCTGTCTAACTGCTCTCTGATGACTCACGTCCCGGGAGCTGTGCAGTTCCTATGGGGTTCCTATTCTTCCATCATGCACAGCTCCCAGGACGTGACATCATCATTGAGCAGTTAGACAGAAAACTTCAGAAGCTAATAACTATTGGAAGGATTAAGATTTTTTAATAGAAGTAATTTACAAATCTGTTTAACTTTCCGGAGCCAGTTGATATATATAAAAAAAGGTTTTGCCTGGAATACCCGTTTAACCCCTTAACGACGCAGGACGTATATTTACGTCCTGCGCCGGCTCCCGCGATATGAAGCGGGATCGCGCCGCGATCCCGCATCATATCGCGTGGGTCCCGGCGCTAATCAACGGCCGGGACCCGCGGCTAATACCACACATCGCCGATCGCGGTGATGTGCGGTATTAACCCTTTAGAAGCGGCGGTCAAAGCTGACCGCCGCTTCTAAAGTGAAAGTGAAAGTGACCCGGCTGCTCAGTCGGGCTGTTCGGGACCGCCGCGGTGAAATCGCGGCGTCCCGAACAGCTGATCGGACACCGGGAGGGCTCTTACCTGCCTCCCCGGTGTCCGATCGACGAATGACTGCTCCGTGCCCGAGATCCAGGCAGGAGCAGTCAAGCGCCGATAATGCTGATCACAGGCGTGTTAATGCACGCCAGTGATCAGCATTAGAGATCAGTGTGTGCAGTGTTATAGGTCCCTATGGGACCTATAACACTGCAAAAAAAATGTAAAAAAAAAGTGTTAATAAAGGTCATTTAACCCCTTCCCTAATAAAAGTTTGAATCACCCCCCTTTTCCCATAAAAAAAATAAAACAGTGTAAAAAAAATAAAAAATAAACATATGTGGTATCGACGCGTGCGTAAATGTCCGAACTATAAAAATATATCATTAATTAAGCCGTACGGTCAATGGCGTACGCGCAAAAAAATTCCAAAGTCCAAAAAAGCGTATTTTGGTCACTTTTTATATCATTAAAAAAATGAATAAAAAGTGATCAAAAAGTCCGATCAAAACAAAAATCATACCGATAAAAACTTCAGATCACGGCGCAAAAAATGAGTCCTCATACCACCCCATACATGGAAAAATAAAAAAGTTATAGGGGTCAGAAGATGACATTTTTAAACGTATAAATTTTCCTGCATGTAGTTATGATTTTTTCCAGAAGTGCGACAAAATCAAACCTATATAAGTAGGGTATCATTTTAACCGTATGGACCTACAGAATAATGATAAGGTGTAATTTTTACCGAAATATGCACTGCGTAGAAACGAAAGCCCCCAAAAGTTACAAAATGGCGTTTTTTTTTCGATTTTGTCGCACAATGATTTTTTTTTCCGTTTCGCCGTGCATTTTTGGGTAAAATGACTAATTTCACTGCAAAGTAGAATTGGCGACGCAAAAAATAAGCCATAATATGGATTTTTAGGTGGAAAATTGAAAGGGTTATGATTTTTAAAAGGTAAGGAGGAAAAAACGAAAGTGCAAAAATGGAAAAACCCTGAGTCCTTAAGGGGTTAAGCTACTCCTTTTTTCTATGTGGACATCCAGATTGTAGTAATGAGGAAGGTAGGGATTGACCCTACGTTTGGTCTAAGTGCCAACACATACGCAGATCGCTACTTGATGCGAGTGTCACTTCTAAGTTTCTGCGCATACGTATTAGATTAAAAGACGAACGCAAGTATAGAAGTCTTTCACAGTGCGCGGCGGACATTCGCGACGCACAGTAATGGTACAGGCACTGAATATCGGCATCGTAGGATGACGGAGTGCGGCGTACATACGTCACATCCCGAAAAAGGACACAGCATATCCATGATTGGTGAGTGCAGCACCTTACTCAGGTGGCTTTGATTACTAAATATACGGGATTGGTGATCTGAGTCAGAGTGTCTGTAAAGATCGAATGGGCTCACCATTATGACATCAGGGGGATGGGTTATAAATACCCCCACCGCCATTTTGCAGCAGCCATTGCCACTATTGCCTCTTGAGAAAGCCGTAGATGCGGCAAAACATGTAGAGGCGGCAATAGAGTGTATATTTTAAGCGATACCAAAATGATCTCTTGCTGAAATAGCCACTGCAGGGCTATATGACCAACAATTGGACACAGTCTCCTGTAATTTATCGCACTTACACTAGATCAATTGGTTATCAGTTTTAATTCATTTTTTGGGGGATTATACCTTTTAACAAGTACAGTAAAGGTTACGTTTTAGGGGTAGTTTAATAGGGTTTTTTTCCCCGGGCTTAGGCCCAGGGGTTTAGTAATTTTGAGTATTTGACTGCAGCATCACATGTGTATGGTAATGTCACAACCCTTCCATCAAGCAGTCCGGAACAATGATGGCGTGGGACCAGAAGTGAGTGGAGTGGTCAGTATGTTATTTTTATGTCCTTTTTTTTCCAAACCCTTTTAAGGGTACTGAAGTTCGGATCCCCATAAATCAAATCTTTATGGCCTTCTAACTTCTAGGAACTGAAGTAATTTAAATATTCCCTTTTTAAAATAATAGAAATGTATTATATGTCTTTAAAACATGAATTGAGTTATGGCACAGTGCTGTACAGAAGAGGGCTTTAGTTAAGTCTCTTCTCTTAAGTGATCACAAAAGTCCTGAACAGCACTAGATATCTTCACTGTCATAAAAAAATTATGCTTATATTCCTGCAAAACCAATGCATTTCTATAAGGCAGTTGTCCTCAGGGGTGGTACTCACCACTAAGGAGAAAGTCATTTGTAAGAGATCTGAGTGAAGGTAGAAACAGACAAACTGCACAGAAGCTCTATGGCTTATACTATGAAAAAAATGTATGACTAGTACAATATCTGTGGTCTATGTGGTTGACACTATATGGGGGCTTGGTAGATGACTATGGTGCCTCGTTGATTTAAACTATATTGGGAATTAGTAGCTGGTACATTACGGAAGCTCTGGCTTGTATTGTTATAATGGTAAAAGTGTCTGGCTCCTTTAAGTGTATCTACCAGTACACTTACTAGGCACATGACTGTTTCTAGAGGCACTGTTTGTGTCAATGTTATTATATGTCACTGACACATGCATGTGTTCATATGTAGGTGCTTACATCTTGTTGTCCAGAAATTTCCTTTTTGACAAGATCCTGCAAACATTCCTGTTATGGTACTTGGAAGTTCTTATTCTACATTTCAAGGTTTTTTTTTTTTTTTGTGTTTCTGTCTAGAATTTCAGTTTGTGATGAGGATAAGTTCCGCCACAATGAATTCATCGGTGAAACAAGAATTCCTCTGAAGAAACTAAAGCCCAACCAAACCAAAAATTTTAGCATCTGTCTAGAGAAACAACTACCTGTAAGTAAGCCCTTGTTTTCTGAAAGCTTTGTTGCATATAATTAGTTTACTGCAAAAACATTGTATATTTTTCTTTTATTTATTGTAAAGAAAATGATGAAGATATTCCAGTTAGCACAGAAAATAATGTTAATATATTATTAGCCCCTTAAGGACCAAACCCATTTTTGCCTTAAAGGGGTACTCCGCCCCTAGACATCTTATCCCCTATCCAAAGGAAAATGTTGGAAAATTTAAAAGAAAACTGCAATTTAGCAAATTTTGGAAGGTTTTATTTTCACGGTGTACACTTTATGGTAAAATTGACATGTTTTCTTTATTCTGTGGGTTAATACGATTAAAATGATGCCCTTGTTATAGGCCTTTCTATAATTGTACCGCTTAAAAAAAATCTCAAACTATGTTAACAAAATGAGTATATGTTTGAAATTGCCCTATTTTGACCACCTATAGCTCTCTAATTTTTCCGTATACGGGGCGGTATGAGGGGTCATTTTTTGTGCCGTGATCTGTAGTTTTTATCGGTACCACTTTAGCTTAGGTTTTACTTTTTGTTCATTTTTTATAAAAAATTTTTTATAAAATGTGACAACATTTCCGCAATTTTTTTTTTTATGATTACGCCGTTCACCATATGGGAAAACTAACAAAATATTTTGATAGTTCAGACTTTTCTGCACGTGGCAATACCAAATATGTTTATTAATTGTATTTTTACGCTTTTTTGGGGGTAAAATGGGTAAAATGTATGATTTAGTTTTTTTTTTGGTGGAGGGGATTTTTTAAATTTTTTTAACTTTTCATTTTGTACATTTTTTTTACTTTTTTTTTACACTTTAATAGTCCCCATAGGTGACTATTTATAGCAATCACTTGATTGCTAATACTGTTTAGTGATATGCATAGGGCATAGCACTGATCAGTGTTTCGGTGATCTTCTGCTCTGGTTTGCTTGATCTCAGACCAGAGCAGAAGACCCCTGGAGACGGACAGAGGCAGGTGAGGGGACCTCCGTCCGCCATAATGTATGTTCGGATCCCCGTGGGAGCGCTGCGGATGATCCGATCATCCATTTAAAGTACCGCTGCCACAGATGCCATGATCTGTATTGGTCACGGCATCTGAGGGGTTAATGGTGGACATCCGCGCAATCACGGATGTCCACCATTACCGGCAGGTCCCTGGCTGCTGATAGCAGCCGAGACCTGCCACGCATGACGCGAACACCGGTCCAGTGCTCGCGGTCATGGCGGAGCGTAAATGTATGTCATGGTGCGTTAAGTACCACGGCACAATTACGTACATTTATGTCCATTGTCGTTAAGGGGTTAAAATTGCCTGGTATAAAATATGTAAATTGATACAGATGAGAAAGGCGCAGTAAGCATACCTGAAACAAACAAAATAAAAACAAAAATCTAATTGGCTACATATTGTACTGTATAGTAGGAATCTCCCACTCTTTGCACCATCTCAAGAAAGCAGTTAAAATTGGATAGACTGCAAGGACTTCACAAATTATTCCTCCTCCCCCCCCCCCCCCCCCCCCCCAAATGATGCCTGCCCACTCTGTCTACCTTTGTCCCAGGACATATTCACACTTTCAATACCAGTATGCTAGCATTGCTGAAAGTTCAGAGTTGAAATACTTTTTCTAACCACCAGGGTTAATTCTGCCATTTTACAACTTATTATAATGGAGGGGTACTCTGTTCCCAATTCTCATCTCTTAGCCTAAGTGGAGGGCAGTTGCAGAGTATCTCTTGCCCTGGAGAACTTGCCCTATCCTATATTATTCAGTCAATACATAAATTCAGATGGACACTATGTAATGCTTAATTTCCTCTAAGGTGGAGCTGCAGGAAAATCAAAAACTTCCTTTCTAGAGTCCACAAACATCACAGCTGATCAATAAAGTTATCAGCTAGGGGATATTTTGTTATAAGCTTATTACACAGAGAACCCCTTTAACCCCTAGAGGATCTATGACATGAATGTATGTCATGGTGCCCTGGGACTTAGTGTACTAGGACATACAATACATTATGAACATGAAGCAAGCACAGGAGCTACGCTACAGCCGGGACCGCGCCGCTAATGGCAGACATCAGCAAACTTGCTAATATCGATCATTAACATGGTTTTATGAGACTCATTGTTCCAATTGAAGTTCTATTGCAGGGGTTAGAGATGAGCAAATCGAATTTGACAAATCCGAATTAGTGACAAATTCAGGAAAAATTTGATTCCTAATGAATGCGAATATCGCCGCGATTCAATCGTGCGAATCGCTTCATTAAACTCCATTGAGATAGGTCCCGGCTCCAGGGCATCTAAAATGGCGGATCCACATGTGAGGACATGGGGCAAGGAATCCTGGGAAGGCGGGAAGGGAAGGCGGGATGACCCTGAATCACATGCAGCCTATCAGCAGCCAGCCACCCACCCCTATATAATTGGCAGCCATCTTGCAGCCACTCACATCAGTGTTCTATTGCAGAGAGGGACAGAGAGCAGTGTGTTGCACAGAAAAGCTTTTTTACAGCACTGATTCACCTCAAGCCCAAATCCAGCCTAGAAGCACTGATAGGGAAGGGAGTGAGATTGAGAGAGAAAGTGCAATTTTGGTTGTAGTACATAGCGACTGTGTGCTGCAGCTCTGGTGTGTACAACAACTGAAAAGCTAATAGTAGCCAGCCAGTTAGGGTGAGCAGAGCACTAAAAGCGTATTGTCCTCTATTAAGTGTGACCTGTGCGTACATCTAAGTGGTGTACCATTTTGTTCCTAGATACTATGAAAGGCCAGCCTAAAGTACAGACCTGCTGGTGTTGTAGACAAACTCTTTTAAGCATACTGGAGCGCATTGTCCTCCCCTCATAATTGCATACCACATTCGTACATCTAAGTGGTGCACCATTTTGTTCCTGTTAAAGTCTTAAGGGCCTAGATACGGTGAAAGGCCAGCCAAAAGTACACACCTGCTGGTGTTGTAGACAAATACTGTTTTTAAGCGAACTGGAGCACATTGTCCTCCCCTCATAAGTGCATACCACATTCGTACATCTAAGTGGTGTACCATTTTGTTCATGTTAAAGTCTTAAGGGCCTAGATACGGTGAAAGGCCAGCCAAAAGTACACACCTGCTGGTGTTGTAGACAAATACTGTTTTAAGCGTACTGGAGAACATTGTCCTCCCCTCATAAGTGCATACCACAAACGTACATCTAAGTGGTGTACCATTTTGTTCCTGTTAAAGTCTCCAGCCACCTCCTGGCTGTCTCATTCTTCAACTATATGATCTCCTCATACTAATGCCACCTCCAGGCTCTGTCATTGTGCCGCTTTGCAACAGTGATTCTATTAGCGACACCTCTAATCTGCCTGTCATACTGAATAACAGTATAATTTCCCTAACCCAGTACACACCCTATGCGTGTTACAGCAAGGAAAAGTGTTCTACACCCCTATTGAGGCTCTCTGTAAGCCAGAAATAGACATTTTTAATACAGGTTCGCCGCAAATTAATTCGGACTGAACAGAATTTTTTCGGGAAATTGCCCAAATCGAATTTTTCAAAAATTCACTCATCTCTAGCAGGGGTCCAATGAGTCAAGGTGTTGGCAGAAGGTCTCACCCTCTCCAGGCTGCTCCTGGGAGCAAAAAGTGATCACAAAGTCCCATATATGAAAACGTGGGGCTGATAAAAACTACAGATCATGGTGCAAAAAGTAAGCCCTCATAAATGAAAAAAATGAGAAAATTATAGGGGTCAGAATAGGACAATTTAAAGCATATTCAATTTCTTACAAAAATTTTTAAAAAGTTTATTTTTGTAATTTTTAAATGTAGTAGAATAATAGATGTAAAGATGTTTTGTTTTAATCATATTGAGCCATATAATAAAGAGAGCATATCAGCTTTACCGTAAATTAAAAAACATAAATAAAATAAAACAAAATTGCAAAACAGCTTTTTTTTCTTTTCGTTGCACAGTACATTTTATGGTAAAATGAAAGATGTCATTACAAAGTACCGCTGGATGTGCAAAAAAAAACAAGCCCTTATATGGGTCTGTGGATGGAGGAATAAAAGGTTAGGGTTCTTAAAAAGAAAGGAGGAAAAAACGAAAATGAAAAAATGAAAATTGGCTGTGTCCTCAAGGCCAAAATGGGCTGTGTCCTTAATGGGTTAAAGGCCTTTTACAAAAACTGGTGTACAAATGGGTTTACGGGATTTTTCCACCTCACATATATTTTTCCTCTACTTGATCTAGGAATACAAATGCCATTAATTAAAGTAATGAACTTTTATTTGTTTGGAGGAGCATCAGTGATTCCTCCATTTTTGCCAGGGATTGTATTATGAGTGAATCTATCTGCATTACATCTTGTTGTCATCTCAATATGATGATACTACTATCATTAATTATTACAAATATCACTGTAATAAATGAAAAATGTTTTAATTTACCAGATGCTGATACAAAAGACTGTTATATATCATACAATTCAGATGTGCCCAACTGTTTTCTCAATAGCATTTTTTCTCTTTGTGTGCATCAATTAACTTATTTCATAACTAATTAAGATACATTGTACAGTGTGTGTTGGTTAAAGATATCTATTCTGCAAGAACTTTGACTCAGTGCAGTGTTTTTACAGATATATAGCCCATTCTTAGGCCATGTTTCCATGAGGAATTCCGCATTGAAATTCCGCCAGAGATTTTAAAGCAACAGAGGCCCTGTTCAATGGGATTCTGCTGCACTGTGCACATGGCGGAACTTCCGTGCCAGATGTTTCTGGCACGGAAATTCCATTTTCCGTGTCCGCAGAAAGAATGAACCTGTTTATTATTTCTGCTGACTTTGCACAGAATTCATTGCTGTCTATGAGATGGTGCATTCCTGTGCGGTCTTAGTGCTTGAATATTATGCCGGGGTCCCCAGTCTCCGGGATGGTCCGCATAGAGATAATCTGTGCAGACATTCTGGACGTGTGAACATGGCCTTATAGTTATGTCTCCAAGTTGGAGAAGAAGGAATCCAATTTTACTATTTGCCACAAGCAACAAATGCTAAAAACCACCATGACTGGATACATGCCCTAAGGCTAAGTTTTCTGGCCCAAAAAAACACCAGAAAAAACGCCACAGCAAGAAAAAAAAAAGTGAACAACACACACACTACATTTTATTATTGTCGGCTAAATTTTTAGTGCCCTGCCCTCCCACATAAATTGATCCCTGTTTAAAAATTAATAAAACTTTTGTTATAAAAAAGATATATTTCGTTAAATACAATTTTTTCCATTACTACTGTATCTTTTTTATTATTTTTTTATAATGATACCCTACGAAATTTTATTAAAAAAAAGGTGTCTCCATCACTTTTTTTGCATCGCAAAAAGTCCAAAAAAGAATAAACCCCCCCTGCAAAAAACGCCAAAGTTAAAACCCACATGAAGTTTGTCCTGGCATATATTTACTCCCATAGACATCTATGGGAGAAAAAATGCCAAGATTTCAGGGGGAAAACGCCATAAGCTCAACATGCTGCATCTTTGCAAAACCACCAAGGAGCTGAAAAATCACAAAAATGAGTGAAAAAAATTTAAAAAGGATTATAAAAAAACGCCAAACCTAAAAAACGAAAAGTGGAAAAATTATTTTGCGATTTCTCATTGATTTACAGCTAACATCTGTCCGCAACGTTTTTTCAATGAAAAAACGGCATGGGGGCCATTTTGGCATTTTTTGGTGAAAACTCACCCTTAATGTTCAGGTAATGCGCCTTTCTGATACAGACAACAGCAACATAAATGAAGGCCGACACATTCAGGTAGCAACTATAGAAGCAACGTATAATAATAATAATAATGTGCTACCAATCATTTGAGCACCATACTGTGGGATACTAGTATAGCAGTATAGCAGATCAGAAAGAGACTAAAAGGGTAGGGTCACATGTGCCGTATTTTTCTGCTTATTTACTGCTGCACATTTTTCTACTCATTGAAGTTAATGGGTAGCGAAATACGCAGCTGATTTTGCTACCCATTGACTTCAATGGGTCGAAAAATATGCAGCAGCAAATACGCAGCAAAATATGGCATAAGTGACCTTACCCTATTCATGTAAAGGAATACATTAATAGGTTGCTATACATACTCTTTTAAAGGGGTATTCGTGGCTTAAAGGGGTATTCCAGGAAAAAACTTTTTTTTTTATACCGTATTTATCGGCGTACAACACGCACATTTTAGGCTAAAATTTTTAGCCTAAAGTCTATGTGCGTGTTATACGCCGATACACCCCCAGGAAAGACAGGGGGAGAGAGGCCGTCGCTGCCCGCTTCTCTCCCCCTGACTTTCCTGGGGTCTAGAGCGCTGCTGCCGGCCCTTCTCTCCCCCTGGCTATCGGCGCTGCTGCCCGTTCTGTCCCCCTGACTATCGGTGCCGGCGCCCCATTGCCGGCGCCGATAGCCAGGGTAAGAGAAGCGGCGCCGACAGCCAGGGGGAGAGAAAGGGCAGCGGCACCCATTGCCGGCGCCGCTGCCCCGTTGCCTCCCCCCATCCCCGGTGGCATAATTACCTGGGTCGGGTCCGCGCTGCTGCAGGCCTCCGTCATGCGTCCCCGGAGTCGTTGCTATGCATTGCTATGCGCTGCACGGCGCGGCGCATGACGTCAGTGCGCCGCGCCGTGCATAGCAATGACGCAGGGGACGCGCGCCGGAGGCCTGCAGCAGCGCGGACCCGACCCAGGTAATTATGCCACCGGGGATGGGGGGGAGGCAACGGGGCAGCGGCGCCGGCAATGGGTGCCGCTGCCCCTTCTCTCCCCCTGGCTGTCAGCGCCGCTTCTCTCCCCCTGGCTATCGGCGCCGGCACCGATAGCCAGGGGGAGAGAAGGGCCGGCAGCAGGGCTCTAGACCCCAGGAAAGGCAGGGGGAGAGAAGCGGGCAGCGACGGGTGTATCGGGGTATACACGCGCACACACGCACCCTCATTTTACCATGGATATTTGGGTAAAAAACTTTTTTTACCCAAATATCCTTGGTAAAATGAGGGTGCATGTTATAGGCCGGTGCGTGGTATACCCCAATAAATACGGTATATATCAACTGGCTCCAGAAAGTTAAACAGATTTGTAAATTACTTCTATTAAAATATCTTTCAATAATTATCAGATGCTGAAGTTGAGTTGTTGTTCTCTGTCTGGCAACAGTGCTCTCTGCTAACATCTCTGCTTGTCTCGGGAACTGCAGAGTAGAAGAGGTTTGCTATGGGGATTTGCTTCTAAACTGGGCGGTTCCCGAGACACGTGTCATCAGAGAGCACTTAGACAGAAAAGAACAACTTAACTTCAGCAGCTCATAAGTACTGAAATGATTAAGATTCTTTAATAGAAGTAATTTACAAATCTGTTTAACTTTCTGGAGTCAGTTGATATATAAAAAAAAGTTTTTGCCTGGCTAACCCCTTTAATTAACTTTTAACTATCCTGCCCATTATGAAGAATTATGCTAGTTCTACATTTACGTGCTATACCGCTCTGCCATGGATCGTCTTCTTTTTCTTCTTTATATGGTCCCCCCAGGTCTAGTGTTTCCGTGTAGGTATGGATGACGTTCGTTTCACAATCCTTTGCGGCTTGAGGTGGCAGCTGCTGCCATAACATTCATTTCTATTGATGGAAAATATTCAACTTATGTAAGTCCACAGCAATGTCTAAGCACTAACTTTTAACTATCCTGCCCATTATGAAGAATTATGCTCGTTCTACATTTACTTGCTATACTGCTCTGCCGTGGATCGTCTTCTTTTTCTTCCTTATATGGTCCCCCCAGGTCAAGCATTTTCGTTTAGGTATGAATGACATTCGTCTCACAATCCTTTTCTGCTCGAGGCGGCAGCTGGTGTCAGGGGGTTTGGCTATTTCTTGTATTTCCTCACAAGCCAGCCCCTTGAGGGCATTTGTGGTCCATCTGTACATCCTCACATGCCGGCGTTCCCAGCATTCCTGCATTGTGCAGGTTGCCGAGATCAAGGGACGCCGACACGTCAAGATGTACAGATGGACCGCAAACGTCATCAAGGGGCTGGCTTGTGAGGAAATACAAGAAATAGCCAAGTCTCCTGACACCAGCTACCGCCTCGGGCAGCAAAGGATTGTGAGACGAACGTCATCCATACCTAAACAGAAATGCTAGACCTGAGGGGACCATATAAAGAAGAAAAAGAAGACGATCCACGGCAGAGCAGTATAGCAAGAAAATGTAGAATGAGCATAATTCTTCATAATGGGCAGGATAGTTAAAAGTTAGTGCTTAGACATTGCTGTGGACTTACATAAGTTGAATATTTTCCATCAATAGAAATGAATGTAATGGTTTTTCTGCCATGTACCTCCAGTTCATAATTGTATATTATACTCTGCCTCCAGCGCATCATTAGTTTGGTCTCTCCAGGTGACAAGTACTGTGGCCTTGTATTAGTTCTTGAGAACATATAGAAGTGTTTACGTCTCACTTTGTGCCTGATGCTGACTACGAGTTTCATTAGTCTGTAGAGCTTTTTTGATGATTACTGTCAGGAATCCTTGAGAGATCAATATTTCAGAGGTTGTAGAGGGGTTGTACTTCACCTTGGAAGAGCTATCACATG
The DNA here is from genome assembly GCF_029499605.1 of Hyla sarda. Lineage (NCBI taxonomy): Eukaryota > Metazoa > Chordata > Amphibia > Anura > Hylidae > Hyla > Hyla sarda. The sequence continues at coordinate 247,027,211 of NC_079190.1, read as the reverse complement.
CCAAAACTTAATTTCCCGTTGGAGTAGTGTCTGTCTCAAAGATGTAAAGATGTAGCCTATTTAATTTTTATTTATTTATTTATTTTTTGCCAGTAACTAAGCCAAGTTTTCCCTCTTCTTTTATTTACTATTTTGTAAAGTCAGAACATTTGAACATTTCAGTTGCTTAGTTTGTCTTCTTGTCCACCTTCAGCAAATTTGAAGTGTAAATGATCTGCATGATCCTTCTTTCAAAGACATCATTTCAGGTAGACTACATATAAATGCATTTATTAGCAGATTTTATTTGCAATTCTCGACCTATTGTAATTGTGTTTGTTCTTATGCGTGCAATGATGAAAAGTAGAGAAATAAAAATATCTAGTGGGTAGCAGATCTTTTATCCATTATATCCAATATGAAAGATATTAGGGTATGTTCACACTGAGGAATTGGAGAGGAATTTCCACGAGTAATTCTGCTCGCTTTTTCCTCTCCAATTCATTCAGCAGTGAAAATCCCCATAGAGTTGTACAGAATTTCTGCCCCTCAGTTCACATTGAGGAATTTCCTCAAGCAGAATTCTGACGAGGAAGTATGTTCCGCTTGAAGAAAGAACATGTTCTTTCTTTCAGGAGGAATCAGCGTCGTTCTCCCATAGAGATCAATGTTATTTTTTTTTTTGAGTCAGAAGCATTTCCACGCGGAATCCGTGCGGAATTGGCGCAGAATTGGCATGGAATTGGCGTGGAATTCGCACAGAATTCATGCGGAATTCGCGCGGAATTTCCGCACGAAAAAAAACAAAAATTTATGAATAGAAATACTTGATACTCCTCCTCCACATGAAACCTGCATTTCCGCGCCAATTCCACGCGAAATTCCGTGCAAAATCTCTGTGAGTTCTTGTGGAAAAGTAACAATATTTTGAGGCAGAAAATTTCTGCTTGATTTCCGCCCCAATTCCTCAGTGTGAACATACCCTAAGGATGATAACAAGGTTGCCCTTATTTACTTCTCACTACTCAACATAGAATGTATAAACACTGTTAAAAAAAAAATATCACTTTATAGAAACATTTTCTAAAAAACAGCAATCCAAGTCTGGACAAGATAATTTAAGGATATAGGGGGAAATTAATCAAATCATGTCCAGAGGAAGCGCTGCCCAGTTGCCCATAGCAACCAATCAGATCACTTCTTTTATTTTTGAAAAGGCCTCTGAAAAATGAAAGACGTGATCTGATTGGTTGCTATGGGCAACTAAGTAACTTTTCTTCTGGACAGGATTTAATACATTTCCCACATAGTCCGGACAACCACAGAGGAATAATTTCCAAATGATTATGGCTAATAACACTCTTATGTTAAATAGTAACAAACCACATCTGGGTCCTCCCTACAGTGTATCTACTGATATAGAGTCTGGAGTTCTCACTCATCAATGGGGCTGCATCGATATCTCCCTCCAATTGCTATTCCAACCAGACTCATTTGTTATCTAATGTACAAGCAGACTACTGCATCTGGACACAGGGAGAACATCTAAAGTGCATATATAAATACAAATCTGAGGTGCCTATGTGCTTACCCATGCTGACGACGCTCCTCTGCACCCCTATGCTGTTTCGTGCTGCCACTTCCTCAAGGGTGTGTGTATATAATCAGGGAGTTTCCCCTGCTATCGCTGATATGATCATCATAGACACCATGAATATATGATGATGATGGATAGTAGGAGGTGTCATTTTGGATTCATCAGGTTGTTAATATAAAATGTGTTGGTAGATAAGAACCATTTGGCCTACCTAGTATGCCCAATATCCTGAATAATATGAATAGTCCCTGGCCTGATCTTATGTGAAGAATAACCTTATGCCTATCCTATGCATGCTTAAAGGGCTATTCTGGAGGGGGAAAAAAATTTCAAATCAACTGGTGCCAGAAAGTTCAACAGATTTGTAAATTACTTCTATTGTAAAATCTTAATCCTTCCTGTACTTATCAGCTGCTGTATACTACAAAGAAAGTTGTGTAGTTATTTCCATTCTGACCACAGTGCTCTCTGCTGCCAAATCTGTCCGTGTCAGGAACTGCCTGGAGCAAGACAGAATGCCCAAAATTTTAATTTTTGCACCAATTTTACATACCAAAAAAATTAATGGGGGCTAATGCAAACCACACGGGTCAAGATCTATTAGATATTTTTATTGCATTTGCATAATGTGGTGTAATTGCAAACTTTTTACCCTGATTTTGGAAAATTGCTGGTAAAATGCTGCAGTACTACCAAGCAGCACAACCAAACCAGCTTCTAGGTTATAGTAAGCCCCACCAGATGGTATGTTTGTACCCCATTTAAAAAATATATATTTTTTCAGAATATTTAGTAGTTTAGTATTGTAAGTATCGGATTTTGCAATGTCAAGTTTACATACATATGAAAAGAGTATATATATGTATATATATATATATATATATATATATATATATATATATATATATTGTATGTGCATAAACACACTAACATGAGAGCCCTCTACCTGTACAGTAAGTTGAACCTTTTTATGGTTCCTTCATTCACTAGTCTAGCAGGATTTGGCATTTAGAAAAATCGACCATCTTGTAGAAATGCTTTTTCTGTTGTATTATCTGCACAAAAGACAGAATAGCCATCTCAGCTCTTAACACTTGTACCTTTATATAATTCAGTCCTTTCAGCCGGTTAGAAACAACAATATTTACAATGTCAGCTTTCTTATCAAACAAGACTACTTTCTTAAATGTTAAAATGAATGTATCCTCAGAATATGACCTTTTGTTAAAACCAAGTTTATGTTAAAGATACTTAATTTTCAAAATGTTCCATTTACTTAATAAAATGCTAAAATGTGATAATTTTCATACTGACCACTGAGCTGCATATTTCCTGCTGTCTATCAATCACTTCTCAGCAGTCATCTTATTATCACCACAGGAAGGATAACAGTAAAAGGGGAAAACTCTATAATAAAGTTGGAGGCAGCTCAGTCATTGACAGTAGCTGATGGTCACAGCTCTTTATCCTCTCTGCACATTGACTTCTGCTCAGGTCTCAGAGCATTCACAACTCTCCAATAGAAGTCTAAGGTCCTCATCTACTAAGTAGTTCACATCAATTTCGGGCATAAAATTTAAGATCTTTCTTAATGCTTGTCAAAATTAAAAAAGTGAAAAGCGGACCTGACCTCAGAAGAGATAGAGTTTTAGTCAAATGTATTAAAGGAGAACTCCAGAACATAAAAATTGTCCCCCATAGTGCCGGCAGTAAAAAAATAAAGATGTACATACCTTCCTCGGCTCCCCTGGCTCCGGTCTCCGCCGTGATCCACTTCCTGGTTGCCGGTGGTCGGATGAATCATACTGCGCTCAGCCAATCACCAGCCGCAGGCTGAGCGGCAGTGTGACATTTATGGCCCCGGCCGCAGGTGCCGGTGTAGTGAAGAATTTTGTGTCCTGAAGCGTTTTCACACTGCCGCTCAGCCTATCGCCGGCCGGTCGGACTTCGCTGCGGCTGGTGATTGGCTGAGCGCAGTATGATTCATCCGGAAGTGGATCGTGATGGAGACCGGAGCCGGTTACCGGAGGCCCCAGGGAAACGGAGGAAGGTATGTACATCTTTAATTTTTTTTACTGCCGGGAGTATGTGCGACAATTTTTATATTCTGGAGTTCTCCTTTAAGAATAAAGCCTGCAAATAGAATTTTTATGCAACTCTATGCCTCATAACATATACTTGCTGTTCCCAATGTACCATATTTAACAATCAGGAAGTAATATCAGATTAGAAAAAATTAAATGTTTCAGTATCGTGTTTTAATTAAATGGTCATTGTCATTTTAACAAACTTTACATAAATCAATAGTACAAGCAAATACTTTGAAATATATATTATTAAAATAAAATGCATCTTTCCGAATTTACACTGAAAAAACTGTTTTAGTCCATTTGATATAGGAGACTCACTGAGGGGTCAGATGATTTGCTGCCCATCAAAGTCTATGGAAAAGGTGGGGGGAGAGGAGAGTTAGTGGCCGGAGACACTGAAAGGCAGACAGAGAAACTAAATTGGGACTACAGTTTAAAGTATTACATCTTACCCAAGGTTTTAGTCACAGCCAACAATGCATCTATGTATGTGAACAAACTGCAACCCTGAACTATACTGCTCAAAAAGATAAAGGAAACACTTAAACAACACAATGTAACACCAAGTCAATTACACTTCTGTGAAATCACACTGTCCACTCAGGAAGCAACACTGATTGACAATCAATTTCACATGCTGTTGTGCAAATGGAACAGACAACAGGTGCAAATTATAGGCAATTAGCAAGACACCCCCAATAAAGGAGTGGTTATGCAGGAGGTGACCAAAGACCACTTCTCAATTCCTATGCTTCCTGGCTGATGTTTTGGTCACTTCTGAATGCTGGCAGTGCTTTCACTCTAGTGGTAGCATGAGACGGAGTCTACAACCCACACAAGTGGCTTAGGTAGTGCAGCTCCTCCAGGATGGCACATCAATGCGAGCTCTGACAAGAAGGTTTGCTGTGTCTGTCAGCGTAGTGTCCAGAGCATGGAGGCGCTACCAAGAGACAGGCCAGTACATCAGTAGACGTGAAGGAGGCCTTTGAAGGGCAACAACCCAGCAGCAGGACCACTATCTCCACCTTTGTGCAAGGAGGAGCAGAAGGAGCACTGCCAGAGCCCTGCAAAATGACCTCCAGCAGGCCACAAATATGCATGTGTCCACTCAGATGGTCAGAAACAGACTCCATGAGGGTGGTAGGAGGGCACGACATCCACAGGTGGGGGTTGTCCTTACAGCCCAACACTGTGCAGGACGTTTGGCATTAGCCGGAAAACACCAAGATTGGCAAATTCGCCACTGGCGCCCTGTGCTCTTCACAGATGAAAGTTGGTTAACACTGAGCACATGTGACAGAGTCTGGAGATACCGTGGAGAACGTTCAGCTGCCTGCAACATCCTCCAGCATGACCGGTCTATCGGTGGGTCAGTAATGATGTGGGGTAGCATTTCTTTGGGGGGGCCACACAGCCCTCCATGTGCTTGCCAGAGGTAGCCTGACTGCCATTACGTACCAAGATGAGATCCTTAGACCCCTTGTGAGACCAAATTCTGGTGCGGTTGGCCCTGGGTTCCAAATAATGCAAGACAATGCTAGACCTCATGTGGCTGGAGTGTGTCAGCAGTTCCTGCAAGAGGAAGGCATTGATGCTATGGACTGGCCCGCCCGTTCCCCAGACCTGAATCCAATTGAGCACATCTGGGACATCATGTCGCACTCCATCCACCAATGCCACGTTGCACCACAGAATATCCAGGAGTTGGCGGATGCTTTAGTCCAGGTCTGGGAGGACATTCCTGAGGAGACCATCCACCACCTCATCAGGAGCATGCCCAGGCATTGTAGGGAGGTCATACGGGCACACACTACTGAGCCTCATTTTGACTTGTTTTAAGGACATTACATCAAAGTTGGATCAGCCTGTAGTGTGGTTTTCCACTTTGATTTTGAGTGTGACTCCATATCCAGACCTCCATGGGTTGATAAATTTGATTTCCATTGATAATTTGTCTGATTTTGTGGTCAGCACTATGTAAAGACAAAAGTATTTCAACAATTAATTCATTCATTCAGACCTAGGATGTGTTATCTTAGTTTTCCCTTTATTTTTTTGAGGTGTGTAGTACTCTAACATTGGCTGGCGCCTACCTATCTGTACTAATCCAAGCTAGTATGAGAAAAGGAAGTTTTCCCACACACAATATAGCCCTGAGGGAAAACCATTATGCAAAACAGTAAACCATACAGTAAAACCATGCAAAGCCATACACAATACCAAATGATGTGACGCACTGAATTTTGCTAGAACTTTTTGCTTAGTATATGGCACTTAGCCATTGCTGATCTGGGCGATTTCTTTCAACTGGAGCATTACATAAACCCCTTCTTTGTAATATTTGTAAAATGTATGTCGCATTATTTTTAAACCACAGAGGATTTATACATATATTGTAAAGGCCAGCATGTTTCCTTTTCCATTCTTAATAGTAGTTGCTTTAAATTAGCAGCCAAAGATCCCAACATGATGTACTCCTTCCTGCACAGCTTATAAATAGCATGCCTAAGTTACTCCGGCTGTCTTCATCTCTATTATTAATAAACCTATAAGCAGAAAATTGACTGCTCCACACACATAATAACAAAATAATATATTCAGACAAATCATTTGTAACTGGAAATAATTTTATCTTACGAGACTTTATTGGTGCTCTGTCATCAAGCACACAGTTTATTGGGGAGTGTTCATATTTGTCTATACAGGCTTTGTGAATATTTGGTAATAAACCGAGCATTATTCATAGCTATTGTTGGAGAACGTTGTCCCATTCATTTGGTGTGAAGTAGCCTTAACCCCTTAAGGAAGCAGCTCATTTTCACCTTAAGGACGCAGCCCTTAAGTGACCACTTTAAGCTCTAATAAGCACTAATAACTCTGGGATGCTTTTACTTTTCATTCTGATTCCGAGAATGTTTTTTCGTGACATATTCTTCTTTATGTTAGTCGTAAATTTTCATCGATACTTGCATCATTTATTGGTGAAAAATTCCAAAATTTGATGAAAAATTTGAAAATTTAGCATTTTTTTTTACTTTGAAACTCTCTGCTTATAAGGAAAATGGACATTCCAAATGAATTATATATTGATTCACATGCACAATATGTCTACTTTATATTTGCATCATAAAGTTGACATGTTTTCACTTTTGGAAGATATCAGAGGGCTTCAAACTTCAGCAGCAATTTTCTAATTTTTTACAAAGTTTAGAAAATCAGAATTTTTCAGGGACCAGTTCAGTTTTGAAGTGGAATAGAGGGGCCTTCATATTAGAAATACCCCATAAATGACCCCATTATAAAAACTGCGCCCCTCAAAGTATTCAAAATGACATTCAGTAAGTGTGTTAACCCTTTAGGTGTTTCACAGGAATGGCAGCAAAGTTAAGAAGAAAATTCAAAATCTTAATTTTTTACACTCGCATGTTCTTGTAGACCCAGTTTTGAATTTTTACAAGTGGTAATAGGAGAAAAAGCCCCCCAAAATTTGTAACCCAATTTCTCTCGAGTAAGAAAATTCCTCCTATGTGTATGTAAAGTTCTCTGTGGGTGCACTAGAGGGCTCAAAAGGGAAGGAGCGACAATGGGATTTTGGAGAGTGAGGTTTTCTGAAATGGTTTTTGGGGGGCATGTCACATTTAGGAAGCCCCTGTGGTGCCAGAACAGCAAAAAAAAAAAAAAAAACTCACATGGCATACTATTTTGAAAACTACACCCCTCAAGGAACGTAACAAGGGGTACAGTGGGCCTTAACACCCCACAGGTGTTTGACAACTTTTCGTTAAAGTCGGATGTGTAAATGAAAAAAATTAGGAGAAACTGCCCCCCAAAATGTGTAACCCCATTTCTTCTGAGTATGGAAATACCCCTTGTGTGGACGTCAAGTGCTCTGCTGGCGCACTACAATGCTCAGAAGAGAAGGAGCGCCATTGAGCTGTTGGAGAGACAATTTGGTTGGAAGAGAAGTTTGGGACCTTGTGCATTTACAAGGCCCATCATGGTGCCAGAACAGTGGACCCCCCCATGTGACCCCCCCCCCCCCATATGTACGGGATGCCTGCTGATAGATATCAGCAGTCATCCCGGTCTGGTCCCCGACCGGCTAGCGGCGAGGACCGGAATTCCCACAGGCGTACCAATACGCCCTACGTCCTTAAGGACTCAGGATGCAGGGCGTATGCATACTGCGTCCTGAAGAGGTTAAAGGGGTTCTCCGGTGAAATTTTTTTAAATCAACTGCTGCCAGAACATTAAACAGATTTGTAAATTACTTCTATTTAAAAATCGTAACCTTCCAGTATTATCAGCTGCTGTATGCTCCACAGGAAGATCTTTTCTTTTTAAATTTGTTTTCTGTCTGACCACAGGGCGCTCTGCTGACACCTCTGTCTGTCTCAGGAACTGTCAAGAGCAGGAGCAAGTCCCCATAGCAAACCTATCCTGCTCTGGACAGTTCCTGAGACAGACAGAGGTTACAGCAGAGAGCACTGTGGTCAGACAGAATTTTTTTTTTAAATGAAAAGAACTTCCTGTGGAGCATACAGCAGCTGATAACTACTGGAAGGGTTAAGATTTTTAAATAGATATAATTTACAAATCTCTTTAACATTCTGGCACCAGTTGATTTAAAAAAAATTGTTTTTCACCGGAGTACCCCTTTGATCTTGTAAGTGGAGTGTGTGATCACATTTTATGTACCCAAGCATGTTCAGCGGACAGCTATCTCTTCCTCTTCACCCACAAATATTTCAGTAACAATGGAGGAAAGTATTACTGAACAAAGGATCAGATATGTTAAAATCCAACATGTCTTTTCCTTTTTTGCTATGCCATCAGGGGAAATCTGCAGCACCGTGCACACAGCAGAATTTCCGCTGCAAAAATTGAAATTCCGGACTCCGCAGAAAATCTGAAATCCTCTTAGACATGAATTGTCATCTATGGAGACGGCATCTTCCCGAGCGGTCCTAGTGCTGACTTTTCCTAGGCGGATATTCTGCCATGTGGACCCTATTCTGCTAAGTGGACCCTAATACCTTAAAGGCGTACTCCAATGGAAAACATTTTTTTTTTTTTATCAACTGGTGCCAGAAAGTTAAACAGATTTGTAAATTTCTTCTATTAAAAAATCTTAATCCTTCCAGTACTTATCAGCTTCTGTATGATACACAGGAATTTCCTTTCTGCCTGACCACAGTGCTCTCTGCTGATACCTCTGTCCATTTTAGGAACTGTCCAGAGTAGGAGCAAGTCCCCATGGAAAACCTATCCTGTGACCAAGTAACGTGTTATAGTAATATTCCTGGCATCCTCATATTTATCTGTGAGCTGTCATACAATCACCAGGAAAGCATTCATATAAAACAATAAGACAATTACATCTACGTAGGGATGCTCATTCTCTCTCTGAGAGCCTAAAACTTTTATTCCCATAGTCACATAGCACCAGAATTACACCCCATACATTCCAAGGTTTGATATTGACCAATGGGAGGATATATTTAGACATACATTAAAAGTCACTGGACACCAAAAGCTGCCATAGTCTACCACACGTTCTAAAGACATTAGTATTAAGGCACGAAATTCAAAGAGTAGAAAGCATTTGAAAGAAACCATACAAAGAGGAATGGGGGAAGGCAGGCACAATATGGAATACACAAAAGTGAATTATGATTACACGTTATATACATATCTATGTATATAAAACTCAATAGCCCTGATTCACAAAGAGTGTCGGGTTATTTTCAGAGTGTTAGGAAAAATAAAGCATAAAGCAAATAAATAAAGCAAAGAAACTCATAACTCTGCACCAGGATGTAACTTTACATTCATGGTCGTTAATGGGTTAAGAAACAAAAAGTAAAAAAATTTAAAAAAAGGAAACGAAAGCCATGATTTAAAAAATAAAAGAGAAATTCCAAAAAAAAATAATTAAAAAATTAAAAAATTAAAAATGTCATATAAAAAGCTATTAACCCCTTAACGACGCAGGACGTATATTTACGTCCTGCGCCGGCTCCCGCGATATGAAGCGGGATCGCGCCGCGATCCCGCATCATATCGCGTCGGTCCCGGCGGTAATCAACGGCCGGGACCCGCTGCTAATACCACACATCGCCGATTGCGGCGATGTGCGGTATTAACCCTTTAGAAGCGGCGGTCAAAGCTGACCGCCGCTTCTAAAGTGAAAGTGAAAGTGACCCGGCTGCTCAGTCGGGCTGTTCGGGACCGCCGCGGTGAAATCGCGGCGTCCCGAACAGCTGATCGGACACCGGGAGGGCTCTTACCTGCCTCCCCGGTGTCCGATCGACGAATGACTGCTCCGTGCCTGAGATCCAGGCAGGAGCAGTCAAGCGCCGATAATGCTGATCACAGGCGTGTTAATGCACGCCAGTGATCAGCATAGGAGATCAGTGTGTGCAGTGTTATAGGTCCCTATGGGACCTATAACACTGCAAAAAAAATGTAAAAAAAAAGTGTTAATAAAGGTCATTTAACCCCTTCCCTAATAAAAGTTTGAATCACCCCCCTTTTCCCATAAAAAAAATAAAACAGTGTAAAAAAAATAAAAAATAAACATATGTGGTATCGCCGCGTGCGTAAATGTCCGAACTATAAAAATATATCATTAATTAAGCCGTACGGTCAATGGCGTACGCGCAAAAAAATTCCAAAGTCCAAAAAAGCGTATTTTGGTCACTTTTTATATCATTAAAAAATGAATAAAAAGTGATCAAAAAGTCCGATCAAAACAAAAATCATACCGATAAAAACTTCAGATCACGGCGCAAAAAATGAGTCCTCATACCGCCCTGTACATGGAAAAATAAAAAAGTTATAGGGGTCAGAAGATGACATTTTTAAACGTATAAATTTTCCTGCATGTAGTTATGATTTTTTCCAGAAGTGCGACAAAATCAAACCTATATAAGTAGGGTATCATTTTAACCGTATGGACCTACAGAATAATGATAAGGTGTAATTTTTACCGAAATATGCACTGCGTAGAAACGAAAGCCCCCAAAAGTTACAAAATGGCGTTTTTTTTTCGATTTTGTCGCACAATGATTTTTTTTTCCGTTTCGCCGTGCATTTTTGGGTAAAATGACTAATGTCACTGCAAAGTAGAATTGGCGACGCAAAAAATAAGCCATAATATGGATTTTTAGGTGGAAAATTGAAAGGGTTATGATTTTTAAAAGGTAAGGAGGAAAAAACGAAAGTGCAAAAACGGAAAAACCCTGAGTCCTTAAGGGGTTAAAGGAGCAAAGCGGCAGGATTTAAAAAAAAAAACACTTTTTAACAGATTCCCCACACCTCAAGGCAGTCGGGTTTTCAAGTTCAGTAATTCACAATTTTTCTGGTGGGTTTTTAAATACAACTGTCGGGTTTTCAGGAAAATGTTGGGAACACGCCCCTAATTATGCAAACCACGCCCCTTTAGTCAAGTTAAAAAAATACTGTGAGTAATTGGAAAATCGTCGGGTTTTTACTAGAAAAATGTGTTGCACAAAGTGTTGCAGAGGATGTGCGACATAAATTGTGTTGCATAACCCAATAAAAAGAGTTGGGATCATGTTAGTAAATCAGGGCTAATGTGTGTGTGTATGTTCCAGCATCACTTCCAAACGGCTAAAGATATAAACAAGAAACCTGGCACACATGTTACATTTATGTCAACATAAAAACATAGGATAGGTGATTTAACCCTTACTCACCCCCATTTGCCAGGGTCGGGGTTTATGTTTAAAGTCCCATACAAGTCTATGTGAAATATATGTTACTGCAGAACTTCCAAACGGCTGGAGATATTTCGATAATACTTGGTCACACGTTACTTATATGTCCATTTAAAATATAGGATAGTTAATTTAACCCTTGACTTCCCCCATTTTTGAGGGTCGGGGTTTTTGTTTAAAGTCCCATGCAAATCAATGAGAAATGTATGTTTCCACATAACTTCCGTACGGCTGGAGATTTTTCAATAATACCTGGTACACATAATACTTATATGTCAGATAAAAAGATACGATAGTTACATTAACCCTTACCTACACCCTTATATAAAAGATGGGTTTTTGTTTCAAGTCCCCTGCAAGTATATGGAACTTCCAGGACCTTACTCCACAAGCTCTGCTCTGCATCTCCTGGTGAATGTGACAATCCGGCTTGCAAGCCACACCCCATCTCACAAAGACATGCCCACATTTTAAGCCCCTCTCCTTTTATTATCTACCCTTTTTGTGCATCGGTCTGGCTTGCAAATCGCAATAGGAGGTCGAGATATGAGGACGGGATATGAGGTCGAGATAGGAGGACAAGATAGGAGGTCCTGATATGAGGTTGTGATAGGAGGTCAGGATATGAGGATGGGATAGGAGGACGGGCTATGAGGTCGAGATATGAGGACGGGATAGGAGGTCAGGATATGAGGTCGAGATATGATGACAAGATATGAGGACGGGATATGAGGTTGAGATATGAGGATGGCATATGGGGACGGGATATGGGGTTGGGATATGACAACAATATTTGAGGACAGGATATGAAGTCAAAAGCTTCCTCCTTTGTTGATTTTTCTCCCCAACAAGGATTAGGAAGGAAAATCCGGGAAATGCCGGGTACTCAGCTAGTGTATATATATAAAAATTACCATATCACATGTGACCAAGTATTGTCTAAATATTTCCAGCCGTACGGAAGTTATGCTAGAACATACATTTCCCATAGATTTGCATTGGACTTTAAACAAAAACCCTAACCAACGCTAATGAGGGTAGGTTAGGGTTAAATTAAATCTATATAAACATTTTCTAAAAAACAGCAATCCAAATCTGGAACATACACACATTGGGGGAGATTTATCAAAGCCTGTCCAGAGGAAAAGTTGCTGAGTTGCCCATAGCAACCAATCAGATCACTTCTTTCATTTTTCAAAAGGCCTCTGAAACATGAAAGAAGCAATCTGATTGGTTGCTATGGGCACCTCAGCAACTTTTTCTCTGAACAGGTTTTGATACATCTCCCCCTTGAGTTATATATATATATATATATATATATATATATATATTAGTTGAGTACCCGGCGCTGCCCGGTATTTCCTATCTTATCCTTGTGGTGGAGGAAAACAACATAGGAGGAAGCTTTTGTCCTCATATCCCGTCCTTAAATCCTGACCCCATATCCCCTTCTCATATCCCGACCCAATTCCCCTCCTCTTATTCCAACCTCATATCCTGTCCTCACATCTTGTCCTCATATCTCTACCTCATATCCTGTCCCCATATCCCGACCTCATATCGCGTCCCCTATATCCCGTCCCAATATTCTGACCTCATATTCCATCCCCCTATGCGGACCTTATATCCCGTCCTCATATCCCGACCTCATATGCCGTCCCTATATCCCGTCCTCATATCCATCCGCATATCCCGTCCCCATATCCCAACCTCACATATCCCATCCCCATATCCCGTCACCATATCCCGTCCCCATATCCAATCCACATATCTAATCCCCTTTCTAATTCTCATATCCTGTTCTCAGGTGGGGCTGTGTTGTGGAAAAGAGATTGTAAACTGAAAATAAAAGAGGTGTGACTTAAAGGGTGGGCATGTCTTTGCGAGATGGGGTATGGAATGTGGGGAGGGTGTGGCTTTCCAGCTGGACTGACGCATTCAGCAGGAGATGCAGAGCGGAGCTTGTGGAGTAAGGTACCAGAAGTCCTATATACTTGCATGGTACTTGAAACAAAAACCCCATACATTTCCCATTTACTTGCATTGGACTTTAAACAAAGACCATGACCCTCACAATTAGGGTGGGTTAGGGTTAAATTAACTATCCTATATTTTTAGTGGACATATAAGTAACATGTGACTGAGTATTATGGAAGTATCTGAAGTTATGCAGTAACATATATTTCTCATAGACTTGTATAGGACTTTAAACAAAAACTGTGACTCTCGCAAATGAGGGTGCGTAAGGGCTAAATTACCTATCCTATGTTTGTTGTTGACATATAAGTAACATGTGCACCAAGTTTTATGGTAATATCTTTAACCATTTGGAAGTGATGCTGGAACATATACACACACACACACACACATTGGCCCTGATTTACTAATGTCAACTTCTCGGGTTGTGCGTACAAATTTGTGTCGTATAGCCCATGCAACATTTTGTGCGACACAATTTCTCGACACAAAATACCATGTTTTTTTAACCCGTCAAAATGGGCATGGTTAGCCGAAAAAGGGGCTTGTTCCCGACAAAAAAGAAAAAATACTCTAAGTATGATGAAAAACTCACAGGAAAACGTGCACATTTTGCTCCACCAAAAGCCGACAGCTCTGAACTGTCAGGAAATTACTCAAAACCGAGTGAATCCTACCCCCATCATGGAACAGAGTCTGTTCTATGTTTGGGGCAGTAGTACAGGGGCTGAAGGATTGATTCGCACCGGGTCTCACTTCTGAGAGAAGTGAGACCAGGTGCAAATCAATCACTCAGAATTTATTAAGCAGGGGAGCAGGCGACATGCTCTGCTCCCCAGCGATGTACAGTGTACTTTTACTTTCATTTTTAAATTCCCCGCCGGGAACCCTGAATGGCTGGTACTGAGGAGCCATTCAGGGCTCCCACCGGGATTTTCATATAGAACCGCTGCGGTGGGGAAAGATATATATAGAATCCCTGGGGGGATATGTAGAATCCCTGGGGGGGGATATGTCTGATCTCCCGCAGCACTTCTATATATCTTGCCCCCTGCTGCACTATATAAGGCTTGTTCCCCACAGTGCATTTATATAGGTATTGTCCCCCACAGCGCAATCATATGCCCCTGCAGCACATGTGTGTATATATATATTTTCCCCCCGCAGTTCTATCATATGCCCTGGCAGTGCTATGAATGAAAAATATTCTAACAGCAGCGCATCTGGCAAGGAAGCCGGCCGGCCTGATGGGCTGCTGATAGAATACTTGTCATTCATAGCGCTGCAGGGGTCAGACATATATCCATATGTTTGGCCCCCACAGCGCTTCTATAATCATATGCCTCTGCAGCACTCTTAATGAAAAGTATTCTATCAGCAGTGTATCCGGCTGGCCGGCTTCCTGGCCAGATGCGCTGCTGTTTTCATACTTTTGAATACTTTTCATTCATAGTGCTGCGGAGGCATATGATTATAGAAGCGCTGTGGGGGCCAGACATACAGCATTATCTGGCCCCAACAGTGCTTCTATGTACATATGCCACCGCAGCGCTATTAAAGACAAGTATTCTTTTAGCAGCGCATTGGGCCGGACGGCTTCCCAGCCCAATGCGCTGCTAATAGAATACTCTTCATTCATAGAGCTGCCAAGGGGTTATGATAGCGCTGCAGGGGGAAAATATATATACACATATGTATGCTGCGGGGGACAATACCTATATAAATGCGCTGTGGGGGGCATATGATTGCGTTGCAGGGGACAATACCTATATAAATGCGCTGCGGGGGGGCAAGACTTATATAGCACAGCAGGGCCAACATATAAAGAAGCGCTGTGGGGGCCAGACATATACCACACCCCCCACCCTGCCACCCCCAGAGATTATATATATCTTTCCCCACTGTAGCCCTTCTTTTTGAAAACCCTGCTGGGAGCCTTGAATGGCTCCTCAGTACCAGCCATTCAGGGCTCCCGGTGGGGAATTTAAAAATTAAAATAAAAGTACACTGTACATCGCTGTGGAGGAGCATGCCGCCCGCTCCCCTGCTTAATAACTTCTGATCGGATCGGGTTTCAGAAGTGAGACCCAGTGCGATCAATCCCTCAGCCCTGTACTACTGCCTCCAACATGGTACAGACTCTGTTCCATAATGGGGGTAGTAGTACAAGCACTAATGTAGTCT
The DNA here is from genome assembly GCF_029499605.1 of Hyla sarda. Taxonomy (NCBI): domain Eukaryota; kingdom Metazoa; phylum Chordata; class Amphibia; order Anura; family Hylidae; genus Hyla; species Hyla sarda. Next base: position 247,011,642 of record NC_079190.1, on the reverse strand, counting down.
GAATTTACAGAGACAGATGGCTGTGTAAATGAAGCCTTTCAAAATGTTACATTGTACAACTTTTAAAAATTATTTTTGACCCATATATCTTAATCTGTTCTGTGTGTTTGCTTCTCACTTTCCTATCTTTCAATCGATGTTTCTGTAATCATCTTGACAATACTGCCTGTCAGGGCAGAATACATTTTGTGTGACAGATTTAAACCCGTGCGACACAAAAAAAAACAGAGATGGGCAACAGATTAGTATATCAGGGGGAAAAAAACTGAGTAAAAAGAATAACACTTCACATTAAACACTCGGGTTTTAGTAAATCAGGTCCATTGAGTTTTATATAGATATAGATGTCTCTTGGAATGCTTTTCTGTCCTATACACTTTGTTTATATATAATATGATCAATATGTAGTTGTCTTCTCTTTGTTATTATGTTGCTGTGTTTATATTCTCATAGCTTGTATTTCTTCTCATGTCCTGATGGTGGCAGAGTGATCCACTTATTTGTTTATTCTAGAACTGTATAAACATTGCAATGAGTTTTTATGAAAAATTTCTCTTGTTTTTTTTATCTACCACATTTTATCACTTCTTTAAGGCTGGTCCGTATAAAAGCTGCTAATAAGCGCTTGTATGCTATATAGGGATAATTTATATTTGCCTGTTTTACCCCATTTATTGAATACAAAGCCAGGATTAGATCTAAAAAGAGGAGAAGTCTTTTTTTTCCTTTATAAGTGGCTTCTATTCATGATCTGTTCCTGGCTTTGTATTCAATTATTGCAATTAGTGTTGCTCGCGGATATTCGCAATGTAAATTTTACTCGCGAATATAGCACTATATATTCGCAATTACGAATATTCGTTTTTTTATTTTTTATTAGTTTTTTCACAGTACACATCCCAGTGATCACCCCTCTCTGCTTCCAGTTTGTTTGGTGTAAAGAAGGCTCTAATACTACTGTGTGAGACTGACGTGCAAATTTTCGCATATGCGAAAATAAAACGCGAATATTACAAATATACAAATTTTGCGAATATAGGACGAATATTCGTCCATACATTTGTGAAATATCGCAAATTCGAATATGGCCTATGCCGCTCAACACTAATTGCAATTAAAAACCTAAATGTGTAAACACAACCTTAGCAAGACTGACATTAAGCACAAAAACCTCAGACAATATACAGTAGCAGTAGTTCTAACCTTGAGACACAAGTATTATGCACCCCTTAACAACCACGAACGTAAATGTACATCCTGGTGCGGAGGTACTTAGCGCACTGGACGTACATTTACATCCTATGTATGACCGTGAGCCTTGGAGCGGTGTTCATGTTATACACTGCCGATCACGACTGCTATCAGCAGTCGGGGACCTGCCGGTAATGGCAGACATCTGCGAATGCGCAGATGTCTGCCATTAACCCCTCAGATGCTGTGATCAATACAGATCACGGCATCTGCGGCAATGTGCATGTTAAAATAAATGATCAAATCACACGCATCGCTGCTGTGGGGATCCGATCATCTATAATGGTGGCCGGAGGTCCCGCACCTGCCTCAGGCCATCTCCTCTGGTCTTCTGCTCTGGTCTGAGATTGAGCAGACCAGAGCAGAAGATGACCGATAATACTGATCAGTGCTATGTCTTATGCATAGCACTGAACAGTATTAGCAATTGATAACCTACAAAATTAGCCCAAAGATATAGTCAAAAAATTCCTCTTTATTATTTGTACAAAAACAGGTAGAAAAAACTCCCATAAAATGACCCACCCTTAAAAAAACCCCAACACAAAGCTAAGCAGGATATCACTGGGATATATACAGTAATCGGTAATGCCATATACAGTCTAGCAGTATTGGTTTGGTCAGCACAAAAAACCACAATAACTTAAATCAACACAATACCTAATTGTGACATGCTGACGGCTTCCCAGTGATGATCCTGCAACCTCGACACGTGTTTCGGATGATTCCTTTCTCAAGAGGCGCCTCTTGAGAAAGGAATCATCCGAAACACGTGTCGAGGTTGCAGGATCATCACTGGGAAGCCGTCAGCATGTCACAATTAGGTATTGTGTTGATTTAAGTTATTGTGGTTTTTTGTGCTGACCAAACCAATACTGCTAGACTGTATATGGCATTACCGATTACTGTATATATCCCAGTGATATCCTGCTTAGCTTTGTGTTGGGGTTTTTTTAAGGGTGGGTAATTTTATGGGAGTTTTTTCTACCTGTTTTTGTACAAATAATAAAGAGGAATTTTTTGACTATATCTTTGGGCTAATTTTGTAGGTTATTGATTAAATTATTAGCCGCGTTGGGCTTGTAGGTAACACAAGTATTAGCAATTGTTATGATTCGGCTAACTGGATGTGGATCCACTGTGTCAGTGAGGGATTGGCGTGGACCGTGTCGGTGGACCGGTTCTAGGGTTGCTACTGGTATTCACCAGAGCCCGCCGCAAAGCGGGATGGTCCTGCTGCGGCGGTAGCAACCAGGTCGTATCCACCGGCAACGGCTCAACCTCGCTGACTGCTGGGAAGGCGTGGGACAGAAGGACTAGACAGAGGTAAGGTCAGACGTAGCAGAAGGTCGGGGCAGGCGGCAAGGTACATAGTCAATGAGGATAGCAGGAGATCTGGAACACAGGCTTTGGACAACACTAAACGCTTTCTCTGGCACAACGCAACAAGATCCGGCAAGGAAGGAAAGGGGAAGTGAGGTTATATGGACAGGGAGCAGGTGGAAGCTAATTGAACTGATTGGGCCAGGCATCAATCACTGGTGCACTGGCCCTTTAAATCTTAGAGAGCTGGCGCGCGCGTGCCCTAGAGAGCGGAGCCGTGCGCGCCAGAACGTGACAGCTGGGGACCGGGACGGGTAAGTGGCTTGGGATGCGATTCGCGAGCGGGCACGTCCCGCTATGCGAATCGCATCCCCATCGTGAATGTCAGTGCAGCGCTCCCGGTCAGCGGGTCTGACCGGGGCGCTGCAGAGAGGAGAACGCCGCGAGCGCTCCAGGGAGGAGCAGTGACCCGGAGTGCTCGGCGTAACAGCAATCAACTGATTGCTAATACTATGGGGACATAAAAAGTGTATAATCGCCCCCTCCCCCAATACAAATGAAAATTGTCCCTTTTTTCTATTTTACCCCAAAAAGCGTAAACATTTAAAAAAAATACATATATTTGGTATCGCCGTGTGCCAAAATGTCTGAACTATCAAAATATATTTTTTGGTAAATTTTTTGGTAAATTGAGAGGTTTCATTACAAAGTATAATTGGTCACGCAAAAAAACAAGCCCTTATATGGGTCTGTAGATGGAAATATAAAAGAGTTATGGATTTTAGAAGGCGGGGAGGAAAAAACTAAAATGCAAAAATAAAATTGGCCTGGTCCTTAAGGTGAAAATGGGCTTGGTCCTTAAGGGGTTAATCTTTGGAGGGGCCTTGTGTTGGTCAAGGTGTACAACCATTTTTGACAAATTTTGGTACATGTGATTAAAATGTGCACTGTTATTTTATAATGTAGATTATAACATTACTGTACATGTATATTTGTAATACATTGGTTAAAAAAGTTATATATTTTGGGTGAAATAATTCTGTCTTCGTGCAGCTATTGCATGTGTGTACTGTGCAGAGACAAAAATTGTGATTTAACCATTTCCCTAATAAAAGTCCAAATCACCCCTCTTTTCCCATTTAGAAAAAAAAAACGTATAAATAAAAATAAACATATGTGGTATCACCGCGTGCATAAATGTCCGAACTATAAAAAAATATTGTTAATTAAACCCCACGATCAATGGCGTACGCGCAAAAAAATTCCAAAGTCCAAAATAGCGTATTTTTGGTCACTTTTTATATCATGAAAAAATTTTAAAGAAGCTATCAAAAAGTCTGATTAATACAAAAATGGTATCGATAAAAACTTCAGATCACGTCGCAAAAATGAGCCCTCATACTGCTCCATACGCAGAAAAATAAAAAATAAAGGTATAGGGGTCAGAAAATGACAATTTTAAACGTATACATTTTCCTGCATGTAGTTAGGATTTTTCCAGAAGTATGACAAAATCAAACCTATATAAGTAGGGTATCATTTTAATCGTATGGACCTACAGAATAAAGATAAGGTGTTATTTTTAATGAAAAATGTACTGCGTAGAAACGGAGGCCCACAAAAGTTACAAAATGGCGTTTTTTCTTCAATTTCGTCCCTCAATGATTTTTTTCCGTTTCGCCATAGATTTTTTGGTAAAATGATTGATGTCACTGCAAATTAGAATTAGTGGCGCAAACAATAAGCCATCATATGGATTTTTAGGTGCAAAATTGAAAGGGTCATGATTTTTAAAAGGTGAGAAGGGAAAACCAAAAGTGCGAAAACGGAAAAACCCCTGGTTCTTAAAGGGGTACTCTGCCCCAGACATCTTATGCCCCAGACTTTGCCCCAGACATAATATGTCAGATCGCCGCGGTCCTGCTGCTGGGGAGCCCCGGGATCCCCGCTGCGGCACCGTGCTATCATTACAGCACAGAGCGAGTTCGCTCTGTGCGTAATGACTGGCAATACAGGGGCCGGAGCATCATTACTTCACGGCTCCGCCTCTCGTGCCATCACGGCACCCCCCCCCTCAATACATGTCTATGGGAGGGGGCGTGGCGGTCGTCACGCCCCCTGTCATAGACTTGCATTAAAAGGGTATTCCAGGACAAAACTTTTTTTTATATATCAACTGGTTCCAGAAAGTTAAACAGATTTGTAAATTACTTCTATTAAAAAATCTTAATCCTTTCAATACTTATGAGCTTCTGAAGTTAAGGTTGTTCTTTTCTGTCTAAGTAATCTCTGATGACACGTGTCTCGGGAAACGACCAGTTTAGAAGCAAATTCCCATAGCAAACCTCTTCTAAACTGGGCGGTTCCCGAGACATGTGTCATCAGAGATTACTTAGACAGAAAAGAACAACCTAAACTTCAGAAGCTCATAAGTACTGAAAGGATTAAGATTTTTTAATAGAAGTAATTTACAAATCTGTTTAACTTTCTGGAGCCAGTTGATATATATATATATATATATATATATTTAAAAAAATATTTTTCCTGGATAACCCCTTTAAGGGGACGGGTCGTGATGTCACGAGGGGCGGAGCCATGACGTCACGCTGCTCCGTCCCCTGTATCGCCTGTCATTACGCACAGACCGAACTCGCTCTGTGCTGTAATAATAGCGGGGTGCCGCAGCGGATATCCCAGGGGTCCCCAGTAGCGGGACCGCGGCGATCTGACATCTTTGGATAGGGCATATGATGTCTGGGGCGGAGTACCCCTTTAAGGGGTTAAGGAAGTTAAATATGTAGAACAGAGTGAGTTACATCACAAATATAATGTCACATGCACTATTTGGGCCATCTTCATAGCTGCTAGATACAGTATTCCCATAGTACATTAAAATTAAGTTGACATAAGTTAAGTGAACACAAACAAGTCCTGTAGCAGCATCAGACTTGTCCATGAGTCTTGGTCAAGAGATGAGTCATGGACAAAGCTGCATGAGCAGACACACCAATCACCTTCCCCCACCACAAGGAAGGGATACGCCCCCTTTCCCTGAGAGGATTTCTAACACTGTGAGCTAATGAAAAAAGGTATTTTTATAATAAATATAGGTGATAGAGGCATAAAAATTAGATGTACATTGACAGAATTAGGTACTGAGTAACATATTTATTTTTTGTGTGTGATCTGACAGGTATACTTGGATCTTTCAGAGACTGGTGTCAATTTAGATTAAAACAATGTTTTTCATGGACCCAAGTTTAAATTGAGGCTAAAACATTAATGTTTAGCATATAAAGGTTATAATATTCTGGTTAACCCCTTTCCAACCCATGACGTACCGGTATGTCATGGGTGGGTTAGGGGAATATGTTGAGGGCCCGCACGTTGGGTCAGCGCAATAACTGTCAGATACCCGCTGCTATCAGTAGCTGACATCCACCAGCAATAACAGACATCAAAGCTGGCTCCAATGTCTGTTATTTAACTGGTGAAATGCTGTGATCAATAGCAATGACAGCATTTAAACATTAAATTCTGGTAATCCCTGGCACCTAGGGTACCCATTGGCAGCTTCACAATGTAATCGCAGGCTGACAACAGGTTGTTGGGGAAGCCTGGGGCCTTACCTTGTCCTAGGTCTCATTGGCGGTATGGAGCACCCGCAGGGCCCCCCCCCCCCCCCCCCGTCACATTAGGGACATCCCTGTGTCCCAAAAAATCTTTTCAGGACACAAGGATGTCCCGGCAGTTATCTCTCTGCGGCGGCCCCCGCGTTAACTTTAAAAACGCAGGGGCCGCTGGGAGGTAGCGCACGCAGGGAGGTCACTGACATCCTGTGCGTGCGCCCATAGATGAAAGCAGAGCGGATGGAGCATCGAGGAGGACGCGCGCATGGTAAGTTACCAGCGGCACATCATCTTCAGTGTTCCGACCTCCGCTTCCCGGGGTCCCCGGACCGGAGGGGCGGTGGTCGGAACACTGAAGTGGGGACGTAAACAGGCATACAGCCTCCTGTGATACACTGTATATGGCTGGAGACTGTATGTCTGTGGAGGAACTGCACTGCACCTAATGTGGGGGAACTATGCTGCACCTAATGTGGGGAACTATACTGCACTTAATGTGGGGAACTATACTGCACCTAATGTGGGGGAACTGTACTGCACCTAATGTGGGGAACTATACTGCACCTAATGTGGGGAAACTATACTGCACCTAATGTGGGGAACTGTACTGCACCTAATGTGGGGAACTATATTGCACCTAATGTGGGAAACTGTACTGCACCTAATGTGGGAACCTATACTGCACCTAATGTGGGGGAACTGTACTGCACCTAATGTGGGGGAACTGTACTGCACCTAATGTGGGGGAACTGTCGGGGGGGGGGGGCATCATAATGAAGTGCTCAGTCTTCCAGGCAGACTTAATCTGGCCCTGGCCTTAGGTAGCCCCTAGCAATTGAGAGCTGATAACATAGTTCAATGTAATACAACAGCATTACATAGATTTATGTAACCCATCTACTGATGGCTTATTATAGGCAAAAAAAAGTTTAAAAAAAAGTTAAAATAAACATATTTGGTATAGCTGCATGCATAATTGTCCAAACTATTAAATTATGATGTTCCTAATACGGCACAGTGAATGGCGTAAACCAAAAAAAAAATTCAAACAGAAAAATTGATGATATTTGGTCATATCTTGTCCCAGAAAAAAACTTTATAAAAAGTGATCAAACATGTAAATATACGCAAAAGTTGTAGCTTTAAAAACTAAAGCTCATAGCACAAAAAAATATGTCCTAATATAGCTCCAGAGGTGGAAAAATAAAAAAGTTAAAGGGGTCAAACATAGTCTTGAACAATCTTTTTTTTTCCAAGTTTTCTATTTTTTCTTTTAACCAAAAAACTAAACAAAAATGATCCAAGTTTGGTATCATTGGAATTGTACTGACCCATAGAATAAAGTTAGCATGTCAGATTTACCATACTGTGTACTCTTTTCCGTAATACATAATAAAATAGGGTACACCAATGATAATAAAATAAAGAAGGCCAATGAAAAGTAAAACTTGTCTCACAAGAAATATACCCTAATACAACTTTGCTAATGGAAAATAAAAAAGTTAAGGGTCTTAGAATGTGAGGAAGAAACAAATGTGAGCAAAAAAAAAACAGCTGGGTCATGAATGGTTTAAAGGGGTCCTGATAAGTCATGGTTCAGGCATCATGAAAGTAGTGAACAGTTTCCTCTAGGGCTAAAGGGCTCTAGGTCTTCCCCAGGTAATTTTAGACAAGGGCTCTTAAGGGTCTACATACAGGAATACATAGGGGATGATAGTATTATCCAGCATGGTTACTAAAAACAGAAGCTGTTAAATCAACCTAATTTGCTTTTAAGAAGATGTGAGCAGAGGCCTAGACAGAGTGGTGGCTGTGGATAAAGTGTTTTTGAATATTTACAAAGGTAATTTACACTGTCCCTCATAGACGTCTAATAGGTCAATTAAGATCTTTAGGTTTAGAAATTTGCAAAGCAGCTCATCACATCACCTTCACAGGTAGCATTACATTTGTAACTGGATTGAAAACTGACCTAAGGGCCCAGAGACTGGTGGTCAATGATTCGTACTCTGATTGGTCCCCGGTTATTAGTGGTGTACCCCAAGATTCAGTACTGGGCCCGCTGTTGTTTAATTTATTTATCAATGATATAGAGGATGGTATTAACAGCTCTGTTTCTATCTTTGCAGATGACACCAAGCTTTGTAGCACAGTACAGTCTATAGAGGATGTGCATAAGTTACAAGATGACTTGGATAGACTAAGTGTCTGGGCATCCACTTGGCAAATGAGGTTCAATGTGGATAAATGTAAAGTTATGCATCTGGGTACTAAGAACATGCATGCATCGTATGTCTTAGGGGGGATTAAACTGGCAGAGTCACTGGTAGAGAAGGATCTGGGTGTACTTGTAGATCACAGACTGCAGAATAGCATGCAATGTCAGGCTGCTGCTTCCAAAGCCAGCAGGATATTGTCATGTATCAAAAGAGGCATGGACTCAAGGGACAGGGACATAATACTCCCCCTTTATAAAGCATTGGTACGGCCTCACCTGGAATACGCTGTTCAGTTTTGGGCATCGGTTCATAAAAGGGATGTGGTGGAGTTGAAGAAGGTGCAGAGACGCGCGACTAAACTAATAAGAACAATTTAGCTATGAGGAAAGATTTAAAAAATTAAGCTATTTAGTCTTCAGAAAAGAAGTTTAAGGGGGATATGAACAACTTATTTTAGTATAAAAATGGCCCATACAAAATAAAAAGAGAAAAACTGTTCCAGGTTAAAAAAAAAAAAAACTCAAAAGACATGGGGGTACTTCCTCCTGGGGTGACAATCCTTCTTAACCAGAAGAACTGTGAATCTATGGAACAGTCTACCTTAGGAACTGGTCACAGCAGGAACAGTTGAGGGCTTCAAAATACAGTTAGATACATTCCAAGAACAAAATAACATTAAAGGGGTACTCCAGCGCTAAGACATCTTATCCCCTATTCAAAGCATAGTGTATAAGATGCCTGATCGCGGGGGTCCCACCACTGGGGACCCCGTGATCTTGCACGCAGCACCCCGTTACAATCAGTCCCCGGAGCACGTTCGCTCCGGGTCTGATTACTGGCGATCACAGGGGCCCCCTCCCATAGGCTTACATTGAGGGGGCGGAGTGTGACATCACACGGGGTCGGAGCAGTGACGTCACAATGCTCCGGCCCCCGTGATCGCCAGTAATCCGACCCGGAGAGAACGTGCTCCGGGAACTGATTTTAACGGGGTACTGCGTGCATGATCACGGGGGTCCCCAGTGGCGGGACCCCCGCGATCAGGCATCTTATCCCCTATCCTTTGGATAAGATGTCTTAGCGCCGGAGTACCCCTTTAATGCTTATGCAGAAATATAGAATCCCCTTCATTCACCCATGATCTTTTAATTACCTCCTTGGTTAAACTTGATGGATAAATGTATTTTTCTTAACTGTCCTAATGGTTAAAAACAGTAACTATATGGTATAGTCTGATGGAACAATTATTATTGTCAGTTACTTATGACATCTGACTAGGAATTATTTGTATGCCTCTCTATCATAGTTCCATAGCAGCCCTGTCACATGCAGAAAAGAGCCCTAATATGGTCTTGTGCTTGAGCCTTTTTAAATATAGGATGTTATGTCTTAACATTTGAATTGTCATTAAATCCATCTCTAATGTGACTTTCACTGGCTCTAGTAACTCAAACCCCATTCCTTGTGTTGTTTTTTTTATTTTTTACCCCATTTCTTGACAAGTGAAGAGCAAACACACTTAAATATTCCTTCAGTCTGTTTGCATTGGAGAAAGCCAATTGAATCTTGTAGCTGCGGGGCAGCACTTTAATTAAAGCAGAATTCAGAAATGAGAGCGGGTGCAGGGCTCCATTTACTGTGAAAGGAAGAATTTCCAGGGGCCTGACAGAGAAGTGGGCGGCTGTCTGACTGAACAAAGAGAAAGAATCTAGCACTAGAAACTGACACATCTTTTAAAAAGTCCATTTCTACACATGTTGAACAGGACGAGAGTAATGGGTGACATCCTGAATATGATGGTGGACATATTAGTATCTCTTCTCACAGAGATCAGCTGTGGCTCTGCAGTTATATTATTAAAGAGTTTTTTTTTTTTCATTCTTTGAGCCCATGATGCAAAGTCAAAATATTGGTTAGTATGCGTCTATTATTTCCGTGCGCCACTTTGTCCTGTTCTCATGCACACCCAGAAGTGCTGTACCGCAAGTCTTTTTATTTTACTGGTGTCTCTGAACTTTCCCAGCATTTCATGTGATCATAGAAAATATGTCATAAGTCACATGGTCTCCAGGGAACAGTGGCTATGCTGCATTGGGTGGGTGTATAACATGGTGGAAGGGATTACTGAAGTAATGCCATCCACCCACCCACTACAGCATAGCATTCTCTGAGCATTTATTTCCGTTTTGTTGCCTTCAGGACACAAATATTGAGGAATAGCATATTCAAATGTTACTTTCATTAGACCAGCTAAAAAGTAATTTGGACCAAAACATATAAAGATACTAAATGCAAATGAATGTGGTCAGGGCAGGTGGTGGAGGCAATGTTGGCAGGGCAATTGGCGGGCAGTCAGATGCTAAGATTGCCCTATAAGACTAACCCTAGACCACCCTTCTTGGCAAGTGTTGTTTCATCCTAAGAAGGGTGGCCCCACACAGGAACCTGACCCTTATGCACCCTATTTCACCCTATATGTCCTCCCTAAGCGTTTTTTTTCTGGCTGTAACGACAGAGTCTTCAGGGGAATAGTCAGGGATATTAAATGGACAACAGTATAGCATATACAAAACATAAATAAATGCAATGGTGAAACATAGTGTATGGTACAAACATTAGCAACTAAGCATGAGTATATATATGCCCAGTATCAAAAAGGGCAGTATAAATGTCACTGTCCGATTAATAACAGGTGTTGTCTCTCCTTATGGCTGCAGAGCATTAAACACAATATACCTTAAATCAAGATAATAGTAACAAAGGCAAACTTTAAAAAGGCAACTATGCTAAGGCACAAATATTATATCATGGAAAGTCCCATTGTGGTACTCACGGTACCCAGATGTGGGGCTTAATAACCACGGACCTAGCAGGAGAACCTATAACAGAAGCAGCATAGTATAAATGGGACATGTACAACCCTAATAAACAGAGTACCCGTATAATCATTAGCCGAAAGATTACCTTAATGCCGTAGTCCCAGTGTGCTGTAGAGCACAGTAGTGCTCACAGGAGGAGAGATCTCCATTCGCCCTGCTCAATGGTAGCGGGCAGAGCGGTGAATGCTCGGAGACCCGCTCCAAATTAAACATGTTCCGGCATGTGACGTCACATCCGGGTAGTAGGTCAAATGCCGTGCGCTGCGCTACCCCACCTTAGATGGCCGCAGCTAACTCTAATGGGCTGTCCCGCCCTATGGGAGTGTCTGAGCTACATCAGTTAACCCTATAGTGACAGTAGGATTGCATAGCAACAGGGATTAATTGCAAGTATAACAATACTGAAGGATTGATTGCGGTACTGGTTCTGCACGGAGTGCAAGTCAGGGAAATGAAGAATAAGTAATGTAGGGGAATAAGTAAAGTGCAGGGGAATAAGTAAATGTAGGGAATAAGTAAAGTAATGTAGAAGGGGATGGCCCTAAAAATGGGGAAAAGCTGAATATGTATAACAATGGTGTAGTGAGATCAAACCTGCAGAATGATTACCGTGAATGTATGTGTGGTGACCCACGGTGTATGGCGGGACCATGGGATGTAGCAGTGTAGGTGGTGGGGCCAGATGGTATTGGGGCAAGACATTGTTAAGCCCTAGTGTTCGTGACGCCAGGATGTGGTTGTATGGTATAGGACCCTGCCGACAACCAACCCAGAAATGGCATATATTAAATGAGAGTCCAAAGCAGGTTTTGATGCAACTGGAACTTTACTGAAGAAGGCAGTATAACATTTCTTACAGATAGCCAACTTCCACAGAGGTGACCGGGACATAGGGAACCTCTCAGGGTTGCTTGGACTTGTAGTGATAATAATGATGATGCAGGCCACTGTGCTACTGTTATGACTTTGGTAGGGACAGTAGAGACTTGACTTGTAGACATAGATGAGACTTACAGATTAGATGTGGCTGTGGACTTGTAGGCTTTGGCCTAGCTGTACTGGATGGAACTTGTACAGGACTTCTGCTTGCTTTAATGTCCAGGAAGTGAAGAGCAGGAACCAAGAGAAGCCAGGAACTAAAGAGAGCTTGCCAAGAAGGGTGGTCTAGGGCTAGTCTTATAGGGCAAGCTTAGCATCTGACTGCCCGCCATTTGCCCTACCAACATTGGCTCCACCACCTGCCCTGAACACATTCATTGGCATTTAGTATCTTTTACTTATCACTATCATCACATTTGATTTTTCTACATTGGGTTAAATATATTCACTTAAATGTATTCACATGTTTTGGACTTTTAGCTGGTCTAATAAAAGTTACATTTTAACATGCTATTTCTCAATATTTGTGTCCTGATGTTGATGCGAGGAACTCTATTTTGACTTGGGTACAGCATGCCTATTACTAACTGCTGACCCTATTATCGTTTTGTTGCCTTTGCAAAATATATGTTGAAGATCAGTGGCAATTTTTCTCAAGATTTTTATATCAGGCTTCTTTGTAGCAAAAAAATATATCTTCCATGCTACACTTCTCCCATATGGAATCACAAGGGCAAGCATGTATGTTACTTCTAACATGTTAAACCACAATAAATACACATTATATTGATACAAATATTATAGCCACCTGTAGAATTCATGAAACAATTCACGCAAAGAAAATCAATAGATCCATTCACATATCATTCTCAATATTCACGTTCCAGACTTACATTATATATAAATATAATATATATACATAAAGTAGTAGTAGTATGGGAACCCTGCTGTTATCACCATTTGTATTGCTTTTAGCTCGGTTTATCTTTGCATCAATGAACTGTAGAAGAATTATATAGGAATGTTTTTGCAGTAATAACAGTTGTTACATTCAGTTCTCCCTGTTTAAATAGGGTCTTAGCCGTAGATGATGGGCTTCTTCATGTAATTTCAGATGAAAAGCTATTCCATGCAAGACAGCTGATTGGTTCATGATGCATTGATACTTTTATTATTTCTAACATAGATGTGGTATCTAGCGTCTAGGAAATGTATTGAGACCAGGAGAAACTCAGGTGTTTTTACACATTACTATCTTTCCTTCTCTGTCTCAGGCTTGCTCAGATGAGAATTAACAAATTATTTAAGCAATCTAATGATTGCTTATAAAAGTCCCCCTAAGAGAAAAAAAAAACATCCCCATTTCCTATTTTTCAAAAAAAAAAAAAAAAAAAAAATTTAAATAAGACATATTTGGTATTGGTGCATGCGAAATTGTCTGACCTTTTAAAATATAATATTATTGATGCGGTACAGTTAACAGCGCAAATTAAATCCCCCAAAATTAGTAAAATATTTCTCATTTTCCCCCAGAAATAATAGTTGCTTTTTTTGTTTTTCCATGCATTTAATGGTAAAACGAAAGGTGTCCTTACAAAGTACAGTTGGTCCTGCCCTCATGTAGCCCTATGGATACAAAAAATAAAAGAGTTATGTCTCTTAGAAGGAAAAAAGAAAAAAAAGTTAAACAGATTTGTAAATTACTTCTATAAAAAAAATCTTAATCCTTCCAGTACTTATTAGTGACTGCATACCAAGGAAATTCTTTTCTTTTTGTATTTCTTATCTGTCTGTCCACAGTGCTCTCTGTTGACACGTCTATCAACTTTTTGGAACTGTCCAGAGCAGGAGAAAATCCCCATAGCAAACATATGCTGCTCTGGACAGTTCCTAAAATGGACAGAGAGCACTGTGGACAAACAAAAAAGAAATCCAAAAAGAAAGAAATTTCCTCTATAGTATACAGCAGCTAATAAGTACTGGAAGGATTAAGATTTTTTGAATAGAAGTAATTTACAAATCTTTTTAACTTTTTGGCACAAGTTGATTAAAAAAAATAATAATAATGTTTTCCACCGGAGTACCCCTTTAATGGGATCAAACCTGTTCATTTTGGAATTTTAGGTCAATTAACAAACAGACTGTTTACAAAGGATATTAAACTAAACCAGACTAATCTAATCAGTTAAAGATCAAAATATAATTTTTTACATTTAGATTGTGTTGCTGTAAATATAAAAAAATATAAAAGCAATGCACATTTTTACTGTCACGCCCCCTCCCATAGACTTGCATAGGGGCAGGGGGTGACATCACACGGGGGCGGAGTCGTGACGTCACCGGCGGCAGGACCCCCGCACTGAGACATCTTATCCCCTATCCTTTGGATAGGGGATAAGATGTCTCAGGGCCGGAGTACCCCTTTAAAGGCTCTTTCAAACAAAAAAATATATTTTTATATATCCTATTAGGTAATTCTAAGTTAATTAAAGGGAAAGCGGTCAGATGGTCATTTCTTAGCCGGATCGGAGAATAGTTTCTGGAGGACTTGTCTTGTCATGCTCTGTGTTGGCACTGCAGGAAAACTGAACACTTGCTGCAAGGTTTTCCCACTGATGTTGGGGTCTTATTTGCAAACATTTTATGATCAGCTTATTGTCAGCACAGCCTTCTTAACAGTCTTCCATTTTCTAGGTTGTCCAAAGCAAAGAACCCCCCCCCCCCCAATTGCAATCTGCAGACATATTTCTCCACATCATTGCAAAGTTGAGTTTTGTTTGCTAGTTAATGTGAGCTTTTACAGTATAGTACTAGAAGTTATTAACTATGGCATATACACTTATCAGCCCCAAAACCACACACAACCACCAACCGATTAGTGTATAGGCCCCTCTTTTGACACTAAAGTAGCTTTAATCAGTTAAGGAATTAACTTTACCAAAATTCTAAAGGAATCCTGTAGAATCAGATACCAAGGCATTAGCAGCAGATCCTGTAAGAAACATGGTGCAACACACTGGGCCTCATTTACTAAACTGAAACCAACCAGTTTTTGTCTGGTTATTTTGGCACAGAGTGTCTGAGACATGTCTGCGCCAGTCTGTGCCAGCCTGCGCCAGTGTGCAACTGGAAAATCCAACAAACCCGACATTGTACTGTGAAAAGCCGAAAAAGGGGCATGGTCTGTTGCAAAGGGGGTGTGGTCTGTCACAAATGGGGCATGTCCAGCCTGAAAAGGGGCGTGGTTTCACAGCCCGACCGATTTACTATTGAATTCACAGAAAATCCTTTGGGTAAATGGCTGGAAATATCGACCTAGAAAAAGCTGGTCAGAAAATGTTCCTGACTTTTCCCAATAGTGAATAGAGAGGAATCCTGTGAGTCTGAAACAACTTTTCCCACTAGTAAAAACCCGAAACTCTTAGTAAATGAGGCCCACTGTGTGTTCTGTTTTGCCATTTTGGGGAGGCTCTGATCCAGTCATCTAGCTTTTATCATTTGTTCTTGTGTAGGTCCTTTTGCTTGCCCATTATTTCTGCTTCCAACACATCTACTTCAACTACACTTACTCTTCAATTACTGCCCTATATATTTAACCCTTGACAGATACCATTGGAACAAGACAATTATTGTTAGTAACTTCCTATATCAGTTCTGTTAATATTATGGCTGATAGAGTTTTGAGATTATGAAGGGAATTAGATCTTGAGTTTAAGTTTCTTTTCCTTGATGTGTTGGTTTTATCCTTTTTGAGCTGTTATTTCTAATCCTGTCAATCACAAACCATGATTTATGACCCCATATGTAGAATTCTGATCACTGTGTGAGATATGTACATCATCCCCAGTAGTACTATGTGAATGGTGTAAAACGTCACCTTATCAGCATTTTGCCAGTTGCCACATAAGACAAATGAGGCAGAAATACAGATCAGGAAAACTGTAATGCCCTATAAATAGATCTCTCTGTCGGAGCAATACAACATCTTCACTTAGTTCAAAATGCTGAAGTTAGGTTAATAACCAAACAACCTTGACATGCTCCAACATCAGTCTTTAACATCAGCTGTACTACTACTGTACTACTCTCTGAGACTTATTTTCTAGACATATCTGGAGACACAACTGTTTAATCTGACATTTAGGAAAAAATAAGGCACTCGTGCATTACACAGACATTAGAAAAACTGATCTTTGACTACAACTTCAAAAGAGTTTAATTGAGAAGATATTGTAGCTGGTTTCCCAGTAAAAGTTAATATAGACAATTGAAGGGGTATTCCAGGAAAAAAACTATTTTTTTTGTATATGAACTGGCTCCAGAAAGTTAAACAGATTTGTAAATTACTTCAATTTAAAAAATCTTAATCCTTCCAATAATTATCAGCTGCTGAAGTTGAGTTATTCTTTACTGTCTGGTAACCGTGCTCTCTGCTGACATCTCTGCTTGTCTCGGGAACTGCACAGAGTAGAAGAGGTTTGCTACAGGGATTTGCTTCTACTCTGGACAGTTCCCGAGACAGGTGTCATTAGAGAGCTCTTAGAAAAAGAACAACTCAACTTCAGCAGCTCATAAGTACTGAAATTATTAAGATTTTTTATTAGAAGAAATTTACAAATTTGTTTAACTTTCTGGAGCCAGGTGATATATATATATATATATAAGTTTTTTCCTGGATAACCCCTTTAAGACTAAAAAAGTTAGAGCGGACCTATGGCCAAACCAGAAAAATAAGATTGCATTATCATAGCATAGTCTAGGGTGTCTAGTCACACATCTTTTTACAGTTTCTCGATATGCCCTCCCATTCCTGAGATGTGAGGATTTGTCTGACATTTCAGGGAATTAGTCAGATGGGTGTGATGGGTTATCCAGGAATAAAAAATAAAAAAAACAGGCCTAATTTCTTTCAAACACCTGCCTGCTCCCTGTCTGTCTCCACTTTGGGTGTGGTATTACAACTTGGCTCCATTCACTTCAATGGAACTGAGCTGCAGAACCAAATCCAACCTGGAGACAGACATGGAACGGTCTCTGTTTTTCAATTTCTGGATAATCCTTTTAATTTTAAGTAGGGATGTTACACTATATTGACATGCTGGCACATAGTATAGGCTATGAAATAGTTTGATAAAAGTTCTGGAAATGAAAGCTCATAACTTTCCTCAGTCATTGTATCACAACAATGTAACAATCTCTGTAGCGAGAGCGGTGTGCTTAGATCTGTCTCCCAGTGTTTTATCACCCTCAGTATAGCATTGAAAGTTCAGTAGCGAAGTAGTATTATTCTTTGACTAAAATGGTCTGATTAACATATTATTCTAAAAAATTGTGTGGATATATAAAGGGTTTGTGTGCTTTTTAGTCCAATACCAGCCCAGGGAATTGTGCATGGCTTTACTATTGTTTTTGTCCCTTGTTGTTGTTTTTGCTGTTGTTTAATTACATACAACAAATATGGCTTTCTATGAAAAGAAACATGAAAAGGGACATATGACTTTCTGTCAAAAGGGACATTTGCTTATCTTATCCTGGCCACACACCCTCAATGCAAGTCTATGGGAGGGGGCGTGACGGACATCACGCCCTCTCCAATAGACTTGCATTGAGGGGGTGTGGCCGTGATGTCACGTTCTACCCGACGCTCTAAACGAATGCCAGGTGCAGCAGGCAGATCGTGGGGGTCCCCAGCGGCGGTTCCCCCCCCCCCCCCCCGATCAGACATCTTGATGTCTAGGGGCAGAGTACCCCTTTAATTACCTCTCTTGCACATCCAATTGTGACAGAATTCTTTGTTGACTCGTTTTTCCTATTTTAAAGTTGCCCCTATGTACTGTTTTTCCATGTAACATTTTTAAATGTTGTTCTATTTTCCAAGTAATCTAGAAAAAATGTCTGGTGAAATGGCTATAAGCTTATAACTGGAATTCTTCTGTTCAGTCAGGAGAGAGTCGAGAGATATTATCTTTATATTACTTTTGCTATTTTGTTGTACAGTTCTAGTTTGTTGTCACTTGACTCCATAGTTCCTGTTTTTATTGTTCTGTGTTTATGAGATACTGTGGTCTGAATCAATTAAATCAATCTCTGTTTCTACAATTTTCTTATAACTTACAGTAATCAACACTAATTATTATTTTCTTCAAAATATCAAGTAAAGACAGAACAGTAATAAAGTGAAATTACACCAATTATCCGTCTGTTAAATAGAGTAACTGTCAGTACCTTAGATATAAGGAAGTCTCACCCTGGATGTTATGTTCTTTATTGTGGCAACTGTGCATGAACTCATTTTCAATGTCATTAAAATGTTGTGTTTCCACCCACAGATAGATAAAACAGAAGATAAATCTTTGGAGGAACGTGGGCGAATTCTTATATCCTTAAAATACAGCTCCCAAAAGTCAGGGCTTCTGGTAGGAATTATTAGATGTGCACATCTAGCAGCAATGGACGCAAATGGTTACTCTGATCCCTATGTGAAAACGTAAGTTTAATGTGTGTAAATTATCATTGACAGCAGATACTAATGCATAGTGATGACAGTATTGAGATGGATATTGAGATGGATAGATATTGTCTATGATGCTTACAACATGATTTCTATTGACCTGTATGGTATCAGTAGACTGCGGAAAAGGAAATCTACTACAAGTTTGCTTTGATGTACCAATAAATCTATTACACTAGATGTAGGCAGAAACCCGTCAGATAGTGACTTGTGGGCAGATAGTGACTTTTTCAGTAGTTCCACGGACCACCTACTCGCCTAAAATGTGGTATTTATAGCTATTGCTTAGGGTTATGACCTGTAGTTCATCTTCTGCTTGCTGGTAGAGCATGCTTAGTTGCAGCGTTAAAGGGGTACTTTGGTGTAGAAGCAAATCCCTAAAGCAAACCTCTTCTGCTCTGGACAGTTTCTGAAAACATTTTTCCACTGGAGTAACCCTTTAAGAGTTAGAGGAGGATAAGGCTGACATTGTGTTTCAACACATTCAGCTCTATTTATTAATTTTTTTTGCATTAAATGGACCCAAAACTGGTTGGAGCATAACTGACATCCCTTGGTCCCAATGGATCCCATTGACTTGAATGGGGTCTAAGTGTCCCGTATTTTACTAGAGTTGAGCTTAAAAAAAAAAAATTTACAATTTTTTTCCTCATTTTATTGGAGCCATCAAGCCCTAAACTGAATGCTTGCTGCACTGAACAGCTTTTAGGAAGCATCAGAAAAGGTAATTTTACATGTTAAAGTGGTATTCCAGGAAAAAAACTTTATATATATATATATATATATATATATATATATATATATATATATATATATGAACTGGCTCCTTAAAGTTAAACAGAATTTTTTATTACTTCTATTAAAAAATCTTAATCCTTCCAATAATTATCAGCTGCTGAAGTTGAGTTGCTCTTTTCTGTCTGGCAACAGTGCTCTCTGCTGACATCTCTGCTTGTCTCAGGAACTGCACAGAGCAGAATAGGTTTGCTATGGGGATTTGCTTCTACTCTGGACAGTTCCCAAGACACGTGTCTTCAGGGAGCACTTAAACAGAAAAGAACAACTCAACTTCAGCAGCTCATAAGTACTGAAAGGATTAAGATTTTTTTTTAATAGAAGTAATTTACAAATCTGTTTAACATTCTGGAGCCAGTTGATATATAAAAAAAAGTTTTATCCTGGAATACCCCTTTAAGGCTGCACTATTGCTGCTACTCTGTTGCTTTGTGTGTAACATACCTGCAGCCTTCTCTTAAAATTTTATCTGAACTCTGGAATATTACTTTAAGTGTGTTTACAATTTTCATCTATAACAATCCCAGTAGTGATACAAGGACGAGTGGTACAGTGTTAGAAAACTTTTCATTGTTTTCCCCCAATAATCGTAATAAGTCGTCTTAATTCATTATTCAGTATTTTCAAGATCTCTGCTGTCTATTCGTTTTTAATTCCAGTGGATAGAAAAAAGTCTAGCTCTCTATTGAGTTTCAGCAAGAAAACCTGGAAAATCTGAGTAATTGTTACAAAACATATGCTGTAAAATTCTATCCTTTTTCGTTATTCCGTGACTTATTATCATTATTGGTTAAAACTGCAATCCATTCAGCATCCTTGGGCAGCATTGTAATCTTCATTGCTAACAACGGGTCATCTCTAGTCTCTTTTGAACAATTCTGTAGTACTTGAATGCTGTAAAGTGCTGTCTGTTTAAAAGACACAGTATGTGGCCAGTGAAAACGGATCACTTGACGTTCTAACGCTATTACGGACAACAGAGGAATAATTGTAACCGCTGGTAGTATACTCCTCTTAATCCTAATGACTGAAGTCTTTCCTTAGGGTGACAGAGATAAAGGGGAGTAAAAGTAAAGCAAAGACGACACTAGTTAAAAGAATAATTATTTTGCACGGAGCTTAAATCCCACATTGCACATTCTACTATGTCTGAATGCTTCAATGAACTTAGATGGCAGCTTGTGGCATCGGTCCTAAAACAAGCAGTTTTTATAGAAAATCCTATCTGCGACATTGTCTTCATTTTCCAATAATTGGAGCTCAAGAGAGATACTGAAGCTCTACAGTGTCACCCCGAGGAAAGGCTGAGTCATTCCTAATAAATGGAAACACATGCAAAACAGTAGCCTTGTCCTTTCTGTACCCAGACAAAACCTGCCTCACTAAAATCCCATAGGGAAATGCTGCAAAGTACTAATAGGATGGAACAAGGGATTGAATGCTATGCCGGCGCGTTTCATTTGCACAAATGGATAAATCCACTTGACATCCTCTAAGCCAATGTTTATGGATGTGCTTGTCAGCTGGGATTTTTGTTCCAGTTCATAAGCATTTCAATATAAATGTGTCTGTTGCGTTGTCTTCTGCGTTTTATAAATATGACAAGTATTGATGACATTTTACTGGTCCCAGTAGTAGTCTTCAAATAAAGGAATAATTCATTGGCTTTGTAATGGAGGATAAAAAAGAATGCAACCAGAATAAATCTATTTGAATAACAGGTCTGAAGTTCTGTGCTGAAGTTTTTAATTTTTATATATTTTTTTTTTATCTATATAGTGGCCACAGCCACTATCTGTTATTCTGCAACTTCATTGGACGCTTACTACTGACATTTGCTATATTTAAAGGGGTACTCCAGCCCTAAGACATCTTATCCCCTATCCAAAGCATAGGCGATAAGATGTCTGACCGCAGGGGTCCCGCCGCTCGGAAACCCTGCAATCTTGCATTTGGCACCCACCTCTTTGAGCTAAATGCCGCGCTGCCAGCTCACAAACTGCCAGGTGCCGACCATGGGGCTGGAGTATCGTGACGTCACAACTCCGCCCCGCTATGCAAGTCTATGGGAGGGGGCGTGACGCCCGTCACGCCCCCTCCCATAGACTTGCATAGCAGGGGCGGGGGTGACATCACACGGAGGCGGAGTCATGACATCACGATACTAAAGCCCCGTGGTCGGCACCCGGCAGTTTGTGAGCCTGCAGCTCACTGTACAGCTCCCAGAGGTGGGTGCCGAATGCAAAATTGCGGGGGTCCCGAGGATAGGGGATTGCGGGGGTCCAAAGGATAGGGGATAAGATGTCTTAGGGCCGGAGTACCCCTTTAATGTGTAATAAAACCACATGCAGTAAGCAACCCCTGATGGCAGATGTATACAGCCATAATTTTACTTTTCAACCTTTTAATGACCACCGATATGCAATATTATTGCAATCGATATGCCAATATGGCTTTTTATTGCAGAAAACCTGTCATCATTTGCATGCAGCCGGAACCACAAATGATTGGAGTGGTCCCTGGCAGCTTCTCACCTCCTTACCAGTCTTGATTGACAGATTTCTCACTGTTCAGTTATAAGAAGAGATCTGTCAATCACAGCCAGCAGGGCAAGCTGAAGACACCAGGGACCAGCCCAATGACTCAGGGCTCAGGCAACATAAAAGTGGTGACAGGTTTAAGAGAGCCGCGAAGCAAATATGAAGTGTCCCCTTCATATTTTCACTCTCTTGCAACTTTTCGTATATATATATACCTTCCTCAGGCTACGATGCCTGAGGAAGGTTGACATAACCTTAACATTGCAAGGGAGTGAAAGTAGAGGACACTTTATGATGGCTTTGTTGTCATAACTTTCAGTTTGGGAATCTATCTATTGGAATTTTGGCGATGTTCCCTTTAATAGTCTTATGCTAGACCTCCACCTTTTTGTTGCAGGGCTAGGAATCCCATTGTGACTATGGTATCTAAAGAGTTTGTGGGGATCTGTAATTGAGACAATCGCTCAGCAGGCCCCCCCCCCCCCCCCCCCCCCCCCAGGTCTGCCATGTATATGCAACATGTAGATTGCCTGTCTGCACTATGCACCACAGTATACATTACAGTAACTACTATTGTACCAGCAATCAGGAGGTTGTTTGCTAAAGGACCCTTGTGAACATATAAAATAGGGTAAAATTAAGTTTAGTAAATATTATATTAAAAAAAAAAAAACGAAACCCTGACGGACTCCATTCAAAGTGAATGGGACCTGTTGGGTTTAGTTGGTGTTGGGTGTCACAACCTCCATCCCAGCACCAATATCAGCTGTTGTAACGGAGCTCCACAATGCTGATGTGAACATAGTCTTAGATTATTTTAGGATATATTAAGAAATCAATCATCGCAGAATATTGAAAAACTTGCCAGGCATTTTGACTTTTCTTGAATTAAATGTTAGAATTCTAAGGACTCTTTATTCCAATAGACATGTTTTTGTTTTCACTAAAGAACATTTGATATTGTTAAAAAAGTAACTGGCTGCCCTTAGAAATAAACCTAAAAATATATTAATCAATTTCATTACTTTATATACTGTATCCGGCGACTTGCTACTGTAATAGTGGTTAGAATTTATAGACGTCTGTTACATAGCAGTCTTGTAGTCTAAATTGATCATTCTTTATGAGAAGTCGAGTTATAATCTAGATATTGTTAATGTAGATATATTTGCTCACAGTTATGAATATGTCTATATGTGAAACATTCTGCTTACCATAATGATCCCGCACCCCTACCAGCTGCCATTCCAAGCAAGAACTGAGCTGGCATTTCCTGTCTGCCAAGACTTTCAGTCAGTTTGCCCCTTTTTTTATTATAACAACATATTCCGTCAGACACGCTGAAAAAATATTCCAATATTTTCTCCTATTTATTCTTGTTGCTCAGCTCGGAATGAATGGGGAATAACAGTATAACAGTTCCACCAGTATTGGAAAGCTAGCGCTGTATAAGTGGATTTTTATGGATTGTATCATTCAGTGCCTGTCTACAGTAGATCCTCACAATGATGAGTAGGTCATTGTTGTTTGGTTGTTGCAGGTCCAAGAACTCTAATAGTGTATGTTCACACAGGCGGAACTTGTGCGGAATTTCCACATGGAATATTCCACACAGACATGCTTGATTTCAATGGGTTTCTGTTACACTGTTCAGACCAGAGAATTTCGGCACATGTTTCTGCCGCGGAAATTCTGCTTCCGGTGTCCAGAGAAAAAAATCGAACAGTGTATTCTTTCTGCGGAGTTCACAAGGAAATGCACTGCCATCTATGAGACGAGGAATGTCCGTACATGCTTTCTGTGCGGACATTCTGAACATTTTCCGAGCATGTGAACATGGCTTTTCACAAAAACATAGCTTTTTCTTCCACCTGAAGGAGCACCTCTCTGGTCCTCAGTTGTCCTGTAGTATGGTATGGCCTCCTCTTGTCCTGTAGTATGGTATGGCCTCCTCTTGTCCTGTAGTATGGTATGGCCTCCTCTTGTCCTGTAGTACAGTATGGCCTCCTCTTGTCCTGTAGTATGGTATGGCCTCCTCTTGTCCTGTAGTATAGTATGGCCTCCTCTTGCCCTGTAGTGTGGTATGGCCGCCTCTTGTCCTGTAGTAGGGTATGGCCTCCTCTTGTCCTGTAGTACAGTATGGCCTCCTCTTGTCCTGTAGTACAGTATGGCCTCCTCTTGTCCTGTAGTATGGTATGGCCGCCTCTTGTCCTGTAGTATGGTATGGCCTCCTCTTGTCCTGTAGTATGGTATGGCCTCCTCTTGTCCTGTAGTAGGGTATGGCCTCCTCTTGTCCTGTAGTACAGTATGGCCTCCTCTTGTCCTGTAGTATGGTGTGGGCGCCTCTTGTCCTGTAGTATGGTATGGCCTCCTCTTGTCCTGTAGTACAGTATGGCCTCCTCTTGTCCTGTAGTACAGTATGGCCTCCTCTTGTCCTGTAGTATGGTATGGCCTCCTCTTGTCCTGTAGTATGGTATGGCCTCCTCTAGTCCTGTAGTATGGTATGGCTGCCTCTTGTCCTGTAGTATGGTATGGCCGCCTCTTGTCCTGTAGTATGGTATGGCCGCCTCTTGTCCTGTAGTATGGTATGGCCTCCTCTTGTCCTGTAGTATGGTATGGCCTCCTCTTGTCCTGTAGTAGGGTATGGCCTCCTCTTGTCCTGTAGTATGGTATGGCCTCCTCTTGTCCTGTAGTAGGGTATGGCCTCCTCTTGTCCTGTAGTATGGTATGGCCTCCTCTTGTCCTGTAGTAGGGTATGGCCTCCTCTTGTCCTGTAGTATGTTATAGACTCCTCTTGTCCTGTAGTATGGTATGGCCTCCTCTTGCCCTGTAGCATGGTATGGGCGCCTCTTGTCCTGTAGTATGGTATGGCTGCCTCTTTTCCTGTAGTATGGTATGGACTCTTCTTGTCCTGTAGAATGGTATGGCCTCCTCTTGTTCTGTAGTAGGGTATGGCCTCCTCTTGTCCTGTAGTATGGTATGGCCGCCTCTTGTCCTGTAGTATGGTATGGCCTCCTCTTGTCCTGTAGTATGGTATGGCCTCCTCTTGTCCTGTAGTATGGTATGGCTGCCTCTTTTCCTGTAGTATGGTATGGACTCCTCTTGTCCTGTAATATGGTATGGCCTCCTCTTGTCCTGTAGTAGGGTATGGCCTCCTCTTGTCCTGTAGTATGGTATGGCCGCCTCTTTTCCTGTAGTATGGTATGGCCTCCTCTTTTCCTGTAGTATGGTATGGCCTCCTCTTGTCCTGTAGTATAGTATGGCCTCCTCTTGTCCTGTAGTAGGGTATGGCCTCCTCTTGTCCCGTAGTATGGTATGGCCTCCTCTTGTCCTGTAATAAGGTATGGCCTCCTCTTATCCTGTAGTATGGTATGGCCTCCTCTTGTCCTGTAGTATGGTATGGCCGCCTCTTTTCCTGTAGTATGGTATGGCCTCCTCTTTTCCTGTAGTATGGTATGGCCTCCTCTTGTCCTGTAGTATGGTATGGCCTCCTCTTGTCCTGTAGTATGGTATGGCCTCCTTGTCCTGTAGTATGGTATGGCCGCCTCTTGTCCTGTAGTATGGTATGGCCGCCTCTTGTCCTGTAGTATGGTATGGCTGCCTCTTGTCCTGTAGTATGGTATAGACTCCTCTTGTCCTGAAGTATGGCATGGCCTCCTCTAGTCCTGTAGTATGGTATGGCCGCCTCTTGTCCTGTAGTATGGTATGGCCTCCTCTTGTCCTGTAGTAAGGTATGGCCTCCTTTTGTCCTGTAGTATGGTATGGCCTCCTCTTGTCCTGTAGTATGGTATGGCCTCCTCTTGTCCTGTAGTAAGGAATGGCCTCCTCTTGTCCTGTAGGACAGTATGGTCTCCTTTTGTCCTGTAGTATGGTATGGCCTCCTCTTGTCCTGTAGTACAGTATGGCCTCCTCTTGTCCTGTAGTACAGTATGGCCTCCTCTTGTCCTGTAGTATGGTATGGCCGCCTCTTGTCCTGTAGTATGGTATGGTCGCCTCTTGTCCTGTAGTATGGTATGGCCGCCTCTTGTCCTGTAGTATGGTATGGACTCCTCTTGTCCTGTAGTATGGTATGGCCTCCTCTTGTCCTGTAGTAAGGAATGGCCTCCTCTTGTCCTGTAGGACAGTATGGTCTCCTTTTGTCCTGTAGTACAGTATGGCCTCCTCTTGTCCTGTAGTACAGTATGGCCTCCTCTTGTCCTGTAGTATGGTATGGCCGCCTCTTGTCCTTTAGTATGGTATGGTCGCCTCTTGTCCTGTAGTATGGTATGGCCGCCTCTTGTCCTGTAGTATGGTATGGACTCCTGTCACGATGCCGGCTGGCAGGAGGTGGATCCTCTGTGCCAGAGAGGGATTGGCGTGGACCGTGCTAGTGGACCGGTTCTAAGTCACTACTGGTGTTCACCAGAGCCCGCCGCAAAGCGGGATGGTCTTGCTGCGGCGGTAGTGACCAGGTCGTATCCACTAGCAACGGCTCAACCTCTCTGACTGCTGAAGATAGGCGCGGTACAAGGGAGTAGACAGAAGCAAGGTCGGACGTAGCAGAAGGTCGGGGCAGGCAGCAAGGATCGTAGTCAGGGGCAACGGCAGGAGGTCTGGAACACAGGCTAGGAACACACAAGGAACGCTTTCACTGGCACAATGGCAACAAGATCCGGCGAGGGAGTGCAGGGGAAGTGAGGTATACATAGGGAGTGCACAGGTGAACACACTGATTAGAACCACTGCGCCAATCAGCGGCGCAGTGGCCCTTTAAATCGCAGAGACCCGGCGCGCGCGCGCCCTAGGGAGCGGGGCCGCGCGCGCCGGGACAGGACCGACGGAGAGCGAGTCAGGTACGGGAGCCGGGGTGCGCATAGCGAGCGGGCGCCACCCGCATCGCGAATCGCATCCCGGCTGGAGGCGGTATCGCAGTGCACCCGGTCAGTGGATCTGACCGGGGCGCTGCGGGAGCGAGAGTGTAGCGAGCGCTCCGGGGAGGAGCGGGGACCCGGAGCGCTCGGCGTAACAGTACCCCCCCCCCCTTGGGTCTCCCCCTCTTCTTGGAGCCTGAGAACCTGAGGACCAGACTTTTATCTAGGATATTGTCCTCAGGTTCCCAGGATCTCTCTTCAGGGCCACAGCCCTCCCAGTCAACCAAAAAAAAGGTTTTTCCTCTGACCTTTTTGGAGGCCAGTATCTCCTTTACAGGAAAGATGTCCGAAGAACCGGAGACAGGAGTGGGAGAGATAAGTTTAGGAGAGAAACGGTTGATGATGAGTGGTTTAAGAAGAGAAACGTGAAAGGCATTAGGAATACGAAGAGAAGGAGGAAGAAGAAGTTTATAAGAGACAGGATTAATCTGGCACAAAATTTTGAAAGGACCAAGATAGCGTGGTCCCAATTTGTAGCTGGGAACACGGAAGCGGACATATTTAGCGGAGAGCCATACCTTGTCTCCGGGAGAAAAAATGGGGGGAGCTCTTCTTTTCTTATCAGCAAACTTCTTCATGCGTGATGAAGCCTGTAAGAGAGAATTTTGGGTCTCTTTCCATATGGTGGAAAGATCACGAGTTATTTCATCCACAGCGGGCAAACCAGAGGGCAAGGGAGTAGGGAAGGGGGGAAGAGGGTGACGGCCGTACACCACGAAAAATGGGGATTTGGAAGAAGATTCAGAGACTCTGAAGTTGTACGCGAATTCGGCCCATGGTAGAAGATCTGCCCAGTCATCCTGGCGGGAAGAAACAAAATGTCGTAAATAATCACCCAGGACTTGGTTAATTCTTTCTACTTGCCCATTGGATTGAGGATGATAAGCAGAAGAAAAGTTCAATTTAATCTTGAGTTGTTTACAGAGAGCCCTCCAGAATTTTGACACGAATTGGACGCCTCTATCCGAGACGATCTGCGTGGGCAACCCGTGAAGACGAAAAATGTGTACAAAAAATTGTTTTGCCAACTGAGGCGCAGAAGGAAGACCAGGAAGGGGAATAAAATGTGCCATCTTGGAAAATCGATCAACGACCACCCAAACAACAGTGTTGCCACGGGATGGGGGTAAGTCTGTAATAAAGTCCATACCAATCAGAGACCAAGGCTGTTCGGGGACAGGCAGAGGATGAAGAAGACCAGCAGGCTTCTGGCGAGGAGTCTTATCCCGGGCACAGACAGTGCAGGCCCGCACAAAATCAACAACATCCGTCTCCAGAGTCGGCCACCAATAGAAACGAGAGATGAGTTGCACGGATTTCTTGATGCCCGCATGGCCTGCGAGATGGGAGGAGTGACCCCATTTGAGGATTCCGAGGCGTTGGCGTGGAGAGACGAAGGTCTTCCCTGGAGGAGTTTGCCTGATGGAGGCTGGAGAAGTGGAGATCAGGCAATCCGGAGGAATAATGTGTTGCGGAGAGAGCTCTACTTCCGAGGCCTCCGAGGAACGAGAGAGAGCATCGGCCCTAATGTTCTTATCGGCAGGGCGAAAGTGAATTTCAAAATTAAACCGGGCAAAGAACAGAGACCACCTGGCCTGGCGAGGATTCAGCCGTTGGGCAGACTGGAGATAGGAGAGATTCTTGTGATCGCTGTAAATAATAATTGGAAATTTTGATCCCTCCAGCAGATGCCTCCATTCCTCAAGTGCTAATTTAATGGCCAGAAGCTCTCGATCCCCGATGGAGTAGTTCCTCTCCGCCGGAGAGAAGGTCCTAGAAAAAAAACCACAAGTAACAGCATGCCCGGAAGAATTTTTTTGTAGAAGGACCGCTCCAGCTCCTACTGAGGAGGCATCAACCTCCAATAGGAAGGGTTTAGATGGGTCAGGTCTGGAGAGCACGGGAGCAGAAGAAAAGGCAGACTTGAGCCGTTTAAAGGCGTCTTCCGCTTGAGGAGGCCATGACTTAGGATTGGCATTCTTCTTGGTTAAAGCCACGATAGGAGCCACAATTTCGTGAATAAATTGTCTGTAATAATTGGCGAACCCCAAAAAACGTTGGATAGCACGGAGTCCGGAGGGGCGTGGCCAATCTAAGACGGCAGAGAGTTTGTCTGGATCCATTTGTAGTCCCTGGCCAGAGACCAAGTATCCTAGGAAAGGAAGAGATTGACATTCAAACAGACATTTCTCCATTTTGGCATAAAGTTGATTGTCACGAAGTCTCTGAAGAACCATGCGGACATGCTGGCGGTGTTCTTCTAGGTTGGCAGAAAAAATCAGAATATCGTCCAGATACACAACAACACAGGAATATAAGAGATCACGAAAAATTTCATTAACAAAGTCTTGGAAGACGGCAGGGGCGTTGCACAGGCCAAAGGGCATGACCAGATACTCAAAGTGTCCATCTCCAGTGTTAAATGCCGTTTTCCATTCATCCCCCTCCCTGATGCGGATGAGATTATAAGCACCTCTTAAGTCCAGTTTGGTAAAGATGTGGGCACCTTGGAGGCGATCAAAGAGTTCAGAGATAAGAGGTAGAGGGTAGCGGTTCTTTACCGTGATTTTATTAAGACCGCGGTAATCAATGCAAGGACGTAGGGAGCCATCTTTTTTGGACACAAAGAAAAATCCAGCTCCGGCAGTAGAGGAGGATTTGCGGATAAAGCCTTTTTTTAAATTTTCCTGGATGTACTCAGACATAGCAAGAGTCTCTGGGGCGGACAGAGGATAAATTCTGCCCCGGGGTGGAGTAGTGCCCGGGAGGAGGTCAATAGGACAGTCATAAGGCCTGTGAGGAGGAAGAGTCTCAGCTTGTTTTTTGCAAAACACATCAGCAAAGTCCATATAGGCCTTAGGGAGACCGGTTACAGGGGGAACCACAGGGTCATGGCAGGGAGTACTGGTAACCGGTTTAAGGCAGTCCTTGAAACAAGAGGTACCCCAACTCTTGATCTCCCCTGTGGACCAATCCAGGGTTGGGGAATGGTGTTGAAGCCAGGGTAGTCCAAGGAGAATTTCGGAAGTGCAATTTGAGAGGACCAAAAACTCAATTTTTTCGTGATGAGGTCCGATGCACATTAGGAGGGGTTCCGTGCGGTAACGCACGGCACTGTCCAATCTTTCATTGTTAACGCAATTGATGTAGAGAGGTCTGGCGAGACTGGTCACTGGGATGTTGAACCTGTTGATGAGAGAGGCCAAAATAAAGTTTCCTGCAGATCCGGAATCCAAGAAGGCCTTAGTGGAGAAGGAGAAGGTAGAGGCAGATATCCGCACAGGCACAGTAAGACGTGGAGAAGCAGAGTTGACATCAAGGACTGTTTCACCTTTGTGCGGAGTCAGCGTACGTCTTTCCAGGCGGGGAGGACGGATAGGACAATCCTTCAGGAAGTGTTCGGTACCGGCACAGTACAGGCAGAGATTCTCCATGCGGCGTCGTGTCCTCTCTTGAGGTGTCAGGCGAGACCGGTCAACTTGCATAGCCTCCACGGCGGGAGGCACAGGAACGGATTGCAGAGGACCAGAGGAGAGAGGAGCCGGGGAGAAAAAACGCCTCGTGCGAACAAAGTCCATATCCTGGCGGAGCTCCTGACGCCTTTCGGAAAAACGCATGTCAATGCGAGTGGCTAGATGAATGAGTTCATGTAGGTTAGCAGGAATTTCTCGTGCGGCCAGAACATCTTTAATGTTGCTGGATAGGCCTTTTTTAAAGGTCGCGCAGAGGGCCTCATTATTCCAGGATAGTTCTGAAGCAAGAGTACGGAATTGCACGGTGTACTCGCCAACGGAAGAATTACCCTGGACCAGGTTCAGCAGGGCAGTCTCAGCAGAAGAGGCTCGGGCAGGTTCCTCAAAGACACTTCGAATTTCCGAGAAGAAGGAGTGTACAGAGGTCATTGCGGTCCCAGAGCGGTGTGGCCCATGACAGAGCTTTTCCAGACAGAAGGCTGACTACGAAAGCCACCTTAGACCTTTCAGTAGGAAACTGGTCCGACATCATCTCCAAGTGCAGGGAACATTGTGAAAGAAAGCCACGGCAAAACTTAGAGTCCCCATCAAATTTATCCGGCAAGGATAGTCGTAGGCCTGAGGCGGCCACTCGCTGCGGAGGAGGTGCAGGAGCTGGCGGAGGAGATGATTGCTGAAGCTGTGGTAGTAGCTGCTGTAGCATCACGGTCAGTTGAGACAGCTGGTGGCCTTGTTGCGCTATCTGTTGTGACTGCTGGGCGACCACCGTGGTGAGGTCGGCGACAACTGGCAGAGGAACTTCAGCGGGATCCATGGCCGGATCTACTGTCACGATGCCGGCTGGCAGGAGGTGGATCCTCTGTGCCAGAGAGGGATTGGCGTGGACCGTGCTAGTGGACCGGTTCTAAGTCACTACTGGTGTTCACCAGAGCCCGCCGCAAAGCGGGATGGTCTTGCTGCGGCGGTAGTGACCAGGTCGTATCCACTAGCAACGGCTCAACCTCTCTGACTGCTGAAGATAGGCGCGGTACAAGGGAGTAGACAGAAGCAAGGTCGGACGTAGCAGAAGGTTGGGGCAGGCAGCAAGGATCGTAGTCAGGGGCAACGGCAGGAGGTCTGGAACACAGGCTAGGAACACACAAGGAACGCTTTCACTGGCACAATGGCAACAAGATCCGGCGAGGGAGTGCAGCGGAAGTGAGGTATACATAGGGAGTGCACAGGTGAACACACTGATTAGAACCACTGCGCCAATCAGCGGCGCAGTGGCCCTTTAAATCGCAGAGACCCGGCGTGCGCGCGCCCTAGGGAGCGGGGCCGCGCGCGCCGGGACAGGACCGACGGAGAGCGAGTCAGGTACGGGAGCCGGGGTGCGCATCGCGAGCGGGCGCCACCCGCATCGCGAATCGCATCCCGGCTGGAGGCGGTATCGCAGCGCACCCGGTCAGTGGATCTGACCGGGGCGCTGCGGGAGCGAGAGTGTAGCGAGCGCTCCGGGGAGGAGCGGGGACCCGGAGCGCTCGGCATAACAACTCCTCTTGTCCTGTAGTATGGTATGGCCTCCTCTTGTCCTGTAGTAAGGTATGGCCTCCTGTTGTCCTGTAGTATGGTATGGGCGCCTCTTGTCCTGTAGTATGGTATGGCCTCCTCTTGTCCTGTAGTACGGTATGGCCTCCTCTTGTCCTGTAGTACAGTATGGCCTCCTCTTGTCCTGTAGTAAGGTATGGCCTCCTCTTGTCCTGTAGGACGGTATGGTCTCCTTTTGTCCTGTAGTATGGTATGGCCTCCTCTTGTCCTGTAGTACGGTATGGCTGCCTCTTGTCCTGTAGTATGGTATGGCCTCCTCTTGACCTGTAGTATGGTATGGCCGCCTCTTGTCCTGTAGTATGGTATGGCCGCCTCTTGTCCTGTAGTATGGTATGGCCTCCTCTTGTCCTGTAGGACGGTATGGTCTCCTCTTGTCCTGTAGTATGGTATGGCCTCCTCTTGTCCTGTAGTACAGTATGGCCGCCTCTTGTCCTGTAGTATGGTATGGCCTCCTCTTGTCCTGTAGTATGGTATGGCCTCCTCTTGTCCTGTAGTATGGTATGGCCGCCTCTTGTCCTGTAGTATGGTATGGCCTCCTCTTGTCCTGTAGGACGGTATGGTCTCCTTTTGTCCTGTAGTATGGTATGGCCTCCTCTTGTCCTGTAGTACAGTATGGCCGCCTCTTGTCCTGTAGTATGGTATGGCCTCCTCTTGTCCTGTAGTATGGTATGGCCTCCTCTTGTCCTGTAGTATGGTATGACCTCCTTGTCCTGTAGTATGGTATGGCCTCCTCTTGTCCTGTAGTATGGTATTACAGCTCAGTTCCCACTAAAGTAAATGGAGATAAGTTGTAATACCACTCACAAACTGTGAACAGGTATATTGCACCTATGTTTTTCTAATTTCGATGACCCCTTTAAAGAAGCAGCAGGGTGTGTAAATCATAAAAGCATGGGCCATATGAGAGAAGTTACAACTATACTAAGGTATATTCAGCAACACTAAGCAAAATCATCCTAGAAATACCAGGGAGGTAATTATATAATGCACAAATACTTGATAGAGGTCTGCTTTTATAGGATTTGACAATGTTTCATGTGTGCTTTC
Organism: Hyla sarda; assembly: GCF_029499605.1. NCBI lineage: Eukaryota > Metazoa > Chordata > Amphibia > Anura > Hylidae > Hyla > Hyla sarda. Next base: position 246,978,599 of record NC_079190.1, on the reverse strand, counting down.
CATCTATTGAGAAATTTCCATAATACCATAGGTACTAGCATTGCATACAATGAATCCACAATTACATTATGATACTAGTACGGCGCACAATTAATCGCAGGTTGATTTCATTAACCCCGTGGTTTGTAAAACATCTTTATACTTTATAAAATATGTAGATTATTTATGGAAGGCAAAATTCCACATTAAAGGGCTTTCTTTAACTGTGCCAGAACCCGTCTCACTGGCAGAAATGAAGTCTCTGTACCGATCGTAGTATAATGAATATTGACAGAAAGCCTTTTTCCTGTGATTGTTAATGAAGCCAGCATGCCTCTATAATATCGCAAGTATAATGGAGATAATTTCAAGTGAATACAAAGACTCTTTGGATCTCCACAGGGTTTCTTCAATCACAAGGGATACAAAATGGATAATTATACTTCAAAAATCTTTCTTTCAATTCTATAATTCTGACTCTCAAAGGATTTTTCATCTTTACACCATATAACTGCATATTACATCATATATTAATTTAATTCCTGGAGGAATATACTGTGCACTATGTGCACGACAAGCCATGTATTATAAAAGTTATAGAATATAATTATTACTAACCTGCTACATATTAAATAAAGTCTTAGCAATTAAATAATGTTAAAGTATATGAAGACCTACCAAGGAAATATACAGAAGGTACTAAGGAGCACACAGAGTTATTAGTCCTAAGCCATGCACTGCTGTGCTCCAATGATTGTATATTGTCACAGTGCTTCATTTATAAAATACCCAATAGAAAAACAGGTCTGATTGGTTGTTATAGTCAACAGGGCCAAGTATTTTATTTCCTAAACTACCGCAAAAATGTATGCTGAAATTTGATTGGTTGCTACCAACAACAAGGGTCCTTTCTTAACAAAGATATGTTAGTTCTGATTTTGAAGGATAATTATCTTGGTCCAAACCTCGACTCCCATCAATGTCTACACCTATAGTCACATAACCACCACTATTACAGCCAGTTAGGGTGTAAATATGACAGTGTATGGTCATTTGGAATAAATAATGCAAGACTAGCTATTATTCAATACAGCAGAAAATATTGTGATATTCAGGTAATGACCAATAAAATGGAATATAGTAAACTCACAGTTATGTCTGGTGTATTTATGTGCCCAGAAAATAGTTATTATTCTGAGAACAAACAATTATAATGTGCTAAACACGCAGGAGAAATTCCAGAAGATATTCCATTCACAGCAGGTGCAGATTGATTCTGTCGGCACTAGGACCGCTCTGACATGCACTGAGGGCACCAATGCATGTCCGAGGGGATTTTTCTGAAAGAACAAATGTGCTCATTCTTTCGGCAAAGTCCAGAATTAGAATTTCCATTCTCGGGAATTCAGCAGTGTGCATGGTGTAGCGGAATTCCATTGAAAACAATGGGAGGCTGCTGCACCAGAATTTCAGAAATTCCGTAGTGTGGTGGGCACATTACTGAATGAAGGGTAGAATAGTCAAAGGGGGAGACATTAGGGAATGGGATAGGTGTAGCTAAAAAATATTTTTTTACATTTCAAAGAACTAGTGCAGCACGAAGGGTGAGTGGGAGGTTTGGATCATGGAAGAAGTTAGTCTAAGAACATTTAGCTTATCGGCAGAACATAGAACTCAGGTAGATACGGTATCTATAGCCAATGTGGTATTGTAGAGAGCTTTGTGGGTGATAGTGAGGAGTTTCATTTATATTCTATAGCATGCATACAACTGCATGCAGAAGAGACTTAAAAGAGGGAGTTTGGAAAAGGGAAGGCAGCATAGTAATGAGTTACAGTAACCAGGACAAGAATAAATCAACAATTTTGGTTTTTCTAAGTAAGAAAATGGATTCTGGAAATGACTGAGGTGCAGGGGAAGGAGCATACAAGTAATTAAATATAGGAAGTAAATAACAAACCTCAATATATAGTTACCAAAAGACAGTGAGTGTGTTGCTTGGGCATTATAGTGGTACCACCTACTAAATTAAAAGTATCTTGTTTGGGTTTGTTAGTAGATGTTGACAACATAAGAAGTTCAGTTTTCAAAACACTCAGTGTGAAACAGGAGCCAATATTAGAAATAGAGTGAAACAGCAGGGTAAAAGGGACTTTTCAATTTTGAACCATGTTTTCTATCTAAAAATGCACACTGCGTTCGGACAATGTTTTATTGTGTGTTATTGTTTTACTGTGTCTCACAAACTGACATGGGAGAAAAATGTTCTCTTCTTTGCTGGCTGCTTTAGGCAGAGTCTATTGATGAGCTCCTTGGCTGCCATACCCTATAGCACTGCCTCGATGATTTGCCATATTCAGACAATAGAATGGCATGTGAAGGCATTTATTATTAAAGTTTGGATTGTCCTTGCAGCGGTGAATCTTTATTCACCCGTGATAATTTAGTAACTGTATGATGACAAACACAGTAATAAAAAATACAGTACATAATAAGAAATCCAAAAAGAAAATACTTTGAGCAGTTTGAGCTTCTAATTTATGTTGCTAACTTGCTTTAAAGGAATAAGCTCTGTGATTTAGAAGCATATATGGCTAATAGAGATGAGCAAATTTTTTGAAAAATTTGATTCGTCCGAATTTATTCACGGCGAATCACTATTAAAAACAACTATTTCTGGCCTACAGAGAGCCTCAATGGGGTGTAGAACACTTTGCCTTGCTGTAACACGCATAGGGAGTGTGTTGGGTTAGTGAAATAATACTGTTATTCAGTATGACATGCAGAATAGAGGCATCTCTATTAGAATCATTGTTGCAGAGTGGCACAATGAGGAGACCGTATAGACCATTTTTTATTTTAAAGCCGAGGAACGTGCTCTCAAATCACCCAAAGTGCAAGAAAAAGTGCAAACGTGTTACACTAAAAAAAACGTGCACAAAGGATGCGGTCTATCGCAAGCCCTTCTCCGATAGGAGAGAAGCCCCCCAACAAACCTTACCCTTCGCCTCCAAAAGGTACCTGCGAGGTTCCAGGCTTGATGTCCCTTTTCGCCGCAGCTACTGGTGGACCACAAATGCTCCCGGCATCCCCCTTGGCGTTAGCCAAGGTATCTGCCCGCAGAGCCGATAACGGTAGGTACCCTGCCAAAGCAGGAGTACCCGGGGTGTTTGCAGGGAGGTGCGGAACCTAATGGCCCCACACACACCTCCCCTAGACCGCCAGGAAGGACACCCAGAAGGGCTACCGCATCCTGACAAATCCTGTGAACCCACAACACGCAAAATGTGACACAGTGGGACAAAAATAAATAAATAAGTGAATGTGAGCAGATATACTGCCCGGACATCCGGCCGGATCTATAAAAATTTCTCTGATCCTAGCCAGAAAGCCGGAAATCAAGAGGTGAGTGCCACAAGGTGAAGAGATTATGGTGCCTGTGCTTCAACTCAGTGAGCCAGTATTCCCAGTGAGTTTCGGCACCTTGGGGTCACCGCTCCCCGAGGCACAAAAGTACCTCGGCTCTAGACCCTCTCAGCCTCATGGCGAGACCCGGAGGGAACAGGTCACATCGGGGCAGCCGTCGAGCTGATTCCTCAGAACCATCCCCGGAAAGCCCTGGTACACCTGCATCCTCCATGTAGCACCCATCCCCACCAGCCCCATACCGGCGTAGTTTGCCACCGGCATGAAAACCGATAAGAACAGATACTACACTTGATCTTAGCCAAAAGGCAGAGAAGCGAAAGAAATGTCACAGAAAGTGTCCAAGCTCATCAACCACGAGGAGGAGCTGTAGTGATCTCTCTTGAGCGTGAAGTGAGCTTTCAGTTCTGCTTCATTGCAGGTACTGACCGCTGTTGATGACCGTTCTTCTCTATCATAGAGAGGGTGGAGAGAGAGATCACAAGCTGAGTGGTTGGTTTATATTTGGTAATAATGATAGAAAAATGGGAGAGTTTGGGAATCTCTCTTTGAAGTTCCATGATGTTCTCTTGTCATTTCTCTGTTTGTTATACTGTCTTGAATGTTTGTGGAACAATAGTTATATTGCACAGAGAGATGTGCTGCAACTGAGAATAAAAGCGTAATGTGATTTTATTCTGTTAAAGAGAGTGTCATAAAGATTTACTATGGTAGTGTCGCTATATGAACAGTAATTGTGTTAATTTATTGTGTTCTGCGTTCTAACCTGTGTTACATTGCAGTAAATGTTATATTCATGACGGTTGATTGCTAATAAAGTTACTTTCTAAAAATAAAAAAAAGTTAGTAGGCGGAGCAACAGAGCTAAACTAGGTTCCTGCTGGTTGCTTGAACTCACATGCAAATTCCTAAGTCAAAGTTTTCTTCTGGGTATTAGTTCTTTCGACTTTTATACATGTCCTAAAAGATTCTATTTTTCTCATAGTCGTAGCTCTAACTATTTCTAATATATCACTGTGTTCAGGGTTCCTTATTTGTTAGGTTGTGTTCAGGGTTCCTTATTTGTTAGGTTGTGTGAGCGTCTCCCTAATGTTAGACGCAGGGTCCTATCACCCGGAGTGTCTGTCGCTTCTCGGCCTTTTGGCTAAGATCAAGTGTAGTATCTGTTCTTATCAGTTTTTCATGCCGGTGTACGGTGACACCGGTATGGGGCTGGTGGGGATGGGTGCTGCATGGAGGATGCAGGTGTACCGGGGCTGGTTCTGAGGAATCAGCTCGACGGCTGCCCCGATGTGACCTGTTCCCTCCGGGTCTCGCCATGAGGCTGAGAGGGTCTAGAGCCGAGGTACTTTTGTGCCTCGGGGAGTGGTGACCCCCCGAGGTGCCGAAGCTCACTGGGAGGATAGGCTCACTGAGTTGAAGCACGGGCACCATAATCTCTTCACTTTGTGGCACTCACCTCTTGATTCCCGGCCTTCTGGCTAGGATCAGAGAAATTTTTATAGATCCGGCCGGATGTCCGGGCAGTATATCTGCACACATTCACTTATTTATTTCTTTTTTTGTCTCACTTTTTGCGTGTTGTGTGTTCACAGGATTTGTCAGGATGCGGTAGCCCTTCTGGGTGTCCCTCCTGGCGGTCTAGGGGAGGTGTGTGTGGCCATTAGGTTCCGCACCTCCCTGCAAACACCCCGGGTACTCCTGCTTTGGCAGGGTACCTACCGTTATCGGCTCTGTGGGCAGATACCTTGGCTAACGCCAAGGGGGATGGCAGGAGCATTTGTGGTCCCCTAGTAGCTTCGGCAAAAAGGGACATCAAACCTGGAACCTCGCAGGTACCTTTTGGTCTGGAGGCCAAGGGTAAGGTTTGTTGGGGGGCCTCTCTCCTATCGGAGAAGGGCTTGCGATAGACCGCATCCTTTGTGCACGTTTTTTTAGTGTAACACGTTTGCACTTTTTCTTGCACTTTGGGTGAATCGAGAGCACGTTCCTCGGCTTTAAAAAAAAAAAATAATAATAATTGTGGAAATGTCACAGAAAGTGTCCAAGCTCACCAACCATGAGGAGGAGCTGTAGTGATCTCTCTTGAGCGTGAAGTGAGCTTTCAGTTCTGTTTCATTGCAGGTACTGACTGCTGTTGATGACCGTTCTCCTTCTCTATCATAGAGAGGGTGGAGAGAGAGATCACAAGCTGAGTGGTTGGAATTAAATTTTTATGAAAAGTTAAAAATAGATAGATAAAAATTTATTTCTGTATAAATTAAAAGTATACTTAATTTTATGTGTGTGCAATTATGAAACGGCATCAGGCTCTTTGCAGAGGAAAGATAGTAAAACTACTCTCTGTTCCTATGACAGTATGCGCACTCGACTGCTTAAATCCAAAACTAATAGACGGCCCTAAATATTTTGAGATCACAACATGACAAACAATACATGGTGCTAATGGTTTTGAAACAGATTCTAATTTAAAGTATGCTGCTGAATTTATAAAACCAATAGATGGCGCTAGGTAGTTTGAGCATATTACAAGTGAGCGTCAATAGATGGCGCTAGGCAGTCTGAGTGTATTACAATTATATAATCGCTTCTCTGCCTTTTGGCTAAGATCAATTGTAGTATTTGTTCTTATCAGTTTCAAGTTGGTGTGGAGGGGACAGGTGTACCAGGGCGTTCCGGGGCTGGTTCTGAGGAATCAGCATGACGGCTGCCCCGATGTGACCTGTTTCCTCTGGGTCTCACCATGAGGCTGAGAGGGTCGCTTCTCAGCCTTTTGGCTAAGATCAAGTGTAGTATCTGTTCTTTTCAGTTTCATGTGTGTGGCAGGCGACGCCAGTGTGGAGCTGGTGGGGATGGGTGCTGCATGGATGGGAAAGGTATTCTGGGGCTGGATCTGAGGAATCAGCTCAAAGGCTGCCCCGATGTGACCTGTTTCCTCCGGGTCTCGCTGAGAGGTTCTAGAGCCGAGGTACTTCAGTGCCTTGGGGAGTGGTGACCCCGATGTGCCGAAACTCACTGGGAGTATTGGCTCACTGAGTTGAAGCACAGGCACCATGATCTTTTCACCTTTGTGGCACACACCTTTTGAATCCCGGCCTTCTGGCTAGGATCAGAGACATTTTTATAGATCCGGGCAGTATATCTGCACACATTCACTTATTTATTTCTTTTTGTCTCACTGTGTCACTTTTTGCGTGTTGTGTGTCCACAGGATTTGTCAGGATGCGGTAGCCCTTCTGGGTGGGTCTGGGCGGTATACCAATTCATACTGAATACCGAAATTTTTGGGCTGCACGATATGATTTTTAGCCCATACCGCAATACTGGTTGGGCCCCTCCCCCTTGGGAATGAATTATCAGCCAAGCGCTGCGCTGTCCCCACATCGGGGAACTAATCATATGTGACCAGCCAGCGGGGTACTACTCACATATGTCAAGCACTGCCCTCCTCCTCTTTGTTGTGGGCCTACACCGGCGCTGGAACTCTATACTGTATGCCAGTGGTCTCCAACCTGCGGACCTCCAGATGTTGCAAAACTACAACTCCCAGCATGCCCGGACAGCCAACGCTTTCCTGGCATGCTCGGAGTTGTAGTTTTGCAACAGCTGAAGGTCCGCAGGTTTGAGATCACTGCTGTACGCTGTATTCCTATGCCCGGGCTGCAAAAGATAAAGAAAATAAACTTTTAACTTGCCTACCTCGGCCCTGGAACGTGGGACAGCCGGCTTCTTACATGACAGTGGGCTCAACCTATCACTGGCCGGCCGGTGATAGGCTGACTGCTGTCCACGTTCCAGCCCCCAGCGTGCGGCCGAGGTGGGTGAGATAAAAGTTTATTTTCTGTATCTTTTGCAGCCATTGCAATATCCATATTTGTGAAGTGTTGGTGTGGTGCCATGGTCAGGGGCGTACCTAGAGCATTTGGCACCCGGGGCGAACACTTTGTTTGGCACCCCCCCCCCCCCCACACACACACACACACACACACACACACATGCACCCCCCTTAATTACACCCGCGCCCTCCCCTCCCCCCCCCAGGGGCGAACTGACAACAGGCCCCCGGACCAAAAAAAAGGCAAGGGCCCCTGCTAGGCTCTGCTGCTTGTCAATCTTCTGCCACGCTCCTATTCCACCCAAATCCCACACACAATAAATTAAAATTTATATATGTAAGAAACACTTTAACGTAGGTAAATTTCCATGACCAATAATACTGGTATACAAGGAGCAAATATATACCACCACACAATAACTGGATAATACCGCCATAATGTACTGAATAAAACCACTATACACAGACCAGTATACTATAAAGAATCTGTATACAATAAAAGTGATTATATACAGGACCATATGGCGATAGATATCAGCTGTACACAGGATGTGTATACCATATAAGTGATTACCGTTAAATTTTGGGACTCACAATTACGTCTTTTCTGATCAGCGGCGTCCTCTTTCCTTTTCTTCTCTGTCCGGATAAGACCGTCATGTGGATCTCTTAACATCTGCAGGAAAAACATGTCAGACTCTGCATTTTTCAGTGCCCTCCCCTCCTCTACACAATCTTCCCATCTATAGGCCCACAAACTGTAATAATGCCCTCCTTGGTGTCCTGCACAGTAAAAGGGCAGGTAGGTAGCCAGGTAACCCCCTCTTTCCCATAGGTATATGCAGAGTTACACCCCCCTCTTTCCCATAGGTATATGCAGAGTTACACTCCCCCCTCTTTCCCATAGGTATATGCAGAGCTACAACCTCCATCTTTCCCATAGGTATATGCAGGGTTACCCCACCCCTCTTTCCCATAGGTATATGCAGAGCTACCCCCCCTCTTTCCCATAGGTATTTGCAGAGATACACCCCCTCTTCCCCATAGGTATATGCAGAGCTACACCCCCCTCTTTCCCATAGGTATATGCAGAGCTACACCCGCCCCTCTTCCCCATAGGTATATGCAGGGCTACACCCCCTCTCCCTCCCTTTCCATAGGTATATGCAGAACACCCCCCCTCTCCCTCCCTTTCCCATAGGTATATGCAGAGCACCCCCCCTCTCCCTCCCTTTCCCATAGGTTTATGCAGAGCACCCCCCTCTCCCTCCCTTTCCCATAGGTATATGCTGAGCACCCCACTCTCCCTCCCTTTCCCATAGGTATATGCAGAGCACCCCCCTCCCCTTCCCTTTCCCTTAGGTATATGCAGAGCACCCCCCTCTCCCTCCCTTTCCCATAGGTATATGCAGAGCACCCCCCATCTCCCTCCCTTTCCCATAGGTATATGCAGAGCACCCCCCCCCTCTCCCTCCCTTTCCCATAGGTATATGCAGAGCACCCCCCTCTCCCTCCCTTTCCCATAGGTATATGCAGATCACCCCCCTCTCCCTCCCTTTCCCATAGATATATGCAGAGCACCCCCCTCTCCCTCCCTTTCCCATAGGTATATGCAGAGCACCCCCCTCTCCCTCCCTTTCCCATAGGTATATGCAGAGCACCCCCCATCTCCCTCCCTTTCCCATAGGTATATGCAGAGCACCCCCCCTCTTCCTCCCTTTCCCATAGGTATATGTAGAGCACCCCCCTCTCCCTCCCTTTCCCATAGGTATATGCAGAGCACCCCCCTCTCCCTCCCTTTCCCATAGGTATATGCAGAGCACCCCCCCTCCCCCTCCCTTTCCCATAGGTATATGCAGAGCACCCCCCCTCTCCCTCCCTTTCCCATAGGTATATGCAGAGCACCCCCCCCCCCTTCCCTGTAGGTATAGGTAGGGTTAAAAAAAAAGGAAGCTCACCTGATATCCCACGCAGTGATCTCCTCAGCTGCAGGGCCCGCGTCTTCTCCCTTCCACAGTACAGGAGCCGATGAGTGACGTCATCGGCGCCTGTACTGCGTGCTGCGTGGGGGCAGAGGTCACGTCTCTGTGTAGCTGTAGATGCGGCTCACACAGAGGGGACGCCTTCTCCTGTGTGTGCGTGTATCGCGCATAGAGGAGAATGTAGCGCTGTCTGCTGGGGATCTGGGACGAGTGTCCCAGATTCTCAGTAGTTGCGGCGGTTGGTCAGTCCACCCCTGGCACCCCCTTGTGAGTGGCACCTGGGGCGGGCCACCCGCCCCCCCCCCCCCCCCCCCCTTGGTACGCCACTGGCCATGGTCAATCTACTCTGATGCATCAGGCATTGGTGGGTGGAAATCCTGGCTGATCCATGCCTGATTCATCTTAACAAAGGTCAGTCTCGACACATTTTTTGTGGACAGATGACTTCTCCTTGGGGTTACTATTAGAGATGAGCGAATTAAAAAAAAATATTTGATTCTGCCGATTCGCTGAATTGTCCAAGAAAATTTGGTTCGGACTGCATGTATTTGCGGCAAATCACTATTAAAAACGTCTATTTCTGGGCTACAGAGAGCCTCAATAGGGGTGTAGAAAACTTTGCCTTGTCTTAACACCCATAGGGAGTGTGCTGAGTTAGTAAAATAATACTGTTATTCAGTATGACATTCAGAATAGAGGCGTCGCTATTAGAATCACTGTTGCAGAGCGACACAATGACAGAGCCTGGAGGTGGCATCAGTACGAGGAGACCATATAGTGGCTGAATTACACAACCTGGAGGTGGCGGCAGCATGAGGAGACCATATAGCGCCTGAATGACCCACCCTGGAGGTGGCAACAGCCTGACGAGATGATAGGGCCTCACAATTGAAAAGAGTAAAGATATTTTCTAACATTTAAATTGAAGATTTCAAATACATGAACCTAAAAAGTTTTATTTAATGTGCCAGCAACATGAGGAGACCACATGGCGGAACAGTAACACAGCCTGGAGTTGGCGGCAGCAAGAGAAGACCAGATAGTGGCTGAATGACACAGCTTGGTGTTGTCTGCAGAGAGAGAAGACCATATAGTGCCTGAATGAAGTAGCTTCGAGTTGCTGGCAGCATGAGGAGACCATATAGTGGCTAAATGAGATCTCCAGGCTGTCTCATACTGCCACCAAATGTTCCCTTCATACTGATGCCAGCTCCAGGCTGTGTCATAGTGCCACCATATGTTCTCCTCATGCTGATGCCACTGCCAGGCTGTCTCATACTGCCACCGATAATCCTTTTGTGTGGCATCATGTGGGTGGCAGGATCAGAATAGTAGCCATATTTGTAAAGTGTTGGTGTGGCACCATGGTCAATCTACTCTAGTGCATCAGGCATTGGTGGGTGGAAATCCTGGCTGATCCATGCCTGATTTATCTTTACAAAGGTCAGTCCACATTTTTCATGGACAGACGAATTCTCCTTGGGGTTACTATGGCCCCCGCCGCACTAAACACCCATTCTGATGGCACACTACTGGCCGGGCAGGACATCTTTTCCAGGGCAAACTCTGCTAGTTGTGGTTACAAATGAAGTTTGGCTGCCCAGAAGTCCAGCAGATCTTCAAAGTGTGTTGGCAGGGACATGTCAAGGTATGCCACTACCTGCTGGTTCAGGTCCTGCTCCAGGTCTACCTGCTGCTGAGGAGTTGCTTCACTATGCGGGTGAAGAAAGCTACTCATCAGCGACTGTAGACTCAGGCTGCTGCTGATGGAGCTGGTACTGCTCCTGCCACCCCACCCCTCCCCAGCAGCCATGGCAGTGGAAGGTGAGCACTGAGGGCCCCCCGAGTCAGACCTGCGAAAGGGTGGACGATTGCGCAGATAGGCATCGGCACACTGATTTCTCTGTAGTAAGTCAGTTTGTCCTCTCTCTCAGTGGGTGTACAAAAACGCCCCCATTTTGTGCCCGTAGCAAGGGTCCAAAAAGGTGGAGAGCCAGAAGTCATCCCACTGCTGAATGGTGACAATTTGGCAGTCATAACACAAGCAAGTGAGCATGTGTAGTGCCATTTGTGCAAATGACTCGTAGGGACTCTTTGCCTCCATCTCCACTGCATACTGCCACGGTGTGTCTGGGTCCTCTGTCTCGCCTTCCTCATAACCCTCTAACTCCTGTGGCTGCTCCTGCTCCTCCTCTCCTGTCAGATGACTATAAAAACCACCCGTTTTGCGAAACCTAAACTGTGCTTCACTGTCCCCTCCTCTTCCAGTTCAGCCCCTACAGGGCTCATGTGGTCACCACGTCTCCAGTGCCCTGACCAGCCATCATTCCCAACAAGTGTTCTAGGAAATGAAGCAGTGGAATGACGACGTTCATCCCGTACTCCTGGCGACTGATTAATAATGTAGCTTCCTCAATGGGCCTGAGCAAACGGCAAGGTTCACGTATGAGCTGCCACTGGTTGACATAAAAGTTACACAAGGGAGTCCTCCTATCCGCTTGGATCTTCAAGAAATCGGTGATGGCTTTTCTTGGTCCAACCTATGGAGGATGGAATTCCAACGTGTGGAAACATTATAAATCAAACTATGTTGGGGGATACCATTCTGACGCTGCAGCTCAAGGAGGGTGTGCTTTGCTGTGTACGAGTGGCTGAAGTGCATACAAAGTTTCCTTCCCATCGTTAGGATGTCTTGCAAATGGGGTAACACTTCAGGAATCGCTTGACAACCAGATTGAACCTGTGTGCCATGCAGGGCTCAGGCTTCCTTGTCGCAGCGCAGACAAGATGTTCTTTCCGTTGTCAGTCACCATGGTTCCCATTTCCAGTTTTTGTGGAGTAAGCCATGATTCGATTTCTTGATGATTTACTTCAGTTTCTCCTGTGACTCCGTTCGCCAAGGCAAACCATGTGAAGAACAGTGTGACACCGCCATGCCCTGCAAACATGGTATGCTGGGGGGGCACTGAGAGTTGTCCGAGCAGTGGAGGCTGAGGACATGTGGAGGATGAGGAGGCGGAGTCGCACACTGTCACAGGACCAATGGCCTGAGAGCGTGGATGCAGAGGCGGCATGACCTGTCCAAGTTGGTGTTGTGGCTGTGCAGGAACCACATTTACCCAGTGGGTTGTAAAGGACATATATTGTCCCTGACCATAGTTACAGCTGCACACATTGGTGCTGCCGTGCACTTTGGTACACACTGACTGTCTCAAGGACTGGCCCACCTTCTGTTCCACAAAATTGTTCAGGGCTGGTACTGCCTTTTTTGCAAAGAAATGACGGCTTGGGACTCTCCACCTCGGCTTGTCACAAGCCATCAGTTCTCTGAAAGGTGCAGAGTCCACCACTTGAAAAGGGAGGAACTGCAGCACCAGCAACTTGAACAGGAGCACATTCAGCTTCTGCGCCTTTGGATGAGTGGGCGCGTACTGTTGTCTCTTGGACATGGCTTCGCCGATGGATTGCTGGCGGAATGACTCACTCGAAGTAAGAGGAGCAGGAGCATCTGGAGCGACAGAAGATGGGTATGACACACAGTTCCCTTTGGCTGAGGTGGTGGAGCCTTGGCTGGCTGAAACAGGTAGCGGCGTGCCACTGGATGATGGGGTTACTATGGCCCCCGCCGCACTAAACACCCATTCTGATGGCACACTACTGGCCGGGCAGGACATCTTTTCCAGGGCAAACTCTGCTAGTTGTGGTTACAAATGAAGTTTGGCTGCCCAGAAGTCCAGCAGATCTTCAAAGTGTGTTGGCAGGGACATGTCAAGGTATGCCACTACCTGC